>NC_143261.1:75259406-75568573 GCF_984573655.1 Nuphar pumila
TATGGGTGCTGCCATGATTTGTTTTTTGTTGCCATGGTATAAGTTGTTTCCAATGCTTTAACTAAATGCTTCATGTTAAGTTAAAGTTTTAATATAAGATTAGCTTCTTATGCATGAGTTTGCATGGAATTAATGTGTTTGTATGTAGAACATTGCATGAGTGTTCACGTAATTGAAAGCATGCATATGACATGAACCTGCGATGTTAAAGTATGCATTTGACATGAGTAGATGCATAAAATGAAATCATGCATTTGACATGAATACCATGTATTGAGAAAAAACGTGAGATGAATATGAAGATGGGAACTCATGCATGTGTAGTATTATTTCATGCACATTTTTAAATTTTTATAGCTGAATGTGCATTGAAAAGCATGTGGAAAGAATGCATATTGGCATGTTATTCATGATTTTTGCATACAGATGCATCGATGATCAAACGGATCATCCTGGGTTGTATGAGTCTCGAACATGTGTTGCTCTTTGTTTTAGTTGTTATATGCATTGCAAAAATCAAATGTGATATTATTGTTTTTATTGCATTGTTCCATGATGCCACGAGCTGTGGTCCTGTGAAGAGCTTGGCATGCTGATTTGCAAGCTTATGTTATTAATTCTGCATGTTGATTTGCAAATGTAAAAGAGATGAATTAATAATAAAATAAAAGAAATTGAAGAAGAGTGTAATTGATGTTTCCTTGATGTCCCTTCTTTACTGTGAGAATCTTGGATATTACGGTTTTGGAGAAACCGTGAGGATACTAAAACTCCGTATGCGTTGTTGTTGCCCTTGAACTCGATATTGAGGCTATTCTCCTGGCCACGGTTTTAGGAAGAGTCTGCCACTTTGCCTGGGGGTGATGTATAGACACAGTTGTTGTTTTGGTATACCAAGAAAGTGGCGCCAGTGGATGCTGATTTCTATGGTGTCCCCGACATTAGATGCTGATTTCTAATATTTCGATGGATGGTGTTGTTTCTTGATATCAGTCCATGGCTAAGTTTGAAACCCAGTAATAAAATACAATTTGTGTGCTAAGCTACCTTGGGAACTTAACTTGACCTCAGGAATTTTACCTGTTTGGTGTATTTGCGGGCAACGATAATTAAAAAGAGAAACTTAAATTGTGTACATTTAATAGAAAATGCATATGGAAAAAAAAAACTTCACTAAAGATAATAATGCGCTCATACATATGCATTAAAATCATGCATATTCCTACTATGCATTAGATCATACATATTTACTTGTTCTCTTAATTGTGATATACTGATGAATGCACGATGATGTTTCTTAATGCATGTTAAATGTCTTTAAGGCTTAGATTGTGATTTCTGTTGTTATTAAATGTTTCCTCATGCTTAATAAATGTTCTCTATTGCATGAATAATTGTTTAAATCATGAATGTGTTACATTTATGTCTCTCTAAAATATTGCATGAATCTTATTTATGTTCTTTTTATTTGTTTGATTCATTAGAGGGACCTTTACCCAGGATTCTTTGGATTTTGACATCCTATTTTTTGTGTTTTTCGCAGCCTCAGATGCGTGGCTCTTTCCTTTTGTCTTTCTTTTGCTTTCTTTACTTTCATTTACTTATGTCTCAGACTCTTTACATTTGAATACATAAAGTTTGATTTGATTTTGGTTTGGTATGAAAGATGAGTATAAGATCCCTTGTGGTGGTGGTTGCGTTTAACTGTAAAGGCCACAGGTCTGTGGGATTGTTTCCGCACTTTTTAAAAAAAATAAAATTTCACACTCCTTAAGGGTTATGAGTTGGGGTCATTACAGAAACCCGGGGCCTTTACAATTCTACTCTCAATTAGATAAAACAACCAACCACAATAGAGCTTACAATTATCATTCATACCAAACCAAACCTTTATTAAAATAATAAGTGATAAGTCTCGAGACAATTACATAAATGAAGAATTCAGAGTGCAATAACCACTAAATGTAAAAAGGAAAAATAAAGAAGACTAAGCTACACCGTTCTTCTGTGAACTGTCCAGAAAAAATGTGACTCATAGCTCTCACAGAAGCTAGTCGCTTTACTGGTCTCCTGTGGCTGCGAAAAAATACAAAAGAGGGTGTCAGAAATCCGAAGAATTCTGCATACAGATCTCTCTAATGAAAATGAATGAGCATAAAGAGTACAAATAAGATTTCATGCAATAACTTAGAGGAATACCATTATGATATTTATATAATTCAATTAAACATTCATGTAATAGAAAGCATTTATTAAGCATGAAAGAACATTAATCAATAATAGAGATCACAATTTAAGTAAGCAAGACATTTAACATGCATTAAAAATTAAACATCATGCATCTACCAACATGTACAATTAAGTGAACAGGTAAAATATGCATGTTTTAATGCATAGCAAGAATATGCATGATTTATGTGCAATGCATGAACACTTTATTATCTTTACTTAAAGTTTTCCTTTCCATATGCATGCCCTATTAAATGCATACAATTTAAGTTCATCTTCTTAATTACTGTTGTCCGCGGATACACCAAACGAGTACAATTTTTCGAGGTCAAGTTGGGTTCCCAGGGTAGCTTAGCACACATGTTGTATTTTATTACTGGGTTTCAAACTTAGCCCTCGACCGAATCATCTTCGGAACATTAGACCTCCATATCTAATGCCGGGACACTAAGGACCTCCACATCCAATAATGCTACTTTTTTAGTATACCAAAACAACAGTTGTGTCGAACACACCACCCCCAGGTAAAGTGGCGGACTCTCCCTAAAACCGTGGTCAGGAAAAAAAACCTCAATATCGGGTTCAAGGGTAATAAGTAATGCATACAGAGTTTTGTATCCTCGTGGTTCTCCAAAATCGAATCTCTAAGATGCCTATTTTTTCGATGGGAGATCTCAGAACGTATATTACACTATTTTTATTTATTATCTTTTTATTAAATGCCAATTATTAAATTTACAATTCAACATGCAAAAGCTAAGGCAAAAACTTGCATCTACCCTTGCGAGAGCCATCACGGAACTCCTGCCCGTTGAAACACAGAGAACAGTGCATTACTATGAAATAAAAATAAATATGATTTTTGCAATGCATTTGAAATGATTAAAGAAAGAACAAACCAAAGCTCAGGGCTTACCAAGTCCACGATGATTCATTTCGATCATCGATGCACTATACGCAAAAACCATAACAACATGCCATATACGAAAATAAATGACATGCTTTTTAAGTACACATTCATATTTGCATGTTTCAACTATGCGCGTGAGACAAGAATATTTAAAAGCATTTTCATATTCAATTCACATGATAGTGACACATGCACGCTTTCATGTAATGCATCTATTCAGTCCATTGTATGCTTTCATTCACTATGCATAAATATGTCAAATGTATGTTTTCATTTAATGCATTTACTCTTGACGAATACATGTTTTTAATTCACATACATCACATGCAAAACTTTCATTCATGCATCTCTTTACATATGGGACTACTTGGGCAACTATATTTTAGATTTGTACATATTCACAAGATACCCATGTAGTTAACACTCTATGTCACAGGGTGCCGCAGCCGCGTCGACGCGACGCGGGTGCAGGTGCGGGTGCGGTCAACCCAACCCTGGGTGCGTTGATCGCACCCAGGGTCATTTTGGTCCAATTTTCAGATAAAAGATCATTCCCTACAAAACAATCACGCGCCTTCTTGTGCACAAACACCACCACATTCATCAAAGAAAACCCTAATGAAAAAAAAAAATTTGAGACCCACACCCCAACAAAAAAGAAAGAGAAAACATTCACCAAACGGATTGCCCAAACCCAAGAAAGAGAAGAAACAAAAAAGAGCCCCATCGACGACCAATCCGTCGATACAACGACACAAAAAACAATAGAAAAAACTCACGGATCGGGAACCAAGTGTTAGAAAGATAAACCTGCAAGAGACAAAGGTGAGGTAAAGAGAGAAGAGGGGAGTCGGCGGCAATAGGGTTTTCCCTTTTCTATTACTATTTATATGTATTGTACAAAGTATAACATTACACAAGTGATAAAAATAAATTATAATATGCCACCGCCCACGCATCCCGAGGTGGATCCTTGGAATGTGGTGTGGGTCGGATCCATGATCCAAAACTAGCAGCCTCCCTCAAGTTGAGTATGGTCTTTGATCACGCTCAACTTGTCTTTGAGTGCCCAAAACTGATGAGTGGATAATCCCTTGGTAAAGATGTCAGCAACTTGCATATCTGACCGAACATATGCAGGTTCAATTTCTTTTTCTTCCACCTTTTGTCTAACAAAGTGTTGATTGATCTCGATATGCTTCGTGCGACAATGAAGGATGGGATTGAAGGCAATATTAATAGCGCTCTGATTATCGCAAAGAAGCATAGAGGACGAGATCAGTTCTTGTAATTCTTGCAGTAGATGTCTCACCCATGTAACATCGGCTGTTCCTGCTGCCATTGCACGATACTCTGCTTCAGTACTAGATCGCGCCACTGCCTTTTGCTTCTTGCTACTCTATGTTACAATATTATTGCCGATAAGAATGCAATACCCCGAAACTGATCTGCGCTCGTCAGGATCACCAACCCAATCCGCGTCTGTGTAAGTGAATAGTCGATGTCCTGACGTATAAGCTCTGTCCTTGGTATACATCAAGCCATCTCCAATCGTACCCTTTAAATACCGAAGGATCCTTTTCACTCCTTCCATATGTACATTTGTAGGAGCATGCATAAACTGTGAAGCGTGATTGACAGAGTATGCTATGTCAGGCCTAGTGAATGTTAGGTATTGTAACATCCCTACAACTCGACGATACAAAGTAGGATCATGATAAGTAGTGCCTTCTTTAGCACTTAGCTTATGATTTAGAAGACAAGGTGTGCTAATTGGTTTACAATTCTCCATCCCTGTAGCAAGTAAAATATCAATAGTGTACTTATGTTGGCTCAATGTAATAGTCTCATGTCGACTATCAACTTCCACACCCAAAAAATATCGCAAGGGACCCAAGTCTTTCATCTTGAATTTAGCCATCAGCATAGACTTAACCCAAGATATGTGAACCTCATCACTCCCGGTGATAATGATGTCATCAACATATATAAGCATCCAAACAATAGCTGAATCACTTTTGAATATGAACAATGAATGGTCTAGAACACTTTTAGTGAACCCATGATGCTGGATCTTCGTGGAAAAACTTTCAAACCAAGATCGAGAAGCTTGTTTCAAGCCATAAAGAGAGCATCAAAGTTTACATACCCAATTGGATGAATCATGCATGCTATAACCAGGTGGCTGCTCCATGTAAACTTCTTCCTTTAGTTCACCATGCAGAAATGCATTTTTAACATCAAGTTGACTAAGTGACCATCCATGTTGTAACGCCAATGCAATGATAATCCTGACGGTGCCCAATTTTACTACTGGGCTGAACGTTTCATCGTAGTCCTGCCCATACTGCTGTGTGAAGCCTCGTGCAACCAGACGAGCCTTATAGCGCTCAACACTGCCATCTGGTTTGTGCTTGATCTTGTACACCCATTTGGATCCTACAACATTCTTGTTATCTGGCCTTGGTACAATCTCCCATGTATTGCATTCATGCAATGCTTCCATTTCCTCATTCATCGCCTCTACCTAGGCACGAGAATGTACAACCTCATGAAAGGCGGAAGGTTCTGTTTCTTTGGACACTCTAGTTAGAAATGTTTGAAAATCCAAAGAGAAATTGTTATAACTTACCCAGCGATCTATATGATGTCTAATCCGAGTGGAACGTCGTAGAGGAGTCTCATCATTGACTGGATGAGCTCTACGAGAATAAACAAGGCCAGAAAAATGTGAGGATGTTGTTGTAGGAGGAATGTCTTCCATATGCGGTTCCACATCGAAAGTATAAGGTTCATTGTCTGTCAATAAAGATGAATCATCATAAAGCAACGAATCATATAAAAGTGAGTCACTGAGCCAAGGATCATAACTGTCCTGTGTATCTGTGGAAGATGAACCCAGAGTGTCAAAATTTTCATCATCAAAAACAACATTTCTAGATACCCGGATTTTGCCTGTATGAGCATCATAACACCTGTATCCCTTATAGTCATCTGCATACCCAAGAAACTTGCACTGCACAGCTCTGTCTTGAAACTTATTTCTCAATGAATGATCAATATGAACATAACATACGCAACCAAAAGGATGTAGTTCTTCATATGATGGATGACAATTATAAAGAACAAAATACGGAGAATTATCTTCAAGGATGGTCATGGGCAACCTGTTGATAACGTAAACAGCTGTATGGAAAGCCTCTGTCCAAAGAGAGAAAGGAATACCCACAGTGTGCATCATGCTCAAGGCTGTCAACAATATGCCTGTGTTTTCTCTCAGCTACTCCATTTTGTTGAGGGGTATGAGGGCAAGAAATGTTACGTGTGATGCCATGCTCCTTCAAATATTCACTAAAATCATGGGATATGTATTCTCCCCCCCCCATCACACTGGAAATATACAATATTGGTATTGAATTGGTTTTGGACTAGTGCATGGAACTGTTTGAACAACTTGAAAACTTCATGTTTGTTTTTCATGAAGTAAATCCAACTAAATAGAGTGTAAGAGTCAAGAAATAGTACATAGTATCGAGATTCAGAAAGAGAGGCAGTGGGCGCAAGACCCCAAACATCTGAGCATATAATCTCAAAAGGCTTTGTTGCTCTTTTATTGATACTATGAAAAGGAAGTACATGACTTTTGCATAAGTGACAACTTGGACATTTTGACTCTAAACTGACTGCGGGTATTAAACCTTTAGCAGACAACTTGTCAAGAAAAACTTGACTACAATGACCCAAACAAAGATGCCATAAGTTTGGCTTATTAAGTTTCAAGACTCTAGATGAAGAACTATGATCTATAGATCGACTCAAAAATGTTGGAAATGAAGAAGTTGAAGAAGCCACGGCTACGGAAGATGACGTCTTCAAAGGCACATGAGATTCTTCAAAGACGTACATGTTCCCGCGCCGTTCACCTTTAGCGAGCGTCTTCTTGGTGTGAAGATCCTTAAGATAAACAGAAGGAGTAAATTCAACGGAAGAATTGGTTTCATCAACTAATTTTGACATAGAATATTCTTTTGAATAGCAGGTGTGAGTAAGACATTTGACAAGGGTAATTGAGATTCAGGCAAAGAAAGGGAGACATTTCCAGTGTGAGAGATGGGGTGGTGAGATCCATCTCCTATGACTATAGTGTCATTTCCAGTGTAAGGAGTCAAGTGAGAAAATTTACCTGCATCAGAAGTAACATGTGTTGCTGCCCCTTAATCAATATACCATATACCTTCATCATTTTGGCGCAAATTCATTTGATTGAAAATAGTCATAAGGATATTTTGTACGTCCTGTGGAAGAACCTGTCCCTGAGGAGTGCGTGCAAACGTCTGAATTGCCTTCTGCCCTGGCCTCCCTGTTTTGTTCTGGTTCTGAGGATTGTACCAACAATTTGCTTTAACATGTCTCCGCTTATTGCATAGAAAACAAGTAGGAATACGTCCCCCTCGTGATACACTGCCTGAGCCACTACCTCCTCCACCTGGTGTAGGTAGTAATCCTCCTTTGTTCATAGGTGTTCCATTGGGACGAGGAGGTGTAAATAAGACTCCTGTTTGAATAGGCGTATGTGCCATCATCACAGGATGAGCATCATCTGACGCGTGTTCCTGATTTAAACTGACCTCATATTGCAAAAGCTTAGATTGAAGATCATCAAAACATGGAAGAACTGAGACAACCTGGAGTGTCGTGCAAAACATGCGATATTCAGGTCCAAGGCTACCTAATACCTGTTGTACCATATCCTTATCAGATACAGGACTTCCAATGGCAGCTAACTGATCTGTAATCACCCTGACATCCCCCATGAACTCTGTAATAGATTTGTTTCCTTTTCGCATGGATTGGAATTGCCACTTGAGTTGCAAAGCCCGAGATTCGGAAACCTGAGAAAAGGAATGAGCTAGTCCATTCCACAACTCGGCAGCAGATTGATCATCAGAAATAGTTTGTAAAACACGATCAGAAAGTGTGGAAGTTATGTAAGCAACTAATGTCTGATCCCGTTGTACCCATATATCATAAGCAGGATTGGTGGTTCGAAGTTGACTCACCTTCCATCTTCACCTGTTATCTCTTGCACGATATGTGTAGGTGGGGCGGGTGATCGCCCATCTAGATGCCCATAAAGACCATGACTGCGAATAAAAGACACAATCTGACGCTTCCAAAGTAGGTAGTTATCATGGGATAACTTGTGGGTCATGAGGTGAGTAAGAAAACTAGGGTTCAACTTGGAATCCATGGATTATATGAAGAATGAGATGTAATAACAGATAGGAAATAGGAATGGGATGATACCAAAATAGAGTGCCGACTGTATTGACAGTGTATTGAGAGAAAAACAACAATGTTGTGTGCTGAAAATAATATCAGTCCCTTCGTCACACAGAGGAGTAGTGACGTGCGAACCAGAAAATGTTGAACAAAAATATTTTTGGGGAGAAAATCAAATATTCGGCAGACTGGAACAGAATATTAAGACGCGCGTACCAGAAAATATTGAAAATGAAAAAGAACCGAAAGAGAAACTAGAATGACGTGAAAAAGGATTAAGGAAAAGAAAAAAAAATCTGATTAAGGAAAAGAGACAGAAATAAATCCTACGTCCTTTAGAAGCACGTGCTGGTCCTTATAGGTCTTCTAGATGATTGATTTCCGCGCCTGTGCTCTAATACCATGTTAGAAAGATCAACCTGCAAGAGACAAAGGTGAGGTAAAGAGAGAAGAGGGGAGTCGGCGGCAATAAGGTTTTCCCTTTTCTATTACTATTTATATGTATTGTACAAAGTATAACATTACACAAGTAATAAAAATAAATTACAATATGTCACCGCCCATGCATCCCGAGGTGGATCCTTGGAATGTGGTGTGGGTCGGATCCATGATCCAAAACTAACACCAAGAACTTACTGTAGGGTCAATACTATGCCAGAGGGATGCTTAGAGAGATCGACTGGCTGGCTACCTTCTAGTTCCTGATCGGACATCTTCCCCGACCTCAAATCACCCACTCTCCGCTCATCAACCGTCGATCGCACCCAAAGAAAACCCAAGAAATAAGGATCCCCAATTTCTCCTCATCGACGAACGATTCCGGTGAAAAAGATCCGTCCGACGATGGGAAATTCGTGGGATAGTTCGAGATCGAGGAGGGAAAAATTTGAATTCGATGGGTTTTATAGAGGGAGAGCGAGGGAAGACAATCGCTTATATATACGAGAGAGAGAGGGTTTTGTTGGTTCGATATAAGAGAGAGAGACGTGGGGGAGAGAGAGAGGGGTTTACTATCTTCCCAAGGCTTTGTATTTATACTGCCTGACTGGCTCAACCCGTAACCCTAAAACAGATGCCCACCGGCTATCCCCGGTTGGCGGTGGGTGGTGTTCTGGGTGGGTACCGTAGTACATACACGTATAGAACATTCTGCCCCCGACATCCGAAACCGATTAATCGGGTTCGGTAGCCAGAATCGGATCCAATTAATGATCGGATTGGCGTTCGGTATTTAGTTTTGCATTCATACCCGTATCCAAAATCCGATCAAAACCCTTAAGTATCGGATTTTAAGCTAATTGGATAAGGAGGAAACCCCCCTCCCATCATTAACTTCAAATTGACTGGCCTTTGGTTGGTAAAACGCGAATGTTAGGGTGTCGCACCGAGGATCTGAAGGACTATATATATAATTTTTTTATTTATTTTTACCACACCCCCGCACCCGGGTTTTTTGGAAGTGCCGCATCCCCACACCCGCACCCGCACCCGCACCCATGTGACATAGTACACTGCATTTGGACATTGATCATGCCACATTAGTTAATCACAGGCTTGTGAAAATTCAGTTCTAGCATGCACATAGCTGAAACCTTCATAATGGAAAAAAATATTTCTGGAGATATACAAAGGCAGCACATAATACACAAAAAATTTTTTTTTTTTGTTCCTACAGGGTTCACACCCAGCCGACTGGTCGGCTGGGGTTACTAGCAAGCCCTGGGTCGGGCTAACCCTACCAGGCCTGTCCCAGTCCTGCCCAAGGGCCAGACTTGGCCAAGCAGGTCTCTGCCAAACCAGGCTGACCGACCCTGTCGGTTGGGCATGACAGCCCATGCACAGGCCCAATTTGGGCCTGTGTGCACATGCTGTCAGGGCATGCTGACAGCCCCTAAGAAAAAAGTTTTTTTTTTGTTTAACTCTCCCCTTTTGTTTTAAAGACATGACCCAGCCGACCCAGTCGGCTAAGTCTGTCAAACAGGTGAACCACCCGGCCGACCCAGTCGGCTGGGTCAAACAGTCAGCCCAGCTGACTCACTCGGCTTGGGCTGACTGCCCCACAGACACGTATGTATGAAAACCCCCTTTTTTCATGAAATGATAAAAGGAAAAAAAAAACAAAAAGTTCAGCCATGGAGAAAAAAATCCATGTCTCTCTCCTTTGAAACTCATCACTAACACGCTTTCCATGGATTTTTATCCAAGATATAGCATAAAATCGAACTGATATTCGATTTCTCACCTAGATTCAAAAGAGAAGATCCGTACCTTTGATAAAAATCGAAAAATAGAGAAGAATGATGGTGGAACAGGGGCTGTTTGGAGAAGAGGAACTCTCTTCCTCTTCTTCCTCTTCTTCCTCTCTTTCTCTCTCTCTCATCTTTTCCCTCTTTCTCTTTCTTTTTTTTTCTTTCTCTCTCTCTCTCTCTCTCTCTTTTAAGTAATGGGTGGGAGAGGGGGTGACGCCCCCCCCCCCCCCTTTCTCCAATTATCTTTCTAAGCGTTCCCAAAAAGTGGAACAACCTCTCTCTTTTGTTTCTTAGTTTTTTTAAAACTCTACCAAATGTTGACTTTTCCATGTTTGGTAGTTTTTCCAACTTTATAAAACTTTTAAAACTCTTTCTTAACCACTCATAAGCAAGCTCAGCCCAAAAAAAGAAACTTAGAATTCATATTATTTATTTATTTAATTAATTAATTTTTGAATATTAATTAATAAAAATTATCTAAAAACTTTCAAAAATAACCAAATTAACCCTAAAGGTTTCTTAACTATAATACACCCCAAAATAAAGCTTTATATTCAATTTAAAGCTGAAAAAACATTGGGGTTGGATTTGGATCCGGATCCAAGATCCAAACCCAAAACAAAAAAATGGATCAAGATCTGGATCAAATCCAGATTTAAGTAGGACCTAAATAGAACCCAAATCCATAAAAATTTGGATCCTAAGCCTTGGATCCAAACCGATCCAACTCTGGATCCAAACCGATCCAACTCTGGATCCATTTCGACAAACTGTTCAATTTTCAGAAAAATGCGATTTTCGGGCAAACTAGAACTCAAAATCAGGAAGACAAGATATCGTTGCGCTCAGCATTTTGAGACGCACCCAACAATATATTACACGACTACCAAATTTCGAATTTCGCTTGAAAATAACCTGAACTTCGCTCAAATTTCGTTTGAATTTAAAGGTAAAAAAAAAACTTTTTCTCAGGTTTCGATTGGCTCGTTTAGACCTAGTTGATGAGACTTGGGTCAAACCCAGACTCAAAAACATCAATCTAAAAATCGAGCCTCAACGACTTTTTTCTCAGACTTAGCCAAATTTTCATCAAAATTATAAAATGACTAAGTACCGAAATACGCGATATTACACTTATGATGGCTCTGATTAGACCCAGATCCAGACCTGATACCATACCTAAAAATCAAGGCTAGGTCTGGTTCCACCTGGGTTCGAACCAAAGCCAACCCGTTGACACCCTATGTGTAATGAAACAAGAAACAATACATTGATGAACCCAGTAAGGGCATACAAGAAACAAAAAATTGTGCACAAGCACTAGTGCACCAAGGGGTAATACACAAGCCACTTAAGGGCAAATACAAGAATAAAAAATATGATCACAATAGCCACTAATGGGCAAGCATAAGAAAACAAAACACTATAAAAATTAAATATTTTATTCACTAGAAATGCTTGAGAAAAGCACACATAATATGGAAGAGATCCATATTTATAGAGGATACAAGCTCTAAAGAGGGCTAGCCAACTAGCTGTTGGGATAGTCCCAACGGCTACAAAGAAGGAATAAAGACAACAAAAAAGAAAAAATACCAAAGTGCCCCTAATGGGCACCACCTATTACATGATAATAAAAAGACAAAAATGCCCCTAATGGGCACAACCTATTACATATACAAAACAGTCAAGAAATAACTACACACACACACACACACACACACACACACACACACACACACACACACACACATATATATATATATATACTTTAACAGCATGCCCCCTTTCTTTTTGCTACCCTTTTTACTCAAAATATCATGTGCCCCTCTCCCCCTCTTTTTTTACCTAAAATGTCATGCCTCCTTCCTTTTACTTAAAATATCATGCCCGTACAAAATCATTTTTTTATATGTTTGTTAAATATGATTATTTACCTGTTCCAAACCCATAACATCAATCTTGATCTCATACATACATACATATGGGGGGTAACATTTGTTCACATCGAGTTGACTGTCGGAATGAGCTAGAAATCATAGGCGTGGGTCGTATATTTGGTAATATTTTCTATCCTCGTGGGAACCCCCTAGTGGAAAATGTATTTTTTTTATTGTCAGTTTTTTTACACATTTGACCCTTCATATATGATCTACATATTTAGTAGAAACTGACTTTTGGATCATGTTTTTCTCATGTATATGTCAGATTTTATGAGGGTTGAAAAATCAATGGCCTACAATGTACCAAATTTTCAAACCTCAAAAGACACTTTTACATAAAAAAAACTACAATTCAAGGGTCCATCCCTACTATTTTGACACCATGCTGAACACATCCATGAGGTCAGATTTGGTCAAAACAACGCCTCCCTATGAGTTGCAACTAGGGGGTTCTTTACCCACGAGGGTAGCAAACACTATCCCAGTGTAAATTTGAACACCCTTAAGGGCGAATGCCCCAACAGATGCGTGCATGTTCAACAGTGTGGGTGAAGTGTACAAAAAAGTAGTCTTAGCCATTAGCATCAGTCAGCTACTGCTGTTAAAGCCTTTTTTTGGTTTTGTGCAAGTTGGATGCACCAAGTACATCCATTCTTGTCTGGTGATAAGGGCATTCACTAAAGTGGTATGTATGAGTAATATCTTATTACTCATGCATATTTAAGTAAACCTAACTATATGAATAAATCTTTTATGATTCCTTTACTTCAAAACATCCCTTGAATTAAAAATAAATAAATGTATTTTAAATAAGGTTAAAAATGAACAATTTGAATTGCAACAAAGTATAATTGTAAAAAAGAAGCCTCCCACATTTAGGCTAGTTTAAAACATGATTTATATTAAATAAACAATGCTAAGCTCATATGTATGGTATGCTGTACTTGAAAATGCATGAGGTGATGTTGAACTCATTGATACTATATGCATAATGTATAGGGAAAATATTGGATACCATTGAGTGTACCATACACTCTAGCTGAAACCACCTGTTCATATTTTCTTGGGATTTTTGTGAATCAAGCCCTATGGATATGATCTATATGGTTTGCTTAGTCAAAAAGATGTTTTAGTCCGATCATGTTGTATAAGCAAATTTTCTAAGGGCTACAAAATTCAATGGTCTACAATGGCTCAAATTTTCAATTAAAGAAAATCATGTTTTTGCGTTGAAACCGTCTAATTCAAAGTGGATTTCCTAGTAAATGGACCATGCTGAATGCATTCATGGGGTCAAATTGGCCAAATAAAACGTGCACCAGATTGAGCTGAAGTACTGTACTCTAAGAGTGTAGCCAATATGTATGTGTATCGTCATACCCTGTACCCATAATTTCAAAATTCTCCATGTCATATCCTTTGTACCTGCACCATAATTTGTATGTGTATGCATAATATATATGTAACGCCCTGAAATTTTAACCCAAAATTTAAAGATTTTTTTTTATATCAGCGGAAACAAGAAATAATATAGGGTTAAATATTTCGAGACATTACGGTGGAGAGAAAACGCAACACATTTATCTCATTCCATTTATCAATGAAAATTAACAGAGTTATAATTTATATGAACAGTTAAAAATTACAATAAACCCAAGCGATTCCTGGAACAATAAATCCAAAAACCTCGATTCGATGCCTCATCCTGCAGTCGCTCATAAACCATATTCTTTACCTGAAAAATAATAAATTGATTGGAATTAGACTACCACGTCTAAGTAGGAAAACTGTAACTCTTAATGCAAGTACATCATGAGTCTAGTATATGATGTGGGTGTCAAGTGTAAATCTTTAGTGTATACAATAGCACGTAAAGCAACAACAGTAATTAACAGTCATATACGTGAGCAGGTAGAACATGGTATGCAACATTAATAAGCAAGTGAGTTAAGTTATGCAACAGCAATAACAATAACATGCATAACTTTCATGTAATAGTTCAATCTTCTCATATTTACCCATTTCAGGATTTCAGTTCATTTAAATTTCAAAATATAAAGCATGCTGAAAGAATATGCACATGTTTGGCCTTGAGTAACTTCACTCACTGTGATACCTAACTGTTCTAAATAGTGTTTATATTATCTTATCCCGCGGGTACACACGGGCCAAGGCAACCATCACAGAAGAGAACGTTCGGGGATATATTATTCAAGGGTATTTTATTAACCCGAACATTCTAACTGAGACTGAAAATCCTAAGGGAGCGGCCAGTGACCGAGAGAATCTCCCAAAGGCCAAAACAAAAACAGGATGCATCCTTACTTCTGCAGAAGAACAAAGAGCTACCACCTAGGACATATTGGTAGTCCGGGTCCCCCCAACTCCGAGGACTGGGGACCATCGAGTCACTTTAGCTCGAAACAGTAAAACACATGTCCCCGGAGTTTTGTACCACCTACCCTCTCCAAGGTAAGCCCGAGTCTGAATGGGTTAATCTTTTCATTTAATTATATTCCCGAAGTATGGGGCATTTCCCCAACTTCCTTCTACTATCATAGCAGTAAAATTCCCAACCTTAGTCATTTTACCAAGGTGTATAAACCAGTCCCAGACCTTTGTCATATTGATTGCATAACCCACCCAAAGTGCTTCGGTGCCTTTAAACCAGTCAAGCACGAATGCCCCGATGCCTTTAAACCAGTTGGGCAACCATATTATATTTTCTTTTTCCATGTGGATTCACATCATAACTTCGATGGTCTATGCCTGACCCTCAATACATTCGCTTGACATTCATATGTCCATAACAAACCGACCCATAGGTTCGGTTATCAAATCATCATTCATCATCATTATTATTATTTATTTATTCTTTAATAGAAAAATTACCACAACACCTCCATCTATAAAAAGGGTGGCATGCATTAAAAGCTCTGCCAACAAGCAAAGACACTCTTGGTGTCCCTTATTGAGCATGCAGGGTAATCTTAGAGATTTGGTAATACAACTATATACCTTTTTCCAAACACCATCTCATTTGAACATTCCACAAGATATATAGCTTAGTTGGCATTTAATACTTTCAGCAAATATGTAGTGTTAGGCAATAGTATTTCAGAAAAATATATACAGTTTAACATGCATATGAACATTGGAGAATAAACATCTTCATGGCCATTTGCACCTTCTAGATGATATATACTTAATGGCATTTTGCCTATTTTAAGGAATATGCAATTGAACATGCTAAATTATGCAACTTAGTATATAAAATTGAATATCATTTTACCATTCAGCTAAATAAGCATTTGAGCATTAGCTTAATATACAGCTTCATGTAACAGTGAATAACAACCTAATATGCAATTAAGTTTGCATTGAATATCAACTTGATATGCAGCTTTGTACGAAATTGAACATACACTTACTATGCAGTTACATAGGCATTGAGCATCTAACTAATATGCAACTTCATATGGACCCGAGCATCCATCTATAAGCATCTAAATAGGAATTTGCATATCAACTGAATATGCCTGTAAATATTAACTTAAATTTCAACTTAACATGAATCCAACTAGATTCTCATGTATACTTGCTTCCAAGGTTTCTCCCACAACAGATTACCAGGTATGTATATTTAGAAATAGCAAATGTTTCAATCCGTTTCCAAACAATTTTAACAATCCCATAAAATAAGCATGTTGATTCCTAATCCTATCACATGATGTTGTGAACCTATAGATTTTATTTAACAGAGATCACTGATATCACATATAGGGCTAGTCAAACTAAATTTTTCAGAATCCTATGATGAAACAACAAAATAGATTAACATGATCCTCCTTTGAGATCCAACAATAGTATGGCTAGTATGACCATTTTACATGAATCAACAATTGAGAGAAGTCTACATTCTCAGAGGCTCACTTAGCACACCATAATTACAAATAGGTTTTTATCATTCTTATCATCATAGCACGTAAACCAATAACTCAAGTACCCACGTCGGGTAACTCATTCATATATTGCCCCCTTAGGCAAAGCACATATCCATATATCACTATATACTCCATCGTATGTGTGAAACCAATTTAAAAACCCCATTCCTCAACACAACTATCATACCACATCCCAGCAGTTCAAATAATACATTTTCTGACAGAAAAAAAAAACAAAACAGTTTAAGTATATGTAGATCTGTCCCGACACCAGAGAAGCCTGGCGAACGCAATTCACTGTTTAAACATATTACAAAGTCTGATCTGTTGTTTCAACCTTGAAATCACGCGAACCATATTCTAGTTTTCTTGAAAGCCATGTGGTATAATCACAAAACCACTATCTGAATGTATAGTTATTTAAATTCATAAGAGCCTAAGTAAATTCCAAAATCCGATACAGAGTTTTAACATCATATGTATTTATAAAGACCTATAATTGTTTAGTTTATAATACTCAAATCAATTTAACCAACCTATGAGGCATTTCAAACTCAAGTCATAATATATACTTTTAGAAACTATCAATAAAGTCAATTCGCGAGGCTGGTTGAATTGTACACCATTCTATTGACCTGAATTGAGCATAAGGATGCCATATTTTACAAGTGAAACAATCATGATCGGTTAGCAGAAATTAATTTAACATGCTTATAGTCTCAAAATGAACGACACAAGAATCAATTAACAGAATTTACTATAAGTAAGCTATACGTTCAGAATGAAACCGACACATTCGGCTAACCAAGAATTAACCTAGGGATGAAATGTGTTACCGAATAAAACTAACATGATCGACCAACCGAACTCACATCAACAGGGTATGTGTGTTATGTGATAAGACTAACATGATCAATCAACAGGGATTTCATCAGCATGATAAAGCATACAAAAATTTCAACGTTTCCTCCACCCAAATACTGGAATGAACACCCCTAAATTCTGTCATCTAACCCAAGAATCGAACCCCCAAATCTGAGGTTATCAAATACAAGAAATCGGAACCCCACGGCTGGGGCGATCTAGTGCTTCAACCGAAACCCCACATCGATCGGATTTGGGATTTTCCCGGTTAGGGTTATGCAAGAACCCACAAATCGATGGAATCAGATATTGCCGAGTTAGGGTTTGGCAAGAACCCACCCAAATTCGATATTTAGGCTTTTCTGACAGCCAAGAGTCTCGTCTGACACTCGGTGCATGCCAAACACAGGTTTTCTCCTTGACCAACCCCATCACACCCAGACTAATTCAATATCCAGCAAGAAGAGATACAGGAATCCTACCTGTTTCGGCGCTCATAGGTTGTTGTTGCAGAAGGAGGGCCGCCGGCTCCGGTGAGGGTGGTTGCTGCAGCGAGACATCGGGAGTCGAGGAAGTATGCGAGGGAAGGGGAATCGGCAGCGGCACTGCTGGCTGCTGGAAAGGAAACGGGAGGGGAAGAGCGCAGGGGGGGAGATGCAAAAGGGTGTCGGCTGCCCTGCTGGCGCGTGCAAAAACGAGAGGGAGATGGGAGGAAGAGAGGTGTGGGAGGGGAGTAAATAAGGCAGGTGGCCCCGAAACGGAAGGAGGTAGTTACCTCCTCCTCCCCGGCGGCTGCGCACACCCCTTCCCCTCTCACGCCATCGTCTGGTGTTAGGGTTCACTCAGAACCCTACGCAGCATATCGGGAAGCCCAGTATCGGGTAAAAAAAAAAATTTAAACACTTACCTTGCGTACGTGGGGCGCGGCTCGGGTCTGGATCCACGACCCGGGATCCAACCGAGTGTTGGATCCGCGTCCCTCTTGCGATGTGGATCCGTGAGTTGGATCCATATGGATCCAACCGTAAATTTATTAAAATTATTTATATATATATTTATCTATTTATTTCTAATATATGTATATATATATATGGACCCGAATTGATATGGGTCCCGGATCCGAATCGTGGATTCCAACAATCTATTATAGATCCAACATTAAAATTTTAATTAGATCCATACAACATTAGAATCTCCGAGGTACAGGATCCAAAAGACATATTGTGGGTCTAAACTTCGCATAAGCTACTACGGATCCCATGAAAGTGTTATAGATCCGATATTGAAATTTTCCTCACTAAAATCCGGTTTTAACATCGTGGATCAACTCCATTTGTTCTGGATCCAATATCCAATATGACCCTGATAGGGAGGATCCAATATCAAAGATCCAATCCATTTGCTTAAAATTCCTTATTGGTTATCCACTTAAAATGTTTGAGATCTCTTAACTAAGATTCAAATGGAAAAATCGAAGTTCTGAACAGGGTATAAAGGTTCCAACATTGAAGATCCAAATAGAATATCCGATATCTAAATACAATTAACACATACAATAATAAAAATTATCTGATATTCAGTTCAAGAACATAAAACTCAAGTTTATTTATCGGATAAAATTCACGGGTATTACAATATATATATATATATATATATATATATATATATATATATATATATAATACAAGATTATTGAGCCTCCTTTTATTGTCAAAGGGGAATGAAAGAAAACCAACAAAAGTGTGGCAAGAGAGAGAGAGAGAGGCAATGCGAAAACACAAGAAAATGAAAAATTTGTATGAAAAAAAGTACATAATATATAAAAGTTCTTGAAGATTAGATGAGAAATTGCTAGGCTTATTTTGAAAATGAAACTCAAATGGCTATTTGGTGCTAAAGTTCTTTTCTGTTCACAATAGTAAATGCTTGAGAAAACAAAATGTAATTATCAAGCATTTCTTTATTTTGGAGTGTCCATGTGCAGCACATGGAGTGTTTAATACTGAACACGCTATGTGCAGCATGTCCAAAAGTGTTGGTTTCTTTAGAGTTTGAAAATAGCTTTGATTAAGTCATGTCAAGTGTCAATGTCGGTGTCAGAGGGACAGACATGGTGGACCTCTAAGAGTATCAGGATCATATATGTTGTTCAATTTCTAACGTGCTCTTAGTTCTTGAATCTACAAGTAAATGGTACTGATACAATGGACATGGTGTAGTTAGAGTTTCAGCCTAAAACCTATGTAGATTTGCACTCATTTCCTTTTCCAAATATGATAAAATGCTGTTCACGATTTTGAGGGCACTGATATGCTATCAACTAGCATCTAATTGGAGAAACACTATGTTATAGTCAATATTCCTATTACTGTACTCATATGTGGTGAGAATTGCATGAAAATATTCTTTTTCTTTTGAAAGGAAAGCAGGCTTTCATTAAAAGGAAAAACCAGGAGGGTGACAAGCCATTACTCTTAAAGATCAAGACATGTACAAACAACAACAACTACGCCTTCATCCCAAAACAATTGGGGTCCGCGATATGAACCAAAAAAGAAAATCATTGAACATGGATGAAAAACCAAAACTGATGGAATCTAGAAGTAAAGCAAAAATTATGATGAATAACTCCAATCCATCAAATGCTCTTTCCTTGCCATTTCTCCCTAACATTAAAGTAATCCATTCTGAATTCTGTCACAAGGTTTTGTTGACTAATTGATATGCTAAATTCCTTCCCTGAGTGTACTTTTTGCTCCACTCAAGGCTGTTGGCTTTGCTCTTGGTTAGGTTGGCCACCCGGTTACTTTGTTTTTCTTAAGGACCATTAGTTTGGTGCCAGTTTCACTGGTGACTCCAAGTTTGCAAAATCCATGGGAGACTTGGACGAAAATGCAACACTATATATAGCTAATTTACAACTTGCATCTATGCTCTATCTGTTGTCATCATCTTTTTCTTTTCCTTTTCTGTTTTTGCAGTTCAGTATTTCCTCTGACACAGCTGATCAGGTACATCCAAACAGGCCACCCAAACCTTGTTTAGAGAATAAACCACCACAGCCCTTGGCCGATCCAGTAAGTTTTTCCGAGGATCTTCCGTGCACATCTGCATAGGGAGTGGTTTCAACTCATTTAACAATCATCTGTACGTGATTAAATTTTGGTAGGCAGTTCTGTCTAGCTTGTACAAAGTCCAAATCAACTCTTTCACGATTAACTGAGGCATTTTGTTTTCGAAGGTGATGGAGTGATCTGATTTTGTTGAGTAGTATATAATACACCAAAGTATGTTATCTAAAACTTTTGCATGTTGAGGCTAACTGGAAGAATGAAACACATTTCATACCATTTCTGTCTGGAGTATTCCTACTGCACGAGCATGCCCCTGTGTGTGTACCTGTCTCTGTATGTGTGCGACCAATTCACCTAGGAATGTCCAATGAGTTTCAGACATTCCTGGGTGCATCTCTCTCTCTCTCCCCAGATCCTGCCACTGTTGACCCTGTCTCTCTTTCCATGCCCCAGTGTGCTTCGCCGGACAGCTGATTGAGGGAGAAAATTGCAAGGTCCCTTCGTAGGACCC
The DNA here is from genome assembly GCF_984573655.1 of Nuphar pumila. Classification (NCBI taxonomy): domain Eukaryota; kingdom Viridiplantae; phylum Streptophyta; class Magnoliopsida; order Nymphaeales; family Nymphaeaceae; genus Nuphar; species Nuphar pumila. The sequence goes on from NC_143261.1 coordinate 75,280,414, forward strand.
TACAAAAAAGATGCAGGTTTTTCTTGCTTAATTTCTACTTGTAGATGTGTTTATCATAGTTTACTCAGTAGAAAACATGTATTACTTCAAGTATTTCTGATGCTCAGATGTATTCATTAGAGTGACAAACAGTCAACCGCTCATATCTCACTAAAACATAAGAGATTCAGTGGGCTTTGGCGTTTTCAGAATTCGTTTTTCTGAAAACATTTTGAAGGTGTCTGGGATGAAAGCCCTTCCAAAACAGTGTTTTTGTAACCTGATTTTGAGACCTTAAGATGACATTTCCAATAAGTAGATAAGGTTATTTTTTGAAAATGACCCCCCTTTTCGCCTTCCTGTGCTCTGCCTTTAACTCTACAGCCTCCTGCACCACCAGTCACCAGTGGAAACCAAGGTTGTAGGGCAGCTAGTAGGAAATTGACCTGAGGTATCATTTAAATGAGTGCAAGGCATTGAAAATGTGAGAAAGCATAGAAACAAACATGCAGCAATTTTCAGAACCAATCCCAGATACGATTTTAAGTTGATGTTCGGTTGGATCATTCAGAATCGCTTTCTCAGAGGAACCTGAGAAAGCCATTCTAATAGCCTGAAATCTCATGTTCAACCGAACATGAGATTACAGGCAACCCGTGAGATTCTAAATCTTACAGGTTGCCCTGGGATTTAGAATCAGAATGATTTGAAATCATTCTGATTCTAAATCCCGTTGAGTTGAGGCACCCAAACGTACCATAAGTCTCTCTTCCAGTAGGAAGCGTTGAACTGCAGGGATCCATCAATTTAAAAAGTGTCATTAAAACACTTTTTATATCTTAAAATCATGACTGCTGCTAAAGCACATTTTTTTCACTGAACCGCTGATCCTGCACAAGATCAGTGGTGCATGTTCGTCCGACATAACGTTGGACACTGCCATCTCTCACTCTCTCTCCCCATATATATATTGTTTTTACTCGGAGAAACCGCTCCAGGCGTAGAGACTTAGCTGCGCTGGCTACTCCAGATAGTTGCCAAGCTCCGGCTGACACCAGGGGTTGATGCCCATGGGATTTGAACCTAGACTGTCCATCAAACAGTCTAGGCCCCATCCCACTATGCCAAACCCCTTAGGTCGAGAGAGAGACCGTCCAACCAAAGGTACAAATCGTGTAAATGACTTTCAAAAATCAATTTTAAAAGCGTGTTTTGGCAAATATGATCATATGAATGCCTTTTTTAAGGTAAAAAACATAAGATCTTGCTCTTCTAGCACTTTTTTTTATCTGTTTATAGGATTTTATAACGTGCTAAAAAAACTATGGTTTTGAAATTTGTAAAGTTTTCTAAATCATAAAAATCCAATCTACGCATAAAAAAGGTTGGCAATAAGACTCAGTTCTTAGAATTTTTTTAACATGAAGATCACATTCGGGTGGTTGGATTTGCCAAAAAATTCTTTCAAATGTGATTTTTAAAACTGTTTTGGATGATTTATACCTTCTTTTGGTTGAACGGTCACACATATATATTCACCGTTACATATGAATGAGTTGTTTTTTATCTGTTTTTCATGAAACTAACCTTACAAATATCATTTACGTGGTTTGATTAGTGGAAATTGGCTATTGGATCGTTCGATTATTGTAGGCACAATTTTGTGAGCTTTGAAAAATCAACATCTCATAGTCTGATATTCTTTGACTCATAAATCATACTTATTCATTGAAAAACAAATTCCAACAGTCAGTTCCTACCATTTGGACCATGTTGAATCCACTTATAAGGTCCTATTGGGTCAACTTGTGCCTATGACTTCTAGCTGATGGTCAAGTCCACATCACCACACACACATACATATATATATATATATATATATATATATATATATATATATATATATATAGTTAATCTAACATTAAACTAATTGTGTTTAACATTAGATGAATTTAATCTTATGAAAATAACTAAAACACTTAAAATAATGACATTTTTGAAAATGTATGGCTACTTTTTCTGGACATTATAGGTCTTTTAAACTTTGAGGAAATTGAAAATTTGAACACTTTTTTAAAACTTTATGAAGCTATCAAAGTTACCTATTTTACCTCAAAAAGTAACCTTGTATTTAAAAAAAATATCATTATTTTAAAGGTGTTTTAGCCATTTTTATAACTCCATCTAATGTTAAACATAGCCAGTTTAATGTTAAATTAACCCATATATATATATATATATATATATATATATATATATATATATATATATATATATATATATATATATATAAAGAGAGAGAGAGAGAGAGTGGAAGCTGCTAACCACTTTTCTAGCTAACTGCCTAACTGGGCTTTAGAAGGGTTTTTCTCATGTATTACTTAAATTTGACCGTACATATATGTTTAACACATTGATTTACTAGGAAATAACACTTGATTCATGTTTTTTCAATAAAAAACATGAGTTATTAAGCCTTGAATATTTAGAAAAATCTGGACCATCAATTTTTTTAAACTATAAAATCTTTTCTGTATATCGAAATTAGATGGTTCAAGAGTTCATTCCTATAAAATCAAGCATGTAAAACACATCTGTACAGTCAAGTTTAAGTAATACATGGAAAAAATACTTTAAAAGCTCGATTAGCTAGAAAAGTGGTTAGCAACTACCACCTCTCTCTCTCTCTCTCTCTCTCTCTCTCTCTCTCTCTCTCTCTCTCTCTCTCTATATATATATATATATATATATATATATATATATATATATATATATATATATATATATAGGGTGCTCCCATCGCACCTATTCTCACCTAATAAAAGCTTTAGATTTTCAAAATCCTTTAACTTTTTTTGTTAATCAAACCATATAGATATGATCTATAAGCATTATTTAGTAGAAAACAAGTTTTGGATCATGGGATTATAGCATACACTTAGGTTTTTTAAGACCTTTAAAAATCAATGGCTCACAATGTATCAAATATTTATGACTTAAAAAATCTTATTTTATGTGCAAAACCATGATCCCAAGGCTGATTCCTATCCAATAAACTATGTTCAGTACATCCAAAGGTCTGATTGAGAAGATACAACTTACAACTATGATTTCTAGTATGTGGGAGTAGGTGCTTTTATATATATATATATATATATATATATATATATAAAGAGAGATGCAGAGAATCCCAAGTTGTTCTCACTTCTGGAAAACATGTATTTTTTGCTTAATCAAACTTTTATATATGTTTGTCGTTGCTCAGTTACTAAAAGGTTATGTTTTAGATCAAATTGATTTAACTAGAAACCTTGATTATTTCATCAAGTTCTTAGTGCAATATGAGAAATTGATTTTGATTTCTCTAAAAAGAAATTTAAATGTAAAAATATCTAAAATTTGTGTTATCTACTAAGCAAATTATAGAAACTTTATAAATTTGGATTAAACAAGCAACTAAAACTTATAACATAAAATGATTATATTTTCCTTGCAAAATGACATATTTTTCAAAATGTTTAGCAATTTGCATTATCCCTATATGTCCACAATCGCAGGTGGACCACCTTTTTAGGACATTTTTACCTTTCGCATGCGCAAATCTTCTAAGGTTCCATGTGAATGTCCTCTCGTCTCTCTCTCTCACGAAAGAGAGAGAGAGAAAAAAAGACGAGAGGCAAAAGAGAGAGACTAGAGAAGACATTGACAAATTATGCATGGTAGTTGATTAATTACATTTGTGGACCTCCTTGATGATCAAATACTAAAAGAAAATTTGCATGGTAGCACCCGAACCACACATTTGCTGGCTTCCTTGACGATCTGATCTATTTAAAGGAGATTCACATGGTAGCTTGTGAATGTTGTATTATATATATGCGAATGTCGTCACACATTTGTGAACCTCCTTGATGACTTGATCTACTTAAAAGAGATTCACATGGTAGCTCATGAATGTCGTCACACATTTGTAGACCTCCTTAATGGACTGATCTACTTAAAGGAGATTCACATGTTAGCACATAAATATCGTACTATATATATGCGAATGGCGAATCTCCTTTATGTAGATCAGATCCTCAAGAAGGTCCGCAAATGTGTGGTGACATTCACACACACACACACACACACACACACACACATATATATATATATATATATATATATATATATATATATATATATATATATATATATATATATATATATATATATATATATATATATATAGTATGACATTCGTCAGCTACTATGCAAATCTCCTTTAAGTAGATCAGATTATCAAGGAGGTTACCTTTTTTAGCTCAAAAAGTAACCTTACATTCATAAGGTTGAATTCATCTAATTTTAAACATAATTAGTTTAATGTTAGATCATCCCATATATATATATATATATAGAGAGAGAGAGAGAAGGAGGTAACTGCTAGCCACTTCGGGCTTTAGAAGTTTTTTCCATGTATTACTTAAATTTGATTGTACAAATGTGTTTAACACGATTGATTTACTAGGAAATGACACTTGATTCATGTTTTTTGATGAAAACATAATTTATTACGCCTTGAATATTTAGAAAAATCTTGGACCATCAATTTTTTAAACCTTATAAAATCCTTCTTGTATATCAATCAGACGATTCAAGGGTCAATTCCTATAAAATCATGTGGAATACATTTGTAGGGTCAAATTTAAGTAATACATAAGAAAAACACTTTGAAAGCCCAGTTAGCTAGAAAAGTGGTTAGCAGCGATCACGTTCTTCTCTCTCTCTCTCTCTCTCTCTCTCTCTCTCTCTATATATATATATATATATATATATATATAGTATTCTTAGGGTGCTCCCAGAGCACCTATTCCCACCTAATAGAAGCGATTTTCAAAATCCTTTAACTTTTTTTAATGATCAAACCCTATAGATATGATCCATAAGCATTATTTAGTAGAAAACAAGTTATGAATCATGTGATTATAACATACACATAGGTTTTTTAAGACCTTTAAAAATCAATGGCTCACAATGTATCAAAATTTTATGACTTAAAAAATCTTGTTTTATGTCCAAAAACATGATCCCAAGCCTGATTCCTATCAAATAAATTATGTTGAGTACATCCAAAGGTCTGATTTAGAAGATATAACCTACAACTATGATTTCTAGTATGTGGGAGTAGCTGCTTTTGGAGCACTGTAACATTACTCATATATATATATATATATATATATATATAAAGAGAAATATAGAGTCTCAAGTTATTCTAACTTCTAGAAAACATAGTTGCATGTATTTTTTGCTTAATCAAACTTGTATATATGTTTGTCATTGCTCAGTTGCTAAAAAACTATGCTTTAGGTTAAACTAATTTAACTAGAAACCTTGATTATTTCATCAAGTTCTTAGTGCATTATAAGCAATTGATTTTGATTTCTCTAAAAACAAATTTAAACATTAAAAACATCTACAGTATATGTTATATATTAAGCAAATTATAGAAACTTAATAAGTTTGGATTATGAAAACAACTAAAACTTATAACAAAAAATTATCATATTGTCCTTGCAAAATGACACATTTTTTGAAATGTTCTACAATTTGTATTATCCCTACATGTCAGGTGGACCACTTTTTTAGGACATTTTTACCTTTCACGTGCACAAATCTTTTGAGGTTTCATGTGAATGTCCTCTCTCTCTCTCTCTCTCTCTCTCTCTCTCTCTCTCTCTCTCTCTCTCTCTCTCTCTCTCTCTCTCTCTCTCTCTCTCTCGATGAGAGAGAGGGAGAGAAAGAGGAGAGACGAAAGTGGGAGAGAGAGAAGAGACAAGAGACAAAAGAGAGAGACTAGAGAGGACGTTTATAAATAATGCATGGTAGTCGATTAGTTACATTTGTGGACCTCCTTAACGATCAAATACTTAAAGAAAATTTTCATGGTAGATCATGGATGTCGTACTATATATATGTGAATGTCACCACACATTTGCAGATCTTCTTGACGATTTGTTCTATTTAAAGAAGATTCACATGGTAGCTCGTGAATGTCGTATTATATATATGCGAATGTCGTCACACATTTGTGGACTTCTTTGACGATCTGATCTACTTAAAGAAGATTTGCATGGCATCTCACGAATGTCGCCACACATTTGCAGACCTCCTTGATGATCTGATCTACTTAAAAGAGATTCACATGGTAGCTCGTAAATGTTGTACTATATATATGCAAATGTCAAATCTCCTTTAAGTAGATCAGATCCTCAATAAGGTCCGCAAATGTGTGGCGACATTCACATATATATAGTATGACATTCGTGAGCTACCATGTGAATCTCCTTTAAGTAAATCAGATCATTAAGGAGGTTTGTAATTGTGCGGTGACATTCACATATATATAGTATGACATTTGTGAGCTACCATGCAAATCTTCATTAAGTAGATTAGTTTGTCAATAAGGTTTGCAAATGTGTGGTGATATTTGCATATATGGTACGTCATTCGTGAGCTACCATAAAAATCTCCTTTAAGTAGATCAAATCATGAAGGAGGTCTGCAAATGTGTGATGACATTCACATATATATAGCATGACATTTGTGAGTTACCATATGAATATTCTTTAAGTAGATCAGATCGTCAATGAGGTATGCAAATGTGTGGTGACATTCACATATATAATACAACATTCATGAGCTGCCATGAAAATCTCCTTTAAGTAGATCAAATCGTTAAGAAGGTCTGCAAATGTGTGATGACACTTGCATATATATAGTATGATATTCACGAACTAGCATGTGAATACCCTTTAACTAATCGTCAAGGAGGTCCCCAAATTTAACTAAACGAGCCACCATGCATGATTTATGAATGTCCTCTCTCTCTCTCTCTCTCTTTTGTGTGTCTTTCATTTATGTAGATCAGATTGTCTAGAAGGCCTGCAAATGTGTGGTATATATATATATATATATATATATATATGACATTCAAAAGATACCATGCGAATATCTGTTAAGTAGATCAGATCGTCAATGCAGTCCACAAATGTGTGGTGACATTCACACATACATATAGTACGACATTCACAAGTTACCATGCAAATCTATTTTATATAGATCAAATCATCAAGAAAGTCAATAAATGTGTGATAACATTCACACACATATATAGTACGACATTCATGAGCTACCATGTGAATCTCCTTTAAATAGATCAGATTGTCAAGGAGGTCTGCAAATGTGTGCTAACACTCACATATATAGTATGATATTCATGAGCTACCATGTGAATCTTCTTTAAGTAACTATTCATCAAGGAGGTCCTCAAATATAACTAAAAGAGCTACCATGCATGATTTGTAAACATCCTCTTTGTCTCTCTCACTCGTCTTTGATCTCTAATCTCTCTCTTTTGTGTTTCTCACAAGAGAGATGATAGACAAGAGAGTTGAGAGAGAGAGAGAGAGGACATCCGTATGGTAGCATGCAAACCTAAGGAGATTCATGCATAAAAATGATAAAAATGTCCTAAAAAAGTGAGCACCTGCAATTGTGGACATAGTGGATAATGCAAAATGTGGGACATTTTAGAAAATATGTCATTTTGTAAGAACAATATGGTTATTTGTTGAACTTATAATAGCTAAGACTCTTTATACTTGTAATCGTGCCAAATTTGCTAATGTGATTGAAGTTACTCCTCACTCTTTGACATTAAGGGGGAGTTTGTGTCATGAAAGAGCGCTCCACAATAGATTTTACCATGGAGCTCTCTTCTGTGGAAGATGAGTCTGACTGCAGACTGCCCCCCCCCCAAAAAAAAAAAAAACCATTACCGTGAACAAGGGCGTCTAGCAATAATTTTGGGTTCCCTTTTCCTCGAGAAAAGGGATCCTTGTGCTTTCATTGCTATTGTGGGCCTTGCAGAAACACATCAAAAGTTGTGATTTTTTATGAAAAGTTAGGGCTTTTTGCATGCGCCCTAAGAAGCTAGGCCCCTGACCAATCTGCTTAATATCTTCTAATGCTCAAATGGATTGGATCATCTGTACTCAAATGGATCTAGATAAATTGGGTAGATCTATGGTCAAACTAAATTGATATACAAATAAACTAGATGGATCCACAATCAAAGTAGTATTAATATCACTTATTGTTTGGGGTGTAACTGGGTCAGGTATACCTGACCTGACTCAACATCCCCAATCAATTTTAATGGAACTATGGGTTTGGGTTTGGGTTGGTCTCAAATATAGAAATATAATGAAAATGGGTCAAGTCTTGGATATTATAAATAATGGCTTAAACTAGTTTTGAATTGACCATCTTTTTATATGGAAAATTATCATATTGTATGATAAAAATGACATGTTTTTTAAAAACCTCACAATTTGCCTAATTCCACCTAATGACCAAAACCATAAATAGCCAACTTCGTTAGGACATTTTACTCTCTGCATGTGTGAAACTCATGAAGTTTGTGCGATATATTGCTCTGCTTGTCAGGTATTACAAACTCTCACTTAAAAGAAGGTTTGCACATTTTTAGTGGTCCTTAAGAAGCACGTAAAAAATTATGTTATTTATACAGTCTTCTCTATTAATCATAAAATCGCAAATACCTTAGTAAAATCACATATTTTATACCAAAGCTGCAGAAAATCATGTGGACATCCTTTCTTCTTTCTTTAATCACCACTTAAATGTATGTTCACACTTATTTTTTGTGGTCTTCATGAAGCACACAAAAACATGTTTTGTAAACCTCCTTATGATTGTAACTTCGTAAATACCTTTAAAAAATCACATATTTTATACCAAAAGTGTTGGAGACCATGCAAACCTTCTTTCTCCTTTCTTTAACTGTCACCTAAACGTATATTTACACATTTGTTTTTTGTGATCCTCGCGAAGTGCATAAATATAACTTATGTGAACTTCCTTTAATCGTAACTTCATAAATAATGCAATAAAATCACTTATTTTATAAAAAGATTACATATCTAATTGTGTGGAGACACACAAATATGTTATTAACTACGCAAATACCGCATATCTAAATATGTGATGTTCTTTCATGTTTGCGATTTTTCTACTAAAATAAATGCAACTCTTCATGGGTATAAAAAGTGATTGTCCACATACAGGGGTATTTTCGTATATTCTAGGTTTTTTTTTTTGTGGTCTCCAACTTTCTTGATTTTCCTAAAAAAAAACCATCAACTTTTTTGGCCACTTTTCAATGATTCATTGATGACACTTCATCGTTGAGTTTTTTAAATTCATCGACGGTGAGTTTTTTGGTAAATACATTCTTAACACCGAGTTTTTTCGGTAAGCATAGTATTTTCAACTAGTTTTTTGGTAACCCTTTTCCTCAATGTTTATAAAATACTGAGAATATTGAGTTTACATATTTTAGATTTTTTTTTTATATTGTTGCATCTTCTCTCTTGTACCATATTTATCTTTCATATAGAAAATATGCCTACAATCAATACATTGAAAAATGTAAGAAACTATAGCAGTATTAGTTTACCTTTCTAAACATTGGGTTTTATTGACACAACTGAATAGTGATTCAATTACTTGGTTTAATGGTTTGATGCTCTTGCTTCTATAGTAAGACAACAAGTTAACCATACCTTGATTTAATGGCTTGAGGCATTGCAAATTTTCTTTTTCTTATTTGATACAATTAAACATTGTTTGATGCTTTTTAAGCATGTTTTTTGGTTTAGCTATTTTGGAATGCTTAAATTTCTTTAAGTTATTTTGTATGCAGGGTTGTTGGTTAAATGTCAAAGGTTAAATTTTATTTTAAGCATATTTTTTAGTTTAGCTTATTTTCTGTAATGTTATTTTAAGCACGTTTTTTTAGTTTAGCTTATTTCCTTTAATGTTAAAGGTTAAATTTTGTGCTTCTTAGTGTTAAGTTTGCAGAGTTTGATACAGTATGGTGACTGAGAAGTTTGTGTCTGAGGGGCCCACACCCACACCATATGCTAGTGTTTGAGTATATCAAGAACTGTCAAAGAAGAAAAACTATGTACTAGGTCATTTTATGTACTACAATATATGTAATAAACTTAACACTTGGATAGAAAGGGAGCCTGCTCAATGGCCAAAATATTGATTATCCAACATTTACCATAAAAATATAAGCTCGATTATTAGTCACTCCAAAAGAGCAGCAGAAAACACCTAAAATATTGGCCAAATTGTAGTTAACAACTCTTGCTCGGCACAAAACCGAAGCAGAATGTGTAAAAAAGGATGAAAAAATTGTTGTCACAATCATGTCTCCCATTCCGTAAGCATCTAAGGGAGAGGTGAAAGTGAACATAGCGAATAAGAAGTTTAGCCCATGCACTCACTTTGAGTTTGTTAATCTCAATGACCAGGTAGATAAAATTGGAGACATGCTCATGGAGAATGTAGATGATAGAGGGGCAGAGAAGGTACCTTAGCAAAGAGAATGAAAAGAGGCACATTAGTAAGGAGAGGAGAAACTCTGCAAAAAAAGGATGAGACAACTCAGCAAGGGGAGGATGCCGAAAAGAAAGTGCAAACTCTGAGAAAGATATTGATACAGAGAAGAAGGTATGGTGCTCCTAGACAAGTACTTTTGTCATTTGTTATTTTGTATATAAATATTTTTAAGATGTTTGTAATTATTTTTTATTTTATATTCAATCATTTATTAAATTATCATATATATATATATATATATATTGTAGGAGCCATAAGGTGAGGTGAGTAATCGTACAGGTCACATGCATCGGTTCTATTGGTTTCAAGCACAACAATGTTTTTATCTCTATCGAAGGATGTAAAGGACAGACTTGATCATATATATTTTCAAAAATTCTTGGAGATCACAACATGAGACATTAGTCATCCCCTCATAGAGGTTGTTGTGCAGTTCTAGAATGTGGTAACCATCATATTCCAGTTTGAAGATATTAAGATGGCCATCACGTTGGAGGATGTGATACAAATCACTAGATTTAAGTGTCATGAGGAGTTAGTGAATGGACAATGTTATGAAGATTTGAAGCAGATCTGTGATATTTATTTGAGAGCAAAAGATGATGTGTTTATAGGAGAAAGGCTGAAGTTATCATGGTTGGGAAATTACTTTGGCCCCAGCAAGGCAAAGAGAATAAAGATAAACTATCATGTGTTGGAGGGAAGACTGGTAATATCTGGGATAAGCATCTCAAATTATTCTTTCTCTACTTCTTGGGCACATGTGTATTCATCGACAGTGGTGAAAAGTCGATCCATAGTTTGTATATTGAATTGGTGAGAGACTTGGATTGCATCAAGAACTATGCATGGAGAGCAACTACACTTACACACCTCTATGCAGGTCTGAGTAGCGTGAAGACTGAAAAAGTGAACATCACCGGCATGTTGGTGTTGTTGGAGGTAGTTATTCCTTTATTTGTACCTAAATTATTGATTTAAACTAAAATATTATTTTTTATTTAATATACAATATAATATATGTTAATATTTGTATGAATCCCTACAGGTTTGGATATAAGAGCACATATCTGTTAGAAGGCCTCTAAAATGTCGCATTCTTCCTAAATTTTCACATATTGCAATGCAGAGTCGGTCTAGCAACAAAGAGAGGATTGGTCAAAGAGCGTATGGTCATCACATGACCAATGCCCATTACTTAAAATTATTGTGAATAATGACTAGGGTAAATGTGAATATTTTTATAATATTTCATACTTATTTATAAGTAATATAATATAGGACTAACCATAAATGAAACTTCGTTATGTAGGTAAAGTGATGTCCCTATGAAGACGCGGAGAAGGAGGAGGAGGAGAATGAATATATGGTTGTGCAAGCAAAGACCATCACAAGGATAGACATTTAGTTGCACAATATAAATGAAGTTTAGCACCAAATGGCGAGTAGTCCGACAATTTGGTTATATTCAGCAACCAATCGGTTTCCTGCCATAGTTAGCAAAACTGTCACACTGACAATAAATGATAGGACAAATGATTACCCCATCCGATTCTTCTTCGAACTTGAAGACTGGTGCAATGACAACGAAGACATATGTTTGTCCTCCATAGTACTTGTCGACGATAATGTAGATGTAGTTGTGCCAACCTCTAATTTGCAAGCAGACCCTCTACAAAGCGGGTCATTTTGGAGGAGGAACTTATGGCAAGGGGTCTGAAGCAACTAAGGACTACAAGTGGAGTGGATGACTAATTAGCTCTTGCACTAGTTGAAATCTACATGTTGAAGGAACTTCTTCAAGTAAAAGAGTCCATTATACAAACTTAAATTGACCTTATCACTAACAAAGATCGGGTCATCGAGGACCTATTAGTGCTCCTGACACATCCATAATAGTGACTTCCATCTTCGATTGTATATATATAACAGTGATTCATTGTAAATCAATATAATTGTAATCATTTGAATGTAACATTGATTTATTGTAAATCAATATAATTGTAAACATTTGAATGTAACAATGATTTAATATAAATCAATATAATCGTAAACTAAATAGTGCTTTGTAATTGTAAATTATTGTAATTAAGTAAAAAATGTTTTGTAAATATCTGTAAATGCAATTATAATATATGTTGAGAGTGAATGTATGTAGTTTTAAAAATGATAGGTGGATTGTATATAGTTTTAAATTTGAAGGTAAATGTTTGTTGAATTATAAGAACAAATGCTTGTTGAATTATAAATGTCCGTCAAATTATAACAGAAAATGTTTACTGGAATGTAAATGTTTGTTGAATTATAATAAGTATATTATAATAGAAAATGATGGATTTGTGATTTTAGGAAACTCTGGAAATAATTATTGCAAATAATAATCAATCTATTTTCCTTCATACTCAATTCTTTGATAGTATCTTCAATAGAAGAAACTTTTTCTCTATGGAGAAGAATAGATTTGGTAGATTCAAATTTCAGTCTTAAACTATTAATGAATTGATAAAAATGCTCTGCATCTATTTGTCTTTGATAGAGATCTATATCTTCGAGACAATGTTATTTTGACTCTAGAAGAGCCAATTTTTCTTAAAATTTGGATAGATCATTATAATATTTTCTAATAGTTTTATCCCCTTCGATCATAGTCTGAACTCTATCTTGCACATTCCATATATGTGCAATATCTTTAAGAGAATACATTCTCTTAAGATAATTCCAAGCCTTGTTAGCATGCTCAAATTTGGCAATGTTCCATTGTTTTTTCTAAAAAATATGATTTATCGAAATTGCCTTGGAATTGGTCAGAGAACTATAAATGGCAAGGGGGTTCAAGAATTTGGAAAGGGTGAATGGCGATAATCAAGGCCTTTTATCAATTTATTAAGGTTCAGGTAGGTAATGGTGCTTGTACTTTCTTTTGGCAAGACAAGTGGAAGGGTGATCGCCTGCTTCAGGATGAATTTCTTGATTTGTATTATGTTACACGTAGGAAATTCAGCACGGTAAGGGAAGTTAGCTCACCTAATATGAGCATTTGAAACATTGTTTTGAGAAGGGACCCCTTGGAGGTGGTATTTCAGCAATGGACTGCACTAACATCAGATTTGGCCTTGGTTTCTTTATCGCATCATAATGATGTAATCGTGTGGAACATGTCCCATCAGATTTGGCCTTGGTTTCTTTATCGCATCACGGTGGAGCATATATTTTTTTAACATGGATACATGAAACACATTGTGCATCCTGGACAATGATGGGGGGAATGCCAATCGATAAGCTGTAGAACCTATATTTTTCAAGATTTCAAAGTGTCCAATATATTTTGGACTTAATTTTTCTTTCTTTCTAAACCTCATTACTCCTTTAAAAGGTGATATCCTTAAGAAAACATTGTCACCTTGCCCAAACTCTAACTCGCATTGCCTCTTATTTGCATAACTTTTCTGGCGACTCTGAGTTGTTAGAAGTTTTTTATGGATGAATTTGATATGCTCTTCCTTCTTGTGTCTTCAAAAATCTATTGTTATTTTTTCTCTTTTTGAAGAAACCTCGGGACGATGAATTAGATTGTCCCTGTTATACTTGCTTCGGCTTCTCCTCTACCTTTGACTTTGATGTTGAGGTATCTCAAAACTCATAACGAGATGTCATTTCCACTAACCTAGCAAACTTCTGAATTTGAAGTGGTCTCATCATCCTCAAAATCTCTTACTTTAGTCCATGCTCATGAAGTTTGCATTTATGCTTCTTAGTAGACACTAAAGTCTTCACGAATCTAGATAATGAGTTAAACTTGACGGTATAGGTTGCCACACTCATGCTCCCTTACTTCAATTTTTTGAATTCTTCTTCTTTTTCCATTATTTCAATCCTGGAAAAAATTGTCGGTAGAACTTGTTCCTTAAAGTGGTTCAGAGAACAAATTCTCCATTACTAAGGACATTTTTCGTAGAGACTGCCTAAACATCATCATTGGCAACTACCATGAAGGACAAGTAGATGTCTTGGACGCCCTCGCACCAATCTGCAAGTTCTAATTGAAATAGAGTGAGGTAATTCTTTGACTTATTCTTGATTGTCATCGAGATAGTTTTGCTAACTACGTCAGGGTGATTGGTTCATTGTTGAACATAACCAAATTGCCAAACCACTTGTTTGGTCATTTGGTGCTCCACTTCATTCAAGTTGTGCAACCAAATGTCCTTCCTCGTCATAGCTTTTTGGGTGCACAACGACATCCCGGTTCTCCTCCTCTTATTTAGAGTTTAGGGTTTTACATCACAGGGACACGCCATTTTAACCACTTGTCGCAGGTGACGTGCCAATTTGCTCGATATTTTTAACAATGATTCATATGACAAATACTTTGATATTTTTAACATTTTTTGTTACTTTTCAATAATATTTCATTAAAAGTATTTTTAATATTAGAACATAAAAAATATTTCTCAACAACAACAACAACAACTATGCCTTCATCCCAAAACAATAAAAAATATTTCTCGTTGATTAAAAATAAAAAAATTATGTATCGTTGAACCCTACTTTTGGCAAAAACTTTTCAAAATTGTGAGTGGAACCTGCATCCCATTGAGTCTATCGATTCCCTGCACATGAGATGATGCACAGAACCGATGACCCTCAGGCATCAATCTACAAATCGGCGGTGCAGGGAAGCGATAACCTTGAGGCTGACCAAGTTGGGTTCGCCTTTCACTACATGGGCTCACAAAAAAATAACCTATGATACCAAGAGTTCTGTTCTAAAGTTTACAGCTGAATCCTAATTCCTTACCCCCATTGGTTTGATACTTGAATGGATAAGAGCCTAACCTAGGTTTGGATTGTCATTGGCGCTCAGAACATCTCAACTGCTAAGATTCAGATTCAAGGACTATCTACGGACCCTGACTTTCATCAAACAAGTTCTAGGGTCGATCCGGGTAGGGAGCAAAAGTAACCAATTTTAGAGAGAGAGAGAGAGAGACCAACTCTCTGCGGGTGAAAGTTTGGTTTTTGCGAGGGCCTACCGCTCCAAATTAAGAATCAAGGACGGGAAAGATAGCAGAGACTCACTGCGGTGAAAAGTTTGGTTTTTGCGAGGGCCTACTGCTCCAAATTAAGAATAAAGGACGGGAAAGATAGCAGAGACTCACTTACTGCGGTGAAAGTTTGGATTTTTGCGAGGAGCTACTGCTCCATATAAAAAATAAAGTAGGAGGGAAACATTCACGCGCGGAAATCCCATGAGCAAACACCCATTGGATGATTTCGTTTGAGGTGGCAGCGTCTCTATCCACAATTTAGGATCACATATCCACCACTCAAGTCGGGCATCCCCTCCCCTTTCCCTCTATTTATAGGTGAGCTAAATATCTCCTCCATTACCCCCCTCTCCCAGTCTCTCTATCCATGGCGCTTCAAGCACACATTGGCTCTGTCATTCCTTCCACACTCTCACTTCACAAGGAGGTTGCTGCTAACAAATCCCCATTCTGCTGCTTTTCTTCTTTAGTTTGTCTCGGTTCCTTTTTTCTTCTCCATGAGTTAAATTGAGGCGTTTTGATGTTTTGTTTCATGGCAGACGAGGACAAGCACCGGCAAGGACGCCGCCTTCTTCGGGGTTCCACTCTCTGAACATCACAAATCTGATTTCAACCCTCCCATTCTCAGAACCAAGGTTGGTTTTCTCTATCATCCATCTTAAGGAGCATTTGATTGCGCTGACAGAATTGTGTAGAACAGGCCTGTCTGGACACTGGTAGCCGGGTGCGGAGAACATTAAAACTCAAAACTTCGCGCACCCTGTTCTTCGAGAAATGCGGATACACTGGCCAAAAATTTACATGCATGCATCTCTGATTGACACTTTGGGCAAAATTTTGCATGCATACATCTCTAATTGGTCTTCTATATTGTTGTTGTTGTTTTTGCAGAGAGAGGCTAAGCAGAGGGTATTGGTGGGCAGCGTAAGGGCACAAACAGCAGTAACCACTCCATCGATCAACAGGGCAACTACTGATGGGAAGAAAACCCTGAGGAAAGGGAACGTCATCGTCACTGGTGCTTCGTCCGGGCTAGGCCTCGCCACTGCGAGGGCGCTAGCAGAGAGCGGGAAATGGCATGTGATCATGGCCTGCAGAGACTTCCTCAAGGCCGAGCGGGCTGCCAAGTCCGCCGGCATGTCCAAAGACAGCTACACAATCATGCATCTCGACTTGGCCTCTCTCGACAGCGTGAGGCAGTTCGTCGACAACTTCAGGCGGTCGGAGAAGCCGCTGGATGTGCTCGTTTGTAATGCCGCCGTCTATCTCCCCACCGCCAAGCAACCTACCTTCACTGCTGAAGGCTTCGAATTGAGCGTGGGGACAAACCACCTAGGTCATTTCCTCCTCTCTCGCTTGCTCCTTGATGACCTGCAGAAGTCCGATTACCCGTCGAAGCGCCTCGTCATAGTTGGATCTATCACAGGTAACAACAACAAGATCATCAAGAATTCTTGTTACACTCTTTGATTGGGTTCTTCCGCGAGCTGCTGTTGATTTTGCTGGGTTTTTGGGGGGGTGGAATTGGAGCAGGAAACACAAACACATTGGCCGGGAACGTGCCTCCAAAGGCAAACCTCGGCGACCTCCGGGGCCTGGCAGCAGGCTTGAATGGGCTCAACACAGCAGCCATGATCGACGGAGGGCAATTCGATGGAGCCAAGGCATACAAGGACAGCAAGGTTTGCAACATGCTCATGATGCAAGAATTCCACAGGCGTTTCCATGAGGAGACAGGGATAACCTTCGCCTCATTGTACCCGGGATGCATCGCCACAACCGGATTGTTCAGGGAGCACATCCCATTGTTCAGGCTCCTCTTCCCTCCTTTCCAGAAGTACATCACAAAGGGCTTCGTCTCAGAGGAAGACTCCGGCAAAAGACTAGCTCAGGTATCCATTGCTACTCTGTAGTTAGTATCATCAAGTATATACTTAACCACACACGCAGTGGGCCTGTAGGGGAACCACATTTGACAATCTGCTTCTGGTTCTTAAATCTTCAGTTCTTGTTTTGTTTGCGAGAGAGAGAGAGACCCTCCAATTGACAAATGATTTGTCTACTCAAAACTGTTCTGTTTCTGTGTTTTGGCTTCAAGGTGGTGAGTGATCCAAGCCTGAGCAAGTCAGGCGTGTACTGGAGTTGGAACAAGGACTCTGCTTCATTCCAGAATCAATTGTCTCAGGAAGCGAGCGACGTGGAGAAAGCTAGGAAGGTGTGGGAGATTAGTGAGAAGCTGGTGGGCCTTGCTTGAAGGAAGGAAATGAAAGCAGAGAGAGAGATGTATGTTATTGGAGTGACTGTTTCCCCTGCGACTGTAACTGCTCCGTTTGTATTCGTGGAAAGATTTTGAGTTGGAGACAATAACTGGGGATTTCTCATCTTGCAATGTTCTATAGTCTGTGCAAGGTTGAAACTGGGTGCACTCCCAGGTGGGCACTGTAGGGGGACCTCAAGAGTTTTACCAACTGGAGGCCAGCCAATGTGCGGAGAGAGAGAGATCCTGGCTGGAACTTTCGAACAATCACTGATGGCTCTTGAATTATTCAGGCCTTCTTCCAATTAAGCTCTATTTGAGGGCTGGTGTTGGAGAGAATGAGAGATGAGAATGGAGTTGTCAACTATATTCCTCACGATGTAGTTGAAAATGACCCATCTCCACCCTCAACACCATTCTCATCTCTCTCAAAACATGGGCTCAAACACCAAAGGTGGTATTAATTAAATCCTCCTTAAATACCGGCTCCCAATCAGAGCCTAAGTAATTTTTCATGAGTTGGGAAAGTCGAACTTGGCAATGTCTAAATAAACCAGAGCAATGACAACAGCCCTTACGCTTCATGGTCACGCTTCACCTGGTTCATAGGGTATCGAGATGCTCTCCTATTTAAATATAATGTGCACATCAAATTCATAAATCATTTTTAACACTTTTTTGTTATTTTTTTGACCTTTTCAATGAGGCATAAAGGTATGCAAATACAACTGCCCTTCATGTGTATTAGTGGACATGATTTAAGATTGGTACACTATGGATCGACTTCTCTTAATGAATAGGCATGTCCTGCCGAAGTAGAGCAAGAATGCTTTCAGATTCTTCTTTTAGGTACTACCAGTCTTTCATCAAGCATACGGTAGTTTGTCCTTCATCCTCCTCGTCGCCCTCCTCATCCTTGTGAGGTCACGGTAATTCTTCAATTATGGTAATTTCAGCTTTTTTCCTTTGGAGGCACTTGCTTCCAAAACCATGGTAGCCAACTGCTTGTGATTTTTTCACTGTTGACCACTTATTGGCATCCCGTACCACTTCAATTCAATTATTCGTGTCATATCCTCGATGTGATGGTTATTTCCATATCTCTAAATTAAAAGGTATTGGTTTTTAGATCTCAAGACTTCACTATGGCCTCTAAGAGGAGGTGAATAATCTATGAAATATCAAAGAAACTTCAAAAATGCATATCATCGAGCATTTCTTTCATATCCTTTAGGAGAGCTTTGAATCACTATCGTGCTTGGAACCAATAGAAGCGATGCATGTGTTCATCAACTTGTGGCTCTTGTCTAAGAGCATTGAACCTTCTTCCTCTCTTCAAAGAAATCCTCGGAGATTGTACTTTCCTCTCGGCATCCACCTCTTGCTACGATGTCTCCGACCCTTGCTCAGTTGCCTTCTCTCCTTATTGAGAATCATCCTCTCATTGCATAATGGTCTCCAACCCTGGCTGAAAAGCATTCGATCGTTGTGCAACTCGGTCCTCCTCTTGCTGAGCTGCCTTCTCCCTTTGTTGAAAAATGTCCTTTTGTTGCACAACAACCTTCAACCCTGGCTGAAAAATATTCGATCGTTGTGCAACTCGGTCCTTCTCTTATTGAGGTTCATCCTCTGCCCTTTTATCATCCGTATTCGCAACAAAGAGAGGAGACAACTCAGGTACAACTCCAACAACCTCTAAGTGAGTGTATGACTTAAACAAATGCTCTTTCATCGAGTCCTCTCCACCTCTCCCGCTCCCGCTCCCCCCCCCCCCCCCCCCCTCCTTAGATGCTCCGAGAATAGGAGACATCATTGTGACAACAACCCCTTCATCCATTTTTTTGGCTGGTGTTTGCGGTTGCTTCTTACGGAGTGACAAAATTTCAGCCTTCATTTTCTGTGATAAACGTCTAAAAACCTCTCTTTCGACCACTCTTGAGGCAAAGACGGTGAAGGTGTAGCCTTCTCTCTTCAAGTTTCAAGATGTTCACATACTTCATGACACATTAGTTGAAGGATGACGTAGTTTACGAACAGAGGGTTTGATCATGGATAATTTATTCATTATTTGATGCAGTTTGTATGCATGATTTTGTGTGAAAGTAGCATTAACAACCCTTGTTTAATCGACGTTTGTGCACGGTCTTGCAAAGAAGAGTTTGATATTAACTACAGAAAAAATTAAACAAGTTTTGACCCACTTGAGTTTTTTAGAAAATTTTAGTTTTTACTAACAAGTTTTTAGAAAATAATTTTTGGAAGAGGTGGTTTTGAGAAATTATTGAACATTAGAGGACCTGTTTAGAATTTTTTTTGAAAACACCCTCTTAACCTCCCCCCTCTCTCTCTCTCTCTCCTTCTTTCCTTCTATCCTGTTTCCTCGTCGGCTTCTTCTTCTTTTTCATCGAAGGCGCTGGATGACGCATGCAAGCATTGGGAAGGTCGATCTACTCTCCCCAATCCATCGGAAGCGAACCCCTGGTACGCTTTTTCTTCTTCTTCTCTTTACTTTTCATTTAGCGTCATTTGTTGCATAGATTAGTCCCTTTGGATTTAATTATTTTTCTGAATAATAGTTAGTTTTTTTATTGTTATTTTTTGTTGAAAAGGAAAAACACAAAATACATGCCAATCTGCTAGGTCCAAATTTTTATCAGATTTGCCATCATCAGTAGATCTGGTCAGTTATCCTTGATCAGGCGCTGATCGGGCTTGATCAAGCACACTAGTTTGGCCAGCCAATCTGAATATTTTTTTATCATTATCTGGTAGCCGCACAACAGTCAAATCAGACCCGATCATACCAGACCAAATCAATTATTCTGTCAGTCTGACAAACCGATTGATTTGCGAGCAGACTTGATCGACGTCTAGCCATTTAAACTGATCAAGCCAGCTGAAATCCTACCAGATTCGGTAAGCTTGTAAGGCGAATAGGTCTGGTTGGCAGCCCACTAAATCATATCAAGCCTAAACTGTTAATTGATTGCCATCAAACCAGCTCAAATCTGACCAGATTTGATCTCGTCAGATCCTCCTAGCAGTCAACCCAGCACAACCAAGCAGGGCCAGTCGATCTGGGTGTGGTCGACCAGCCAGCTGCCAGCCAAACCCAACCCAACCTGATCAGTTGAGTGCGTGAATTGTTTTACTTGTAAAAATCTTATTCAGCATAGGCGCCAAGCCAGATTTGCCGAACGGTCAAAAGACCAATTCAATCAACGTCCAACTGGTTTGATTTTTGACCTACCAGCCATAATTCGTCACATGGATTTGTTGATCAGATCCTAGCAGAACATGGCTCCACTAAGTCTACGTGTTTTTCTTAGTTTATTGGTATAATGATAGATCTTAGGTTAGTGAATTTATTTGTAGATTATTTTTTTTAATTATATTTAGATGCATTTAAATTTATGATTCTTAAATTATTTTTATTTCTTGTAACTAATATTAACTAGACTAGGTAGTCTAGTGTGTCGCTTGTTTTTTATGGTTTAGTGTTTTGCAGGTGGGCGCTAGCTTGTTGACTAGAATGCGATAGCGAGGGCCGTGCACGTGCGGACAAAAGAAGGCTAGATTGTGAGCGAACAAAGCCCTGCAAATTTTTACTTTTCTTTATTTTTATTTTTTTTAGCACCACTAGCTATTTAATTTATTGGGGTTGTAATAATTTTTATTTTCGCTCGAACCTCTAGAATAGGGTAGCACATTTTATTTACATTTCATTTAAGGCAATAAGGCTCGTTCTTGTGTGGAGTACAAGAGTTATAAACCTGTTTCCTGAGTTCGTCCCGAACTTCACCACTAGTGTGAACCGGTTAATTTAAGATTTGATGCATGGTTTGCACTGATAATTTTTAATGAAAATCTCTTTTAAAATACTTTCAAGAAAAGTTGCATTAGGGTTCTTAGTCATCATAACATCGAAAAAAGGTTGTTGAAACGCCGAAAATAGTTGTTCGGTTATTTTGGTGGAGACCACAAAGAAAAACCTAGATTTTACGAGAATAATGCTAGAATGCAAGCCTTAGAATATGTGATATCTTAGCCATTATTATTTATATAACACAGAGTCCAAGAGTCGGTTCGAGTTTGAAAGATAGTTTACATACTTTTTATGCGAATTGCATATATTTTTTTATGCGAAGTAAGTAAGGTATTTACGATTTTTTGAGGTTAGAGTTTAAAAGAATAAAAAAAAGTTCGCTCGCACATATTTTTTGTGAATTTAGTAAATTTTTTATGCAAGGTAACTCAACTATTTGCAAGGTTTAGATGTTTGAGTTTAAAAGAAATTTACAACTATTTTATGCATATTTCTGAATTTTTTATACAAAGTAACTCAGGTACTTACGCAGTTTGGAGGTTTGAGTTTGAAAGACATTTCACATATTTTTTATATGACACTGTTATATTTTTTATGCGAAGTAACTCAGGTATTTACACAGTTTGTCGATTTAAGTTTAAAAAAAAATACAGATTTATTATATGAATTTAGTAATTTTTTTATCTGAAATAACTCAAGTATTTGCGACGTTTCAAAATTCAAGTTTAAAAGAAAGTTCATAGATTGTTTATACAAATTTAGTATCTTTTTTATGCGAAGTAACTCAGGTATTTGTGAAGTTTCGAGGTTCAAGTTTAAAAAAAAGTTTGCAAATTTATTATGTGAATTTAATAAATTTTTTATGCGAAGTAACTTAGGTATTTGCGATGTTTCAAGATTCGAGTTTAAAAAAAAAGTTCACAAATTGTTTATGTGAATTTAGTAAATTTTTTATGTGAAGTAACTCAAGTATTTGCAAAATTTCAAGGTTCGAGTTTAAAAGAAAGTTCGCATATTTTTTATGCAAATTTCATAAATTTTATTCATGAAGTAAATCACATATTTGCGCAGTTTATGCAAACTTTGTAGGTTTGTAATTTTTATCTTTTAATAGTTTATGCCAATAAAAAAAACGACAGTGAATCCAATTTACAAATGGATTGAATTAACAATGAATCATAAAATGGCAGTGAATCAAATTTAAAATGAATCAAAAAATACACGGTGAATTAAATTTACAATGAATCAAATTGATACCATTCATTAACAAATGAACATGCTCATAAAATAATTCATTTCATTAATTTGTCAATGAATCAAATTGATTTCATTCATTAACAAATGAATATGCTCAAACAATCATTCATTCCAATGACCCAGTGAAGTGATGTTACCTCGTTTAAACTTGTATTGATAAGTTTCAAGAAAGTTAAGCTTGTATTGTCCTGTAACTCTTATCATACAAAGTTCGATTTTCAGAGTGTGTTAGCATCAAATGCTCTTTCAAATTTCAGAACGAGTTGCTTTGAACTATGTAGACGGTATGCAGCGAAAGAAAAAAGTTAACTAAAAATTACCAACACATTTTAGGCAAAGCCCTAGTTTTAGAATAGTTGTAATGTGTTGGTGTTTTTTTGTTAACCTTCTTTTTTTCTTTTGTCGCAGACCGTCTACACGGTTCAAACCAACTCGCTCTGAAAATTGAAGTATCAATGCACTGTAGAAATCGGACTGTATATGAGAAGAATCACAGAACAATGCAAGTTTAACTTCCCTTGAACTTGTCGATGCAAGTTCAAAGGTGACAGCAACACCTCACAAACGCATTACCCTCAATATTTGACAACTGCCCTTCACTCCCACACGCTGTAGCCTCCCCTCCATCCTCCTCACAAACTTGCATACAGGTGACACCCAACTATAGAAAGAGCAATGAGCATTTCAATAGTTTTTATTTTTTGTCTTATGCTAACAATGAGAGCTTACTTTTATATGCCTCTCATGATTGAAAACACACGTACAAGAGCTTAAGCCACATTATGCATCAAACAAGTCAACGTCCACTTGTTTAACATGCCACAGGCAAAAGAATTATATAACCTGAGAATTTAGATTACAAGAAGATAAATTAAAGCAAGCAAGAAAAGGAGGCAAACGGCAATCCTGGAAACTGATTGATACTATTCTGTCATTTATTTATAATATCCTGGGGCTAGTGGGGGTTTAGGCCTCCCTCCTTGCTTGCTTCAAATGGACTACTCAAAATTAATGTGTTCATAATTTAAACTTCAAAGGAGACCTAAATTGAACTATAGCATCACATTAGAAAAGTAAGTCAAACTTGAACATGCTTGCAGGGGCATGACACAAGCACAGGCCTGCACTCAACTGTAACAAGAACTCATATAGCCTACTCATCAGCTTGGTTCGCCCTGTTTTACACCCCTAAATGAGGGGGACAGTAAGAAGATTAAGTAAACTATTTAAATTGCCTCCCTGAGATACTATAGATATGCTTGGATAGCCCTCCTAGGGCTGACTGCAGGGCAGAATAAGAAGCAACCTTATGCCAGCGGGAGTTCACGGTTTCAACTCCCAAAACTGTTGTATGGATCAGTGCAGGCAGGACCCTTTAGATTCACATGAGCAAGGTGTTGCCACCTGTACAAATCCAAAGTGCCGATTGTCAAAAATCAATGTGTCCGACATTGTGCAAGCAACTACAAAGGACATCCAACTAACGTCAACACTCACTATAATCAATGTCCACAAACAAAGCTACTAAGAGTTTGTTACTGAGAAATGTTAAAAGAATAATAATACATAAAAAGGAAAGCAACAAGTTGGTTACTAAACAATGACTGAAACTGCAACACAAACTAAGGCAGCAAGCAAATTTTCTAAGCGGGAAAGGGATAGACAGAAGAAAAACAGGAAGACCATTCTTTAGGGTCCAAAAGAGAACATTGGTGAAATCTATAATAGATGGTGTCATAATATTTATTTTGGGAATGTGCTTTGATATCAAACAACTCAAAGTTCACAAATGTAAGGCAACAAGAGCAAGTCAAGCATTGTTAGGAGAAAATACCTCAGAAGCTTTCTTTGACATTGAGAAATTCATACTGCAATTGCATGAACTACATGTTGGACATTATGGGTTATGGGTCCAACCCACAGTGTGATCCGGATTGACACCCATTAGTGGGTCATGTTAGTGGCCACGTAATGGGGATAGAAGTAACCACATTCACGTAACTGCCTAATCTCCCATTACATAAGGGGTTAGGGGCTATGAGGATGATGAGACATTCATAGCATTTATCCTGCCAAATTCAGTTTCGCATTCAGATACAGTGGAACAGGGTCATGATCACCATCGACTTAAGGCCTGGGCTCATTGTGGGCGTCGACCGGCTGAGGAGAACACCGAATTTCCTACACGCACTATGGCGAATTCAGGTATGCTTCCTGTCAATGTTTGTTTTACAAGTTTCGCCAACATTGGGTTATGGGTCCACTGCCACGCATTTCCGCTGCGTGTGGCCGTGTAGGCCCTTTCGGCGTTTCACCCCGTTGTTTGAATTCTGGATTCTGCGACAGCATGTCACCGTGGGGTGACATGCTGGCAGACTGTCGCAAACATCACTGTTTGCGACAGAGGATGGAATTTTTTTTTTCGGCAGACTGTCGTCGTAGGGCGACAACCTTCATTGACAATTGTCGCCGTAGGGGCGACATCTATTTTCCGGCAATGGTCGGCTCAGGCGAACCTCATTAAAAAAAAAATTATCGATGTAGCAGAGAGGATCTATCGTCGTCGGGATCGCCGTTGGAGTCGTCGCCTGAGATCCCCTGCATCGTCGGGTTGTAGGGTGGTCGACATATGCCAAAGGAGTTGCCGGGGTTGAGAACGCCGGATGACCGGCGTCTGGGGTTAAAAAAAACCCTTTTATCTCTGCCCAGCGTCCATCAGGATCAGCCAGTGTCGGCAATAGCACGCCGCCGTGGGGCGACGTCGTTCGCCGATGGGAGGGCGACGTGGGTTGCCAGAGGATTTTTGGGGCATTCGTAAACAGCAGCAGGATCAGTGGTGCCGGGGTTGTCGCCGAATCGGACAATTGCCATTGGGCGATATGCCGGCTGGATCGATCGTCGGTCCTCGGCGTTGCTGCACCAGTCGTGCTCTTTCTTCCTCTGCCTCTTCAGCCATCGAACGACAAAGCCTCGCATCGTCATCGTGGGGTGACGTCTTTCGTCGATGGGTTGACGCCAGTCGTCGACAGGCGGCATCGGTCGCTGGCAACCGGCGTCGATCCTCGTTCGATGACGTGGGTCGTCGTGGAACCGAAAAGGGCGAAAACCCTTTCGGTTTCCCTATTAAAATGAAAACAGAAATCGGGTTTCTATTTCATTTTAACAGTGGATCGGATCGGGTCCGGCGTGGTGATCCGATGACAGACCCGATCTAAACACATTTTGGGTGGATCGAGTCTGCGGTTTATTCTTAGATCTGACCCGGACCCATAATGGTACCAGGTCTGGGTCTGATCCAGAAAGAATCGGGTCTCTCTCGGATCGGGTTAGACCCGAGTCCATTTAGGACCGGGTCCGATTCAGATTCATTAAGAGTCGGGTCTGACCCGGGTCTGTTTTGGACCGGGTCCGACCCGGGACTGTTTCGGACTGGGTCTGACCCGGGTCCATTTTTAGACCGGGTCTAACCCGGGTCCGTTTCAGACCGAGTCTAACCAGGGTTCTGTTCAGGTCGGGTCCGACCCGTATCAAGTATGGGTCAGGTCAGACCTGGATCCCATTTGAACCAGGTCGGATCCATGATTAAGCAGGATTCGAACACTATTAAGACTGAATCGGATCAGGAACCTGATCCGGCCCCTTCCAAAACCGGTTTAGAGCCGTTTTTGACCGGTTCTTCCCAGTTTTTCACTCGTTTCAAGATGCTGAGACACTATTTTCATAAATATAAAGAGATACAGGGATTTTGGCATACGGTTATAGGGTTTATGAACTTTTGTTAATATTTAGTATCGGTTTATAAGGTTTAGAACCGGTTCAGACCCTTAGATGACCGGTTCGGGGCGGTTTCAGACCGGTTCATAGTGTTTTTAGACTGGTTCCTACTTGAGAACCCTGGGTTTTACCCATATGAGCATGTTTTTGTTATTTTTCATGCTTTATAAAATATTTATTTTAAATAATGCATGACTTATGCATGTTAATTCATGTATTTTGCGTTGGTTAAGTTGTGCATGATGATTTTAAGCATGAATTGTAACTAAATTTATGACAATTAGTTTATGTATATTAGTTGAAGCATGAACTTATATTATGTCATGAATATACATGCATTATAATGTGTTCATGGGCGTGCTCCATAATACGAATAAGATTTTTGGTAAAAGATCTTGATTGTCCGATTCTTGTAATCACCAAAGTGATCTAAGTCATGTTAATTAAGGATTCTTTGGACCGTATTAAGATTCGTTATTATGATTGTGTGTGAAATTATGAAACATCGATTCTACCCAAAGGTAGGTCGTTGTGTTCCAAATTTACACAGGGTGTGATAGTAGATGTGTATTTCAGCCCATGAAGCATCTTCGTACCCAAATGTATAGTGTTGAATTGCCTCTAGATATATGATCTACTAGTTTCACCAATTGAAGTCAATTCCTTGAGAATTGAAAAGACAGAGCAACTATGAGTATTATCATTTTCACCAAAGTGAAACGATAATGGCTCAACTATGCATGTCTCAGAAAAGGTGAAAATAAAGGGTCTCACTTTTACCTTTTCAACACAAGTCTCGTCTAAGCAATAATAGTAATGTTTTTCTGTTTTCGTTCCTTGTTTTATCATGTTTCTTACTTATCGACGGTTCTAGTAATATCTCCATTTTAGACAGATCAAATTTTTCTGATTGAAAAGAAATTGTATTATTCACTTTGGGCTATATGAATTTAGATCTGGCCCTTAGAATTGATGAACCTCCCGCTCTTACAGAGCAGAGTACATCCGATCAGAAGGTTGCCTCTGAGAAGTGGGAGCGCTCGAATAGACTTAGCCTGTTGCTTTTGCAATCTCGAGTGGCTAAGAATATTCGAGGCGCCATTCCTCATTGTAGGACTGTGAAGGAATTTCTGGGATCCATTGAGGCTCAGTTCGTCACTTTTAATAAAGCAAGGGTCAGTACGCTAATGTCCAAATTAGTGTCTATGAAATATGTTGGTGACAGTCACATCCGACAACACATTTTGGAAATGAGGAATATTGTGACTCAACTGAATTATATGAAGTTCGCCATCTCTGACTCCTTCTTAGTCCATCTGATATTAACCTCGTTACCTACTAAGTATGGACCCTTTAAAATCTCTTACAACACACATAATGATGAGTGTTCTTTTAATGACCTATTGGCCAAGTGTGTTGACAAAGATGAGAGATTGAAAGGTGAGAGGGTGCCAAGTGCACATATGACCTCTCATAAGGATAAACAGAGATCGAGGTCAAAGAAAAGCTCCTTCAAAAGGAAGAATCAGAAGAAAGCCACTGGGGAGAGTTCAAACTCTCAAGCAAAAGCTAAATCCCAGTTAGGAAGCCCTTCTATAAAGTGTTTCTTCTGCAAAAAAAGGGGCATAAGAAGGTGGACTGTTTGAAGTACAAGAAGTGGCTCAAAAATAAATGTAATAAGTCATTCGTTTCTCATGAATGCAATCTAATTCATGTTCCATTGCACAGTTGGTGAATTGATTCTGGTGCCACAGTGCACATTGTCAACTCTTTGCAGGCATTTCTGAACAAAAGGGAACCAACGAAGCATGAAAGAAGCATCTTCTCAGGAAATAAGATGTTGTTGCATGTCAAGAGCATTGGGACCTGCAGAATTGTGTTGGAGTCAGGATTTATATTGGATTTGGTCGATGCATTTTATGTGTCATCTTATAGTCGGAACCTAATTTCAATTTTAAAACTTGATAAGTTTGACTTTGTATTTAAATTTGAAAAATCTGAACTTATTATTATGAAAAATTCAATCAATATAGGTTTTGTATATATGTGTGATGGTTTGTATCGATTAAGAACCAAATTCCAAATTCGGGAATAAATTCGGGAATCTCACTTCATTGAGAACACAATGATTGACAATAAACATGGCCTAAAGGATGATCAATCCTATTTGCTTTGGCATCGGAGGTTAGGACATATCTCAAAAGAGAGAGTCCAAAAAAACTCATGAAAGAGAGGATCCTTGGATCCCTTGATTTTACTAATATAGAGCCATGTGTTGACTGCATAAAGGCTAAGCAGTCTAACACATATAAGAAAGATGTCAAACGCAACAATGAAAAGTTAGAAATAGTGCATACGGATGTCTATAGCCTTTTCTCACCGTGTTATACAGGTGAAAATATTTTGTCACATTTATAGACGATTACTCACGGTATATGTATTTCTACTTATTATCTGAAAAATTAGAGGTCTTTCAGGTTTTTAAGGACTTCAAGAAAGAAGTAGAGAAGTGAAGTTATTAAGGTTGTCAGGTCTGATAGAGATGGCGAATATTATGGTCGTTTCACTGAGATGGGACAAAAGGAAGGTCCATTAGCGCGGTTTCTAAAAAAGGAAGGCATTGTACCTCAGTATACCATGCCTGGTAGTGCTTACCAGAATGGTGTAGCTGAAAGGAGAAACCGTACGCTGAAAGAAATGGTTTGAGCGATGTTGAATCACTCAAACCTCCCTTTGACCTTGTGGGGTAAAGCTCTTAGGATTGCAGTGCATATTCTGAATAAGGTTCCTACGAAGGTTGTTCAAAAGACTCCTTACAAGTTATGGACAGGTAGAAAACCTTCTTTATCATATATGCACATATGGGGATGTCCAGTAGAAGCTAAATTGTATAACCCACATATAAAAGCTTTTGATCCTAGGACAACTAGTGGTTTCTTCATTGGTTATCCAGAAAGATCGAAAGGCTTTAGGCTTTATTGTCTATCTCGTACACCACAGATAGTGGAAACAGATAAAGCAAGATTTCTTGAAAATGGTTCTGTTGGGATAGATGCGTCTCAAAATATTGATTTTGAGGAAATGCAGGATTCAGGTTTCACACCTGCTAAGAATAAAGACCTGATTTTCTCTATCATTGTTCCTTCGAGTAATGTAAGAGAAATTCCAGTCAATGAACATCAATCCCAAATAGATCTGGTTGTTGATGAGGATATACAACAACAACAGGATACAGAGGCTCATTTTGAACCACCTGTAGCACCTGTATGGAGGTCTACCAGAATCGGGAAATATGTTATCCATCCGGACTATGTGGTGTATTTACAAGAGTCAAATGATTTCATAGACATTGACGAAGATCCTTTCACATTTGCAGAAGCCATTGAAAGTTAAAGATCAACACATTCGATTAATGTCATGAAAGAAGAGCTTAACTCTATGGCAAAGAACCAAGTGTGGGATCTTGTACCTCGACCTGATGGAGTTAGACCTGTTGGTTGTAAATGGGTTTATAAAACCAAAATAGACTCTAAAGGTCATGTGGAGAGATACAAGGCTAGGAGGCTTGTTGCAAAAGGTTTCACACAGATAGAAGGCATTGATTATAATGAGACTTTTTCTTCTGTCTCAACTAAAAAATCATTGAGGATAATCATGACCCTCGTAGCTCATTTTGATTTAAAGCTGCATCAGATGAATATGAAAACTGCCTTCCTGAATGAGGATCTGGATGAGGAGGTATACATGCAACAACCTCCTGGTTTCAGTATAGATGACTTGAATAACTTAGTTTGCAAATTGAATAAGTCAATTTATGGACTTAAACAAGTCTCCCGCCAGTAGGTTAAGAAGTTCAATCAGGTAATAATGAACTTTGAATTCACTGAAAACATTGTTGATCAGTATATTTACATTAAGACTAGTGAGAGTAAGTACATAATTTTGGTTTTATATGTTGACGATATTCTTCTTGCAACTAATGATTTGAGTCTTTTACATGAAATAAAAGATTTTCTTTTCATTCATTTCGATATGAAAGACATGGGTAAGGCCACTTATGTTCTTGAAATCGAGATCTGTCGTAACGGAACTAAGGGTGTCTTTGGCCTCTCTCAGAATTAAATCCTATATCCTTAAGGTTCTTAAAAGATATGAGATGAAAAATTATTCTCTTTGTTCAGCACCTATAGTGAAAGGGGATAAATTGAGCTTAAAGGACTGTCCTCAGGATGATATTGCGAAGGCTCAGATGAATGTTGTCTCATATGCTTCGGCAGTTGGGAGTTTACAGTACACACAGACCTGCACTCGACCTGATATAGCATTTGTTGTGAAAATGCTTGGTAGATATCAGTCAAATCCAAGCATTGCGCACTGGAAGGCAGCGAAGAAGGTCATGCGCTATTTACAAGGAACGAAAGACTAGATGTTGACATACAGGAAAGCTGACCACCTAGAGGTCGTTGGATACTCTGATGCGGACTTAAGAGGGTGTATTGACAGTAAAAAATCCACTACTGGATACATTTTCCTTCTAGCGGGTGTTGTCTCATGGAGAAGTGGAAAGCAGTCTACCACTGCTGCTCATACCATGGAGGCAAAATTTATTGCTCTATACGAGACTTCGTCACATGCCATTTGGATAAGAAACTTCATTATGGGTCTTGGTATAGTGGACTCTATTGAGAGACTACTAAAGATCTTTTGTGACAATGAAGCAGTCGTGTCCTTTTCAAATAACAACAAGAGCTCAACATCGTATCGACACATGGAGTTAAAATATTTTGTTGTTAAAGAAAGGACTGAGAATCATCTGGTATGTATTGATACAATTGAGATGAAAGAAATGACTGTGGATCCCCTAATTAAAGAGCTAGCACCGAGATTGTATTCTCAACATGTAAAGGGAATGGGTCTTTTTTATTCCTTCTGATGTATGACAATACATTATGTGATCACATTTGTGTTTATGTTTTGATTCTCTAAGGTTTTGTGTTATTGTTGATTTTGCATAAAGAATCTCTCATATGGGTTAGAGAGAATAACAGAATAACAATATTAAAGGACCAATAAAATAGGTGAGAGACCAACCTATTCATAAAGATAATTTTCTATATGCCTAAGCACTGAAGGTGAATTGTAGCGTAGTACATGAAAATATGACATTTCATAAAAAAATGTTCATATCCATGACTCATACGATTCATCCTTGTGATAAAGGGTGGCATGTGAAACCACATAAAGAATTAAATCGAGATAACGATATACACATCGATTTAGTACACTTTTTGTGTCAATGGGTCAAGTGGGAAAATGTTGGACATTATGGGTTTGGGTCCAACCCACAGTGTGACCCGGATTGACACCCATTAGCGGGTCACGTTAGTGGCCACGTAATGGGGATAATGGGTGAGAGTTACGTGAATGTGGAGTAACCACATTCATGTAACTACCTAATCTCCCATTAGGTAAAGGGGTTAGGGGCTATGAGGATGATGAGACATTCATAACATTTACCCTGCCAAATTCAGTTCCGCATTCGGATGCAGCCGAACAGGGTCATGGTCACCGTCGACTTAAGGCATGGGCTCATTGTGGGCATCGACCGGCTGAGGAGAACGCCGAATTTCCTACACGCACTATGGCGAATTCAGGTACGCTTCCTGTCAATGTTTGTTTTACAGGATTCGCCAACACTACAATGCAAAATTAACAAATACAAATCCTAACTTGCAAAGCTTGCCCAGGAAAAAGAGGGAGCCGTTTGCTTGTGGCAAGCAAAATAAGTTACTTGTTTAAAGGTGCAGGGCAATCTGAGAACCGCAAACCAGTATGTGAAATACCACTCTATGACCTATGTGCCCACAGCAGAGCCTTCTTCTTTTCCCAGAGAAACTACCAATTTTTTCAGTGTGGCCTCTGTCGGCTGGTGAGAATTTTCAACAGCCTTGGAAATCATCGTCCATCTTTCCCCATGCTTCGGCTCTGCAGCTATGCATCTCTTCAGCACATCTGCTTGCTCTTCTTCTGTCCCATGCTGAAGTTCAAATTTGTAGTACCATGCCCAGAAATCTCCAATGTCAGGACTAAGTGTTACTGCTCTGTTAAACCAAATCCTAGCCTTGTCTACCTTCCTGTCATGCCAAAACAATTTGGCCACAGCAGCAATGACATGAGGATCGTGATTGCATCTCTTGATCGCATCTTGGCTCTTGGTTTTCCGTTGTGGTCGTGGGGCCATCTCTATAGATGCTGCCCACAGTATCCCACTTGTTGGGCACTCCTGTAACGCTTTAGCCATGAGGGCTTCGGCTTCTTTTTTGTTTCCGTGTCTAGATTCTGCAAGAATTGCAGCAAGCCATAGATCTGGGTTTTGTGGATTCTTTTTCCTTGCCATTGTAAGGATAGCTCGGGCTTTGCTTAGCCCATTCATCTTCTCCTCCAAATTCGCAACTGAGAGCCAGAGTGGAACGCGATCTGGACAGTGCTTCAGGCCAGACGAATATGATTCTTTAGCTTCTTCTAAGCGACCAAGCTGTTCCTCTAGCTGCCCAAGCATAAGCCATAATTTAAAGAATGACGGGAAAAGTTTCAGGCCCTCCTCTAACAATCTCCTTTCCTCCGATGTGTTTCCCAACTCCCTCTCAACAATGGCAGACTTCATCCACACTCTTTCTGTGCCCCCTCTCTCCCGA
Organism: Nuphar pumila; assembly: GCF_984573655.1. NCBI lineage: Eukaryota > Viridiplantae > Streptophyta > Magnoliopsida > Nymphaeales > Nymphaeaceae > Nuphar > Nuphar pumila. The sequence goes on from NC_143261.1 coordinate 75,313,726, forward strand.
GCCTTTGCTAGAAGCTTTCTTGCTCTCTCGTGCTCATGATTCTCGAATTCGAGCTTAAAAGCAGCAAGCCATATCTCCTCCGAGTTAGGAATAGCAGCATATGCTTCCTGTAGAATAGCTCGAGCAGCAGGGACGTCACCCGCAAGCCACTTCTCTTTGGCACCCATCAACCACAACACTTCGGCCTCGGGCCTATAAGTGACGGCCCTCCTGAGCAAAGCATCGAGAGATTCCCTTGTCCCATGGCTTTTCTCGAGCTGTGCTGCTTTGAGCCATATGCTCTTTTTGGTTACAAACACCGAGAGAGCGTGAGCGTAAATGGCTCGTGCGGTCTCTATCGAGCCCCTCTTTTTGCATTCCTCCGCATCAGCAACCCACGTCCTTTTGCGATCTTCCTCTTCCACCCCAACACCGATGGTGTTCCTGATTATAGCTTCGCATGTGGTGACGGAGCCCGCCCTCTCCGCAGCCTCTGCCTCTTTCATCCAAGCCTCCCTGTCGATATCCAACCCTTCCCTCTGCAACGATCTAATACCCCTTTGTAAGATCTTCCCCACCATTTCCGCGTTCCCGTTTGCCTCTTCCAATTTCGCGGCTGTGATCCAGATGCTCGGCTCCTTGGGCAGCTTCTCCCTAGCCTTGTTAAGAACCTTCCTTGCTTGATCATACGTCTCCAGCCTCGCAAGAGCAAGCCAGAGCTCGACGTGCAAGGGGCAGCACTCCACGGCCCTCTGAAGCAGGAGCCGGGCATCTTCCTCGTTAGACAATTCGACAACGGCCTTCCAGAGCCTAACAGAGTCCGGGATGTGCTCGAGGCCCTTTCGCAACACCCGGCTCTTGTTCGCATCGTCCTGCTCGAGCTTTGCCGCCTGCATCCAGAGCTTCACGGAGTTGGGGATGGCCTTCACGCCTCGGGCAATCACGGCCTTGGCCTCATCGGGGCTAGCCAACCTACAGGCCTCCAGCCAAACGTCCTCATTCTTGGGACATTCCTGACACCCCTTCTGTATCAACTGCCGGGCGGCTTGAAGCTTTCCAGCTATCTCCTCCAGCCTGGCGGCCGCGATCCATCCCGGCGGGTTCTTCGGATCTGAATGCGTCACGGACTTGAGCAGCAACCTAGCCTTTTTTATATCAGAAATCTCAGCATCGCTGGTGATCTTCATGCTCCTGAGATCGGTGAGATACCCTCTCGGGTCGACCACCGTCAGCCCGGTGACGGAGTCGGACAATCGGTCCAGTTTCAGCGACAGCACGGTGCCCCTTCCCTCACCCACGGCCGTCAGGTCCGTCACAGGCGTCTGAGACCACGGAGTCTCCGTCCCGCCGGCCGCCCTGCTCTTCGGATCGAGCGCAGTGACCTGCTCCTTCTCCTGCCTCGCCTTCTCAAGCAGAGTGTCCGGAACGGGGATGAAGCTCTCGAACCGCTTCTTCTTGTTCCTTAGCGAGTAGTCCCCTATCTCCGGGATGCTCTCCCACTCCTCAGCCGTCACTGCGCTCAGCTTCCTCTTCAGATCCGCAAACTGCTCGGTGATCTTAGGGTTCGAGGCCCTGTACTTCTCGATCTCCTGCTTCAGGCGGGCCTCCCTCCGATCCTTCCTCCTCGAGTCCATCCGTCTGACGATGCTCTCCCAGACAGCATCCGCCTCCTTGTCGTCTTCGTCGTACTCGGCAGAGGCGAAGAGGCCGACGTCGTTCCCTTCGAACTCATCGAACTTCTGGTTCTCGTCGTATCCCTTGTCATCGGCTTCCTCTTCTTCTTCCTCCTCGGCAGCGCCGCCTCTCCCTCTTCCGCGGCCGACTCCGCCGGAGACGGCGCCGCCGCCGCCGAGGGTCGTGGCGGACCGGTCAGGGAGGTCGGGGGCCGCCCTCGCGGGACCGATATCGGACCGAGTGGTGAATCCGGTCGCACCTCGGCCGAGACCGGCGACGTAATTGGGCGGGGGGCGGGAGTTCAGGAACTCTAGCCGCGGCCTTGGAGGGACGGGGGCCTGCATCCCTCCCGCCAGGGGAAGGTGGAGAGCGAGTGTGGAATCACGGGCGACCCCCAACTCGGAGAGAAAAACAGCATCACCGCCATTGCCCAAAACCCTAGTCGAGAGGATGAAGCGTTGGAGTGAATCAGGGATGCCGGCACGGCGCTCAATCGCGAGCTTGAGGCACGTGAGGGTGGCACACTCGGGGTTTAGTTCCACCGCGAGGATTCTTCCATCGAATAGCCTGACGAAGACCATGGTGGTGATGGTGGTGGTGGTGGAAGAAGAGGAGGGAGACGAGGTTCAACTGCAACCTTTCGAAACAGAATTGAGAATGAGGAGAAGAAACGGAGACGCTACTTCCTGTAGGGATGGCTACACGAGAGAGAGAGAGAGAGCTGGAACGAAACGAAACGGAAACCGAGAGGATCGCGTCAGAGGCAACCCAACGAGTACCTTGGATGTCGTTCATCTCAAAAATGAACGACGCCCATCAAAACAGTGAACAAGCTCCTTGTGAGCTCTTCATTTTTAAACCATTCGTATGCCGTTCATCCGAAACGGGAGCTACATCGAAAAAAATAGTGGAGATGAGCATCTCATTAGTTCATCTTGAGATCAACGACATCTAAAAGTGCTTGGACGCTGCACTCTCACCTGATCTCGTCTCAAAAAAGAAAACAAAAAGGAAGGCCGCATTCGGCTAATTCCTACCTCAAGGGCATGTTTGAAAGTGAGAAAATAGTAGGGGGGGGTGGGCGGTCGCCCACCCCAGAATTAGAAACCCAAAAAAAAAATGGATCTCTCCATCCCCAACTTGATGTTGTCTGGGTTTGTCAAGCAGTCCAATGCAGGAGATTCGTGCAACTTCAAAAAAGACGTGCACCAAGACCTAAAATGTGAAGCACAACTAATATCACAAATCTCAGTATCAGGATTTTCTCGGCAAGGGAACATCTTGAAATAAATTAAAGATTTGCTTCATCCAGAAATCCTGAAAAAAAGGTAAATAAAACATGAAAATAGGGAAAGACCTTTCACTTTTACAATTCTCTCCGACGCCTACCTCCCAAATACGAAAGAAACCATGCCCAATCCAAACTGTATTTGTCCATAAAACTAGCCAAGCTCTACTTGTGGTGTCTCTGAACTTTCTATTAACGTCAGCTATCTTGTCTGAACATCATGGCAACTAGACTCGGCCATTTCACATATTAAGGCTCTGTTTAAGAGCATTTTTTTTATGACAAATGAACCCTCGCCAAGAACCAGGTCACTTAATGAGGCCACCTCCGTGCGATGTAAAACTCCAGATTGCGGACACGATCACCCAGCCTTACGTGCCCCAGCTGTGTTAAAGAAACAGCAACAGCCGTGTGACAGTCAATAGGGGCTATATTGTGGTTTCCTCCGTCTTCTCATGCTCTCTCTGCTGTTTGGGAGCTGCAGTGTTCCAAAAACACAAAACACTTCATTGGGAATGGACTTGGCAGCCCCAACATCACATTTCAAGAACATTCATCAAAAGATGCTTTTGGCAACTCCATCTTCAGACGCCACATTTTGGCAAGACCATATTTTGGTAGCACATGGACATGGTGTTTCCATCTCAGTGCAAGGCTCTCAAACATAGCCTAAATCCACAAAAAACACTGCAAATTTTGGTCCACGCCCAGTTTGAGATTAGTGAAATCAGCAAACAAAACACTGTCAAATGACAACAAACAACATCAAAATGCTTATTTAAGTTTTATGTCTGCACGAACAATTGTGCCTCCAGTGAGAAATTGTCCCCGAGACCCGAAGTCTGCCCACCCAACGAAAAACTTCTGGCTCCGCCACTGCTTGGAAGGGTGGAAAAAAATTTCCTATCAAAAGAAAATTTATGAACGAAGAGTACTGCCCACAGAAGTGAGAGAGAGAGAAACGCATTGTCTCCTAACAGAAGCACCACCTCTGCAGACTCTCTTTAGTCTCTTTCAATATTTTCAGCGAGCTCTTTTCTGAAGACCGATGACATTTCGACAGAGATTTGTCGGCATTCTAGTCTGCAAAGCCAGGGGTATTTCTGAATGTGAACGGAACTCTCTCTTAAGGTGGGAGACCTTCGGTTTACTGTCGAAAATCGATGGTTTTCGACGAGTAGAGTGTGTTTCTCGACGATAGAAGTGGTGTTCTTCTGAGTGCAGACATCGCATGGTTTTCTCGAGTTTGGTGAAAAAATCATGCATTTCTTTACTTGTCTTCTTCCATGCGGTGGCAGTGCGAGGAAGTCGTCGAGTTCCAGAACGATCTCTCTCCCAGTTCTCGTATGGGAGAAACTCGGCCTCAACCAGACTAGACTAAAAAAGAAATCGCATTTTTTTTCTTCTGACGAGATGTTAAGAGTCGGCTTTTTGATGGTTCAAGTCGTCTCCACTAAAAAATTGCCCCATTATAGTAATTCGGCACTCTCGTGGTGTCTTCTGTCTTGTCTTCCACCACCCCCTCTCATTTTTCTCATTTTTTTCATTTCATTTTTCCCATGTTACACAAACAAGTGAAAATTTTTCATTTAGAAATTTGATCATATCAAAACTTCTTATAGGCAAAATTTTCTTTTCTTACAAGAATTTTTCTTGATTCCAAATCGATCGATGAAAATTATCGACATTTACACCCCAAACCTCCAAGTCGCTTCTCGTTAGGCTAAGTCAAGGTTTCTTGTTCAGGGTTATTTGTAAAAACACGACTAATCTTTTTAGTAATTCAAATTCACACATGGAGTTTTTCATAGAGGCAGACGTGTAGAACATGAAGTAGGAATGGAGGATGTGTTCAGCCTAGTAAATTCTAATCATGTAAGCCATTTTTAGCCTAGTAACCAATGTGTTATTTGTCAATTATGCAGGAGAAGAAACCACAGAACCAAAAAATGTTATAATATACCAAAGGTTTTGGTGGCAACACTAGGCATGGGCACGTATATAAGCACGTAGGGCTTGTATTCTCGTATGTGTCGGCATCACTTAGCATCGGAATCTGGTGCAGTTGCAAAGACTTAAGTACCCTTTCTTGCTATTCTTGCCATGAAACGACGGTTCAAGAAAATAACAAAAATGACCTCCATTCAAAAAAAGGAAAATGATAGTTCGAGAAAAGGACAAAAATGTCCTCCATCCAGAAAGTCAAGTATGATGCTAACTCTTTCAAGTCCAAACATTCCATTTTCGCCCTAAGCAGTAAACTTTTGCGCCATCTGCTGTAACAGGAGCTCCCTTTGATGATGCAAACTTTGTCGTCGTCTGCTGACACCGAGGAGCAGCCTTTGTCGTCGTCTCGAGTTCAGGTTTCCGCCTTGGTTTTTAGCTTGAGTTACAACACATTGCCACCTTCTCGTTTCTGCCTTGTGTTACAAAACATTCTCGAGTTTGCGATCGACTGGTTCGATCATTGGTGGGCGTCATAGGAGTATTTGTCGACCATCTCTTTTTATAGTCTTCTCTTCTTTTTCGTTGTTGTTGGGCATTATGGAAGAAAACAATAATGCACAAACATTCCAACAAGTGTCATTAAGGCATCGTGAGTATCTTTCCATGTCATCATGCTATCGTTGAAGAACGTATGTCATCGTGAGTGCCATTAAAGCATTATTTTGTTATTGCATGAGAATCTTGTCCTTTCAATGATTGGAAACTTAACGATATTTGTAAGACGCTAAGACCTGTTGACAATAATGCTTATTTACAGATTCGAGGAAGGGCCTCTACCCCATTCGGTATCCTTCATTCACTCAGTATATGCAATGTATCGCAAATCGCGGTTGTAGTAACATACTACCAATTTGTGAGATATTGTTTTGTTTGTTAATATCAATTTGTAAGCTATTATGCTGAATTTTTGTATCGATTTGTAATATAATTTGTGATATGTATATCGATTTGTAAGATATTATGTGTTTTATAGTGTCGATTTGTAAGCTATTATGCTGAATTGTTATACCGATTTGTAACATATTATTTGATATGTATATCGGTTTGTAAGATATTATGTGTTTTCTAGTATCGATTTGTAAGATATTTATAGAAAGACTTTTAAAATGTGTGCACACAGAAATACATTGTTACGCGCTTGCGGTGGTGATTTTCATATTCAAATCGTTGCTCATTTAGCGATTTCTATTAAAATCGCTTCACAACATCATGGATATAATTAAATCGCTATCGTCAACACACATATATGACAAATTATTTCTTTTATTAGCATGGTAAGTAACAACTTGATGCATAGTATAAGTAAATAGCAAATCATTGTGTAGCTTGCATTGTTGAATTAAATTCTGTTTTTAAATTTTATGTTTTAGTTTGATTAGTTAGTGGATGGCATAATCATGTTTTATATTTTTTGTTTTAACGTGTTTTGTTAAAGGATAGCATGTTTTAAAAATTTTGCAAAGGATTTTGTTGATTTTAAGCATCATGTAAGCATGTTGTCATACCTATGTATGCACATGAATTTTTTGCATCTGAATTTTTGTTTTGAATGTGTTTTAAGCATGTTGTTATAGCTATATATGTGCAGAAATTTTCTGCATCTCAATTTCTGTTTTGAATGTGTTTTTAGCATGTTCTTATAGCCCTTAAGGTGCAGAATTTTTCTACTCATATGGTTGTGTTTTAAAAGTTTATAAGTATGCTATTTTGACCACGTGTGTGAAAAATTTTTCTGCAACACAATTCTTGTTTTTTGAATATTCATATGTTGTTTTTAACCAGTATGTGCAGAAAATTGCTGCACTTTATTTGTAGTTTTAGGGTGCCTATATGCATGCATGTTTTAAACTCCTATGTGCAGAGATATTTTTTGCACTTTATTGGTTGTTTTTGTGTGACATTTAAGCATGTTTTTAAATATCTTGAGCAAAGAATTTTACAAGTTAATGTTGCTTTGTCTCTGTGTCTTGTAATCATGGTGTATTAGTGTCCTTGTGCAGAAAACTTTGCAAGTATTTTGGTTGTGTTTTAAGTATCTTAAAAGCATTTTGGTTTTAATCAAGGTGTGCAGGAAATCACTGCAGTCATAATGTTGTTTAAGTGCCTTATTAAGCATGATTGATTTTATTCCTTGTACAAAAAAAAATTATACTTATATTGGTTGCTTAAGTGCCTTCTTAAGCATGACTGATGTGGCTTTTAAAACAAATATAAATAAATATATACGATGGATTAATGTGCCAAATTTGGTGTTCTGGTTCTAAGTTTTTTTTATTGTGATGAAAACTTGAAACTTTTGACTAGCAAGTGGGTGGATACAACAATACATATGACATTACACGTGTTGTAAGGGCCTGAAAGACGAAGTTTTTTCTTGCAAGAAGACATGAGCTCTCATGGTGAGAATGTGAATGGTTTAGAGATTTTGAGGGTGTTGACCCTACGTACTTAGGCTTGGTATGAATTATGACATTATGCATATGAATGACATAAATAAATTAATAACCAATTGTACTTTTGTCATGCTTTGAAAGTTGAGGCGACATTACTTGTCAAATGTGAACGAGTTGCACCAACCCCGTGGGAGGTAGTTAGGTTTTATTTATGGCAAAGATGAGCCTTGTGCAATCTTATCATAGGGTCAGTTGTAGACCCATCCCCCACCACAGGGATTAGGGAGCAATGGACTCTAATACTAAAGGCAGAGGTGGAGTTGAGATTGTGTGCCTTAGTAATGCACTACATGACCACAGGGAGAGTCACGAGGTTTTGAACTCTAGGTCCCATAGAGAGGGATGCCTTGACGAAGGATCCCAGATTTGAGGGCAAGTGTTTTGGTGTTCCCCAAGGGTTAAAATAAACAATAAAATGGTTGAATGAACACCCTCTGGTCAGGCCAAGGGTGCCCAAATTGCTAGGAAGTGGTGCCCCCATGGTGGTAATCCGAATAAGAATTTAATGGTGTGTGTGAGCATGACACGTAATGCAAAAGCCACTAAATGAAAATATTAATTAAAATATTCATGCATTTAAACATTCATTGTATGAGTGGTGGGTTTGGTGCATCTAGGCACCTAAGGGTCGACTTCTTAATGTTCATGCTAGCATGTTGAGTACACATGAAGGTCGATGCATATAGCTAATGATCTACTATTTTTGTTTTAAATCTTGGATTATTGCCAAATGGGTTTTTCAACTGTTTTTGCTATGCGACACTAGATAAGAGATTGTGTCTAGGGGTGAAATCATACTGATACTCATGTTGTCTCACTTCTTTATTTGATTTTTTTTTTCAGGTGATCAACGATAGGCGAAAAGGACATGTAGGATACAGGAAGCTCGAGGACATCAAAGGACACAACTTGAGATTGCTTTTATGTGGAATCTTATAGTTTTATAACTCTAATGTTACTAAATAAAAATTTTGTATAAACAAATCAACAATTATAAATGAAATTATGGTTTTTGCCAAATTGAGCAAAAGTCTTTTTTTGTAGTCATTTTCTGAGACCAACACTTTGGAAAAAAGTTTTGTTAAGTAAAAAGGCTTTCTCTATGCTTCATAAAAGAAAAGAAAAAGATATTTCAATATATATATATATATATATATATATATATATATATATATATATATATATATATAATTTCGGGCATTACATTCATACTGAATTGAACCACGTAAAAATGGTTTGTCTTGTGGTTTTTTGTGTGTGCATGTGTTCTATGTTTGGGAAATAATCATACTGTATGAATAATTTGAGACATTTCTCGAAATGCCTTACAATTTTCAATATTATCCTCATGTCTAAAACCATAAATAGCCAGTTTTGGAATGTCCTTTCGACCATTCGAATGCGCAAAACTCATGAAGTTCACATGAAATATCGCTTGGTTCGTCAGGAGCTGCAAACTCTCACATAAATGAGGTTCACATATTTTTTTGCGAACTTCATGAAGTTCGCTTAATAATATTTATGAACATCCTGTTAAACTCAAACATCAAAACTTCACAAATGCATGACTAAGTGCACACATATATAGTAAGTGCATGTAAAAATATGTGCAAACATCCTTTTAAACTCAAACCTCGAAACTTCACAACATATATCTCAGAAGTTTGCACAAAAATAAGTATGAACATCTGGTTAAACTGGACCTCATAACCTCACAAATACCTGACTAAGTGTGCTTATATATAAGAAGTTTGCATAAAAATAGGTGTGAACATCCTCAAACCTTGAAACTTTGTTAATATTTGACTATGTTCACATATACTTCAAAAGTTCAGATAAAAATAGGTGTGAACATCTTATTAAACTTAACTTCGTAACCTTGCAAATATACTACTTAGTCAACATATACCTCACAAAGTTCACATATACATATGAAGTTCGCACTTTTTAACAATTGGATATAAAAACCGATTCACTGTGCCCGATGGCTATTTTCATATAATTTTTTAGGATTCTTTGTGGTCCCCAACAAGCTTTTCACCGACCACTTTTTTGTCAACTATTTATGGCAATTATTTCGGAGGCACTTCATCCTCAAGTATTCTGGAATCATCGACGATGATTTTTTTTAAGCACATCTTTGATGGTTAAACCAGTTATTTTTTTGAAACAATGATTTTTTTTTATTTGTTTCAACAATTTGTATGCCTCTATCCTCTAGTTTTGTTGTGTATATATTGTGTATCTTGTATGATAAACATCGTATGTTGGAAACATTATTTGATTTTCTTTGTTGTTTTCTTAAGGATTTAGGTTTTTGCATTGTTAATAGGTTATTATGTATGTTGTTTACAATGCCTTTTCAAAACCCTATGTCTTGTGTCTCTATTGGCCTCATATTTACTTATATTTTCTTATTATTGTAGAAATTTTTGTCGTGTTCTGATATAACTAAAAAATAGTTTATGGTCCATGAATTTCTACGGGCAAATAAAATCAATTTTCTTTGAGATATCACTTAGATATGCAAGCTAATACCCTCTGGCATGACTGTAAATTTTTGAAGACTCTGATATGCTCGGTAGGATGGTCTAACAAACCCAATAACAACACTAAAATTCTGCTATATACAGTCCTTGTTTGGGATATGTCACGTCTTGTGAACTTGTCTTGGTCTGAATCTTATACTTATGATATAGAATGCTAATAATGTATTTTTTAATATGTGGTGTTTCATGTTTATGTTGTATGCAAATATGTTTATGATTTATGCATGATGATATATGAGACTGCAAGTTAGTATATGAGTTTGAATATGATAGATGGATCATGTAGTGTGCATTGACATACATGTGATATTTTATATTATTCATGGTTCATACTATGTTGGAATGGGTCACATGCATCATGTAGATAGGTATATGACATGTGATGTGTTGTAAGTCATGTAAGGCATGCATTTACTGGCTTCATGAGTGAGTTAGGTTCAGTGAAACCATGAGTACTAGTGAGCACCAAGTTTAATATATGATTGATATGCTCATACACACTTAAGTCTCACGAGACACTGTTGGCTCAAAGATACCCATATGGGGTATGATCACGAACTTAGTTTTTAATGACTACAAATGACCCATGTTATGTTGTAGTCCTTCGTAGGGGACTAAGCTAAAAGAGTCATAATGTTGGGAGCACTTATACAACCTTAAATAAAGAACAACTGATATCATATTCAGACCATAACTACCTTGGAGAAGGTGGTCGGTACACACGACCAAAAAAAATGTTGATGCGTTTTAAGAGCAAAGGCATCTTCATTGTGTTTCTTATCCTCGCACGTAGGGACCTAGGCTACAAAAAAGGCCTAGGTAAGTAGTCCATCACTCTATAGAGTAGGAATCAAGATTCTACATGGTTAACTGTGGATTCACAAGGTAACAAACCGTCCTAGTGAAAGTTCACACTCTTCAAATTTTTAGAAAAATTAAAATGCATAAAATAATAAATACCCTGCGTGATTGTTGAGTAAGAGTTAAGTTTTGGGAGTGTACTCCTGGGTAAGGAAAGAAAAACAATATAACAATGCATTAAAAGTGTTGACAAGCACATCACTTTCATGAGTTATATATATGTTTATGAATTCCATTCAGATTTTATGATTTCATACATAGGTGGTGAATAGTGACATACTTGGTTATATAATTGCCTATGATCTGAATTTCTAATGGGTGTGGTTTTAGGTGCTCTAACTTGTGGGTAATATTGGTCAATTGGGAATACTTGTGACCTTATTGCGATGTGAAATCTTGACTCATATTGTATATGTTTGTATGTCATAAATTTTTCATGTTATAAATATTTTTTATTATGAAAAGATATGAGATATGTAATGTATTCTTCATATGCTTATGCTATGTGATACATTCTACTGTGGTCATTGTTAATGTTTCTACTTTTAACATTTTTAGGTAACAAGTAAGTTGGTTGGTGATGGTGGGAGGCTTAGAATGATGCCCTAAGAGTCACATTCTTTTTAGGCTTTTAGAAGGAGTTGAATTATTTTTATTAATTATGATTTGAACATTTCATTGAATTTGTAAACTTTGATTAAGTAAGACAAGTACTTTGAGTTATTTCAATTCAATTAATGGTTTGATTTAATTAATTTTAGTCTTACACGTGCAAGTCGAAAATTGTAACCCACCCAAAACTTGAACCACATTTAAAAGAATTTTTGTTATATTTATTGAAAATCATGTAAAGGAAATTTTAGAAAAAAAAATCTTTTATTTTCGGTTTAAAAAATTAGAGCGTTATATTTGCTGCCCAACCCAATCCGTACTTCAATGCAATTGAGTTGGATCTATTTTACCGGTTCAAATCATGTTCAGCCGACATACTTTGGTGAATCTTGGGTTTAAAATTTTAAAAACCATGCTACTCATATCTTGCGAGTCCAACCCAAACTACTAAATCCATTAAACCATGAATCAAGGTCCTATCCAACAACCCAAATATCACTAAGATTTTGAAATATTGCGATTGATCTTGTAACTTTTTTTTTTTTTTTTGAGTTTTACTCGGAGAAACCAACACAGGTGCATAGACCTAGCCGCGCTGGCTCAGCCTGCCATACTACGGTCTCTATCCATGTCAGCATAAAACTCTGAGGACTTATCCCTCGACCCTAGAGAGTCGACAATCTTCAACTTTCACAGGGGACAACACCCATAAAATTTGAACCTAGATTGTCCGTCTAACAATCTAGTCCCCAACCCCTTGGATCTAATTGATTATAGTCAATCACTAAAATATGTCAGAAATATCCAAAATTTTTGAGTGTAGTGTGTATTTTGAAAACATCGTGACATTAATCCCATCACCTAATAAAGCACTCTCAAATGTTTATATCTACCTGCCATTTTCCTTAAAAACAAACATTTTCATTTTATCACGTGTTTTTTTTTCTCATCTAGAAAATTCTCGATGATAAAGTTGTCAATGAGTTGCGTTTATATCGGGTAATCAACCCGACTCAAACCCAAATTCCTAGGTATGGGAATGCAAAATGCCGACCTGTATAATATTCAGGTTGAAACCCAACCCTAGCGATATGCGGGCTGGGTTTGGGTTATGATTTTTATCGGGTACCCGACCCGATCCGATATTTTTGCCCGGTACCTTACACAATCAAAGTGTTTTATATGTATCTTAATAAAAAAATATCTGAAGTTACGCGGGTCCGTGTCTGAGATTTCATTTTTGTGACCCGACAAAACCCGAACCCTGGTGATTTGTTTTTCTGACTGGTTTAGATATACTTTAATGGGTCGTGTCCCAACCTGTTGACAGCTCTATATCCATGTTTTTGACATGGTTCCATAGGTTCCGATTCGGGTTATAACCGACCCGTTGCCAGGACTGCCACCGAACCGCCAAAAGGGTCAAGGAGGGATTTTTTTTTTTTGGGGGGGCGGGCTTACAGAACCCCTGCGATCGTTCATTTCTTCTGTCTGTCGATCTTGTTCTGTGCATCTTCCAACTCGACTGCTCGAAAAGTGTGCTAATCTCCTGCGAGAATGGCGAAGGAGAAAAACGAAACGCTATCGGAAAAGGACAAATCCAGAAGAGGAGGAAGAAGAAGCCAAAATGACAACGGAGGCTCGAGCGATGACGATTGCGAGAGGGAAAGGAGGAGGAAGAGCTCGAGGAATCACGGTCGGAGAAGGAGCCGATCGCCTTCTTCAGAATCGTCGGATCGTTCGGATTCGGAAGCGGAGTATTCTTCTTCTACGGAGAACTCGTCTTCTGGATCTTCGGAGGAGGAGGAGAACGAGGCCGAGATGAGGCGGCGGCGGAAGAAGAGGAGGAAGGAGAGGGAGCATGAGAAGGAGAAGGAGAAGGAGAGGAAGAGGAAGAGGAGGAGGAAGAAGGAGGAGGAGAAGGAAAAGAAGAAGAAGAAGAAGAAGAAGAAGAAGAAGAAGAAGAGCAAGGAGAAGTCGAAAATGGGGGCCGTGACGAACTCGTGGGGAAAATACGGAATTATTCGGGAGACGGATATGTGGTACGCAATCTCTCTCTCTCTCTCGTTCGTGTTTGGAGCCTGATTTTGGTTAACAAACTCATAATCTTCTGTGCAGTTTTTTTTTTCTTGTGTCCCTTTTGCTAAATCAGTTGTTTGTTGGGGATCATGAAATTCCTGCAAGAATGTAGCTCTAGTTTAGGAAGAAAACGCGTAGTCATATAGAAACATATTTGGAATGACTAATGAAACTCCAAAATGATGCAATGGTGTTTAAAGACTTGGTGTGGCTTTCGTATGAACTAGTGCCGTACTCAACCTCCTAAATGTGATCTGGTACATTTCCTTAATCGTTTGTTATTTGAAGATATTAAAGTTTTTTCAGTGGGGAAAAGTAACGCTAGTGATGAAATTGTTAATTGTTGCATTTACGGCATGTATAGCATTGTGTAGCTTTATGACTAAATCCAGCGAAAAGGAGCTTTCCGTGAAGAGAAATGCTAGTGTCATAAATCGGAATGTCTAGTACGGGTAACAGTCCTGTGGATGAGGTTGTTATGAACTGTCAGGTGAGAATTAGATAAAGCATGCCGTTTAAAAAACTTAAAACTGTCTACAATGTTGAGGATCAGATTGGGGCTTTACATGTTAGAAGCATAACGAGATTCAGGTGAACATCCACTGTTGAGTGTGCAGCCTCTAACTCACGGACTATTTAGATCAAGGAGTGATCGCCTTTTGATGGGGAATGGGTCGATGTGGTCTGGAGGTTTTGACAAAGTGAATTGATTGAGAGTTAGATAGTTAATGCTGGACCTAAGTGGCTTCACATTTAGGTGACGTAGTCTAGTTACCAGCAACTATCCAGTTCCTAGGTGAAGGGTGGGCGGTAGGTGAGTGTCAAGTGGGTCTAGTAACCAGAAAATTATCAGAAGATTTTCATATATGATGTCAATAAAATAGGAAGCAACTTCTTATAGCTATTTAGTTTTCACATTTAATTAAATTAAAATTTGCATTTAAGCATTGATTTCATTTATATCTCTAGTTATTTGTGTTTAGGGAGGCTAGCACCTACTAGCACATACTACATTTGACTAACCATAACGACAGTTTGTATTGTCTAGAGTGGATGAAAATATGTTCACTTTCGTAATTTCTTTTTGTGTCAAAGAAATCAAGAAGTGTGTGTTCACTTCTATTTGCTAATCTTACTTCTATTGGGCGCCTGTAACTTTATGATGCTCTAGTTTTTAGTTGAAGTGTCCTACACTGTTGGACACTCACGTAGAAGTGTGTCATTAGGCTTGAAGATCTTGGTTTTCTTGATTGAAAAATATGCTAAGGTTACTTCAGTTAATCTTGTATGAAATGGGCAGATAGTACTTTGTTAAATTTAATCTCTTTCATACTTCATCACCTTTGTGTTTATAATTTATGGCCCAAACACGTCTTACTCATTTATAAGTAAATAAATAAATACATAAGGTTAAATGAATTATATCTATTTTGGCATTTTTGGTTTTTATCGAAGGTCACTTATCAATCCCATTGTATTATGTTTCCTCTAACATCTCTTTCCCATGAAGCACCTAAATATCTATTTATTTGACCTTGTTTCGATCCAACATTAGTTTCATAATATGTCCTTCCTTCACATATGTTTCTTTCACTATATTGCTTTGATCTCCTATAAGAAAGTTTGGACTATTACTTGGGCCTTAATTGAAAGTGCCCAGAAAAAGACTTGACGACTGACCCGATTGCTAAAGCAGCTAAACATCATTTGTCTTAGTTATAGCAAAGTGATATTGGTAGCAAAGGCAATGCCTAACTTAATTTTCTCTTAAGATTGTAACTCTTCCTTTCTTGGAGGTTGTGAAAATGTTAGGGACAAGATGCAAACACATTCATGTTTTAGATAAAGGTCCCTGTTTTTAGTACTTGTCACGAGAATAGGCTTGGCCCCAAGAATCATTTACTCTTTATACCATAACTTTATACTCCTTTAAGTTGTCCTTTCTTTATGTGCATGTGGAGTTGAGTTCAGATTATGGAAGATCTAAATATGCTGTTTCTTTTGAATAATCTCTATGCTTATCTTGATTTTTATGTGATTTTCTGCCATCCCTCCTTATCTCAGCATCCCTTGTTCTGGTGCAAATAACCATACACTGTAGTTACCATGCTTCACCAAATAGGGAAAGTAGGATTCATATGGCTGGGCAATCCATCCCTGTGCCTTGTATTTCCATTAATTGGGTTTCTTTTTAATGGGTTATTTATGCTATACTGGAATGCTCTTGTTAAGTGGTTTGTTGATGTCTAATCTTTTCACTTGTTCTCGATATGCAGCTAATGTCTTCATTATTGTCTTTGCTTTGAAATTTCTACTTATTTGCTGTCTGAATATTTATATCAAATTGAGGTTTACTTATTTGTTTTGTTTCTGCTTTCTTTCTCTTAGGAACAAAAGGCCAGAGTTCACTGCATGGTTAGCTGAAGTAAAACAGGTATTTTGTTCTCTTTTCTTTTAGCTACAATATAAATGAGCATATTTGCTGCAGTCTTGGTACTAATATTCAATTATGAAGTAGCTTTTTGATTTTTTGTTATTTAAGTGTTGTCACCGGATTTTATTGTGTAAAATATAGCAAACCTAACATCTGGATGAGCTACATCTGCAGGTGAACTTGGAAGCACTGCCCAATTGGGAGGAAAAGCAAATGTTCAAGGAGTATGGTGCAACCTCTCAATTAATAATTTTGCATTTTATTTTACTTTTTTACATTTTGGCTTGGAATATCTGTTAAAGTATGTAAATACGTGCATGTTGTATATATATATATATATATTTATATATTATATTATATGTATATATGTTGTATACATACATACATATGTACATGTACATATACACATATATATGTATATATATATATATATATATAAAATATATATTTCTTTCTTTCTTTCTTTCTTTTTTTTATTCTTTGTATTTTTTTTAACAGTCAACACACGACTGACTGGACTAGGCTAGAGGTGTAAAACCCTCAGAAAAAAAAAATGATTCGGGTCGGATTCGGACCCGATCTGGACCGACCCGAGGCCACCGCTTCTCTCTGCCTAGTAAAGGCAGCGAGGCAGGGGGGTGGGGGGGTTAAATACGAAACCCCTTTCTTCTCTCATTTTCTCTTCACTATCCCTCTTTCCCCTCTCGCTCTCTCGTTTCTCTCTCGGTACCCGACCCCCTCTCACACTCTCCTTACGTTTGCCGAGCAGCGACCTTCGATGACGGCGTCGACGACATTCCCTCCGACAACCCACCGCCTCTTTCCCTCTATGTTTCTCGCTCTTTCTCGCTCGTCTGCCAACGCCGCCGACGCCGCCGACGACCTCCTGTCCGACAACCCTCAGGTGACCACCCCTCACCTTTGCTGTTGACGGGATCGACACAGGCAACCCTTACCTGAGTTCCCTTCCGGAAACCCAAGGTCGTCAGCCCAAGTGCGCACCCCTCTGCCGCCTCCTCTTCCCCTTTTATTTTCTTTTCTTCTTCTTTTTCCTCTACTTTTCTTCTTCCTTCCGTCGACCGACAGGGGCAAAAGCCTCTGCCTGTCAGTCTTTTATGACAGCGAATGGCTGTTTGACAGAGGCTTTAGCCCCTGCCACTTTGCCGACAGGTTGGCAGGGGTAAAACCCCTGCCCCCTGTG
Organism: Nuphar pumila; assembly: GCF_984573655.1. Taxonomy (NCBI): domain Eukaryota; kingdom Viridiplantae; phylum Streptophyta; class Magnoliopsida; order Nymphaeales; family Nymphaeaceae; genus Nuphar; species Nuphar pumila. The sequence continues at coordinate 75,330,863 of NC_143261.1, forward strand.
AGAAGGGTTCTGGCAGGGGGTTTTGGGCCCCCTGCTTGCCCTTTTGTTTTCACCAGGGAGGGTCGAGACCCCTCCCTATCTCTTCTTTTCCATAGGGAGGGTCGAGCCCTCCCTGTCTCCTTTTTGTTGCGCAGGGAAGGGTTCGACCCTCCCTGCCTTTGTTTGTTGCGGGGAAGGGCTCGAGCCCTCCCTGCCTTTGAGCTACACAGGGGAGTGTTCGACCCTCCCTGCCCTCGTAGTACACTGGATGTGGGGTCGAGCCCCCTCGTCGGTCCCTTGGTATTAGGGGAGGGGTCGAGTCCCTCCCTGCTTGTCAATTACATAGGGGGAGGGGTCGAGCCCCTCTGCTTGTCTATTACGCAGGGAAGGGGTCAACTCCCTCCCTGCTTCCCTGTTTCGCTGGGGAGGGGCCGAGACCCCTTCCTCTCTTGGTTTGGGCAGGGGAGGGACTGAGCTCCCTCCCTGCACCGTCTTCTTTAGGGCAGGCGCATCGCCCCTGCCTTCGCCAATTTTTGGCAGGCAGGAGCGAAGCTCCCTGCCTCTGTACTTTTTGACAGGCAAGGGCGAAGCCCCTGTCTCTCTCCTTACCTTCGTCAGGTAGGGGCGCAACCCCTGCCTTTGTCTGAACAATCGACAGGTAGGGATGCAACACCCTACCTCCTTGTTCTTGTTGACAGCGGGTCAGCAGGGGCTCGCAACCCCTGCCCCTATTTCTTGCACGTAAAGCAGGTTCGCCGGGGGCACGCTACCCCTGCCTCTGCTTCTTTCACGTCAGGATAACGACAATGCCCCTGTCCTCTCTACCTTTCTGTTTGAGATAGCATGTTGACGTCTCGCTTTTGCCGCTCGTACGACGGATCCCGCTTGCTCCCTGCGACCCGAGCCGTCCATCGCTTACACCCGTAGGCGCCAACAATCTCGCAACTCCCCAAGGTAGGGGAAGATTGCACGGAGGACTTGGACAATTGAATTGAGTTCAATTAACTAAAAAGGACAAATAAATAAATAAAAAAATATATGTATATATATATATATATATTTATACGAGTACGCATTTAACTCAAGGACGCGGTTTCACGATCCTTGTCCTTTACTTTCTGTCATGTCTTTTCTTTGCTGTCGCGCTTTGTGCCCAGGCTCTTGCTTTTGCAAATGTTTTGTTACTGTTTTGCCATTGCAGATGACACTCAAGTTTTCGCTCATTGCATGTGCTATAAAGGCATCTTCGTGGAGGATGCAAGGAGCATTTACCGCTCTCTCTCTCTTGCGGTTAGAGTTGAGTCGGGGGCTTAACGATACATCCTCGTCTAAGGAGAGGGATCCCTAGCAAGGATCCTGGCTTTTCGAGTGAGCAGTCCTGCAAAGTATACTTGAGAATTTAGGGAGCTGCGCAAAAGCATCAAAGACTGCCCAAATCGAAGTATTTGGAAGGATGTGATTGGCTGGTTCTGTTCATCTATCCGACATATCTCGGGTAACCTCGAATTGGGGCTTGAGCGAACTTCTTAGCAGGGGTTCTGTAGAGAAACCCATATCCCGTTTATCGAGGCCAGTATCGAGTCATGCGAGACATGTAAATACCACAATAGCGGATGAGATTCTAGAAAATAGCATGCCAAATGTTGGCACAAGCTGTTGGCTGTTTCAAAAGTTAAAAAATGTCAAAAGTAAAGTTTGAGAAACATTACATCTTTGCGAAACACTTCTGCTGATGTTTCTATTGAGGAACTATATCCCTTTCATCCTAGAGTACTTGTAGTCGTGCACTGCACGCTAGTACTGCGATGATCGGATGAGACGGTCGTGCGACCTCGAACAGTGCTAAATGCACAATGCTATAAACACATAAGAATGTGATCGCCTTCACAGGCAAGATGCTCGAGTGACTGAAAGACCATAGCATGTAGAATAGGTCGTTAGTTAAGCAACGCCTAACGCACCCATTCGCTCTTTGGTTTCTATCAAGGGAGAGGATGGATCGGTATAAAAACTCCAACGGACAAGTTGTTAACAACCACTCCACGGGCAATGATCCGGCCTCCCCAGTCATTGGAGTTAGGGGAAGGGACTACCAGGCATTATCCTAGGTGTTAGATCCCATGAATTTCTGCAGAAGTTGGATGCATCCGTTGCCAAGTAATTGCTTTTGGGGAATCCTCTCTTGGTTGAAAGCCGCCCCCTTAGGAGCAGACTCAACTAGCTATTCGGGTTATTGAAAATACATAGAATAACAGACGCCCGAACTAGTCTCAATTGTTTCTACGATTTGTCTGCGCGTACCCATAGGCTAGTAATGTAACGACCCCAACTCATCCCCTTTGAAAATGCGGTTTTTTTTTTAACAGTGCGGAAAACTTCCCAAAGACCCGGGGTCCTCACAGTTCCAATTCAAACTGGATAGCCATAACCCACAAAAGAACTTGCAATTAACATTCATAAACTAACCAATACCTTTATTCATGAATTAAGAACAAATCTCAAAACAAAATGTTTGACTCAACAGAACGTAACGTAAACACTGATGAAAATAAGCAAATGTCAAGAATACTAGACTGAAAAAAAAAACCAAAATAAAGAGCCACTCTGTCCACAAAGAAGACTGTCAAAACTCATTGTGACTCATGCGCCCTTACAGTAGCTGTCGACTTCATTGATCACTTGTTCCTGCGAAAAACCAATGAAGTAGGGTGTCAGAATCGAAATCCTGAGCACAACTACTTCTTAATGAAACAAGTGAGATAAAGAGTTAAGATGAGATATCATGCAACAATTGAGGGAAATACATACAAGACAGTTTATAGCATTTGGGAATTTATTCATGCAACAATCATAAATGCTAAACATGCAAAGACAGTAAAGCAGTAGTATGTACTAAAACTTAAACATGCAACAAGAAATAAACATTCAACACTTACCATCATGTATTGATTAAGGAAACCATTAAGGTATGCATGATCTAATGCATATCAGGAAAATGCATGTCTATTGTGCAATGCATGAATCATTTTATTATCTTCCATTTAAGTCTTTTGTTTCCTTATGCATGCCCTATTAAATGCATACAACTTTAAGTTTTTCTTTTTAATTACCGTTGCCCGCGGATACACCAAACGGGTACAAACCCCGAGGTCAAGTTAGGTTCTCAGGGTAGCTTAGCACACAATTTGTATTTTATTACTAGGTTCCAACTTAGCCCTCGACCGAATCACCTTCGGAACATTAGACCTCCACATCTAATGTCGGAGACACAAGGGACACCCTACGCCCACAAGTGTCACTTTCTTGGTACCAAAAACAACAACTGTGTCAAAACACACCACCCTCAGGTAAAGTGGCGGACTCTCTCTAAAACCGTGGCCAGGAGAAAGAACCTCAATATCGGGTTCAGGGGACCAAATTAAGCACACGGAGTTTTGTATCCTCACAGTCTCCCCAAGACCGGATTTCCAAGATCCCCATTCTTCAGATGGTTGATCCCAGAAGGTATATTACACTGTGCTTTATTATTACTTTTTATTAAAAATTAATTTTCTTAAGTTTTGCAACATCACATGCAAAAAGAAAGATAAAAGCTCGCCTCTATCTCGCGAGAGCCATCACAGGAATCTGGCCTGTGGAAACATATAGAACAGTGCAATAAAACTGAAATATTAATAAAACATGATCTTTGCGATGCATTGAAATGAATAAGGGAAAACAATTCCACAGCTCGGGTTTACCAAACCCTCGATGATTCATTATGATCACCGAAGCACTAATGCAAGGATTATAATCATATGTATGCAGTGGTATTAACATGCCTGCAAGGTATAGTCATAGATGTACCAAATTAATCCATTGAAAATGAACATGAAATATGACATTCCCATATGCAAATTGAACTGCCCACGTTATACCCCTTTTCCTGTGCATATGCATGGTATGCGCATGCATGCATCTTTATGCAATCATTACCACATATGCTTCTAGCCATGAATCGTATTGAGATGGACAAAGAGCATTCATGTATTTATGTAGATGCAACAACACACGTCAAGTTCATCAATGTGTAAGCATGTTCTAATAGGCATGTAAACTACTTCAACTCCTAACATATAGAGAAATAAAAATGTAGGTACATAATTTATGCTCAAAATTTATCATGCATCAAGAGATTAGAATTTCAACTGTACTAATCACCCAACCAGGCCCTGTTTTCATATGCTAACACACTTATGTTATTCACATGATACAATTTCCACATGAGAAAATTCTGTATTTAACAGCCCAGCCCAGCCGACCTTGTCGGCTGGGTTTGACAGCATATACACAGGCCCAAAACAGGGACTGTGTATGCTGTCCGACAACATACCACGAAAGGGGAGCCATGTGTTCTTCTTATATAATTTTTTTTGTAAAACATCCCCTACCACGCATGTCGGTACCCAACCGATTGGATCAGCTGGGCCTGCCACGATCCTACCATTAGCACGCCTAACTCCCAGCCAACTGGGTGCTAGGCCTGGCGCACTCTGCCAGCATGCTGGCAGCCAGTCGAGTGCTACTCGACGGGGTGCCAACCTGCCAACAGTAACCCAAAAAGAAGAAAAACTGTTGGGTATATATATATATATATATATATATATATATATATATATATATATATATGTGAAAAGATCAAACCCAGCCCAGCCGACCCTGTCGACTGGGTCTGACAGCATATTCACAGGCCCAGTTTGGGGCCTGTGTATGCTGTCAGGAAGCCCACCTATACAGAATTTTTTTTTCTATTTTGAATATATATATATTTTTTTCAAAGCCAAGGCCCAGGCCAGCACCCCACTGACTGGGTCGACTGGGCCTGCCCCAGTCCTGCCAAAACCAACCACACACCCAGCCAAGCACTTGGCTGGGCCTGTCGGCTCGGCCAGCAGCTGGCCACTCGGCTGACTGCCCGTCAGCCAACCAACAGCCGAAACCCCCAAAACTAAACAAATTTTATATTTTTCTTTTTGTTACAGCCAAGCCCAGTCCAGCCGACCCTGTTGGCTGGGCTCAACAGCGTATACACAGGTCCAGTTTGGGCCTGTGTATGCTGTCAAAAACAACATCATAACAGATTACGCAAAAACTGATTTTTTTTGAAAGAAAAAATACCCAGCCCAGCCGACCCTGTCGGCTGGGTCCAATAGCATGTACACAGGTCCAGTTTGGACCTGTGTATGCTGTCAAAACAACAACATACAGGTTACGAAAAAACTGTTTAATGGATCTATCATCTATCCTTTTTTTTTGTTTGTTTATATTTTTTTTTCTGAAACAATAAAAATACAATATATATGAATGGGTAACAGTGGAAATCGACGGTCCACTGTTCCTCTATGGATTTCCATCAAAAGATGCATGGAAAATCCAATCTTTACCCTATTTCTCACTCGTTTCAAGGAGTACCCGTACCTTGACCACGATCGTGATAATGGAGGCTGCCAAAAGCTTGGGCTGAAGATCAATGGCCTCCTCTCCTTCTCTCCCTTTCTTTCTCCTCTCCTTCCCTGTTTCTCTCTTCCCTTTTTCTTGTTTTCTTCTTTTTTTTTTCTAAAGCCAAATGAGGGAGAAAGGGCTGCCCCCCCCTTCCTTCTCTTATTAATAGCTGGAAACTCTTTAGAGAGTTTCCAGAATTGGGTCTCTCAGTTTAGGGAGTTTCCAGATTTTTGGACTCCTCTACTTAACAATATTTTATTGACTTTTTGACCTTCCTATCCTAAAGATATGGAAACCTCTACCCTTTTTAATTAGGGAAGAGGGTTAACCCTAAACCCTCTTAACCCAAATCCCGAAATTAATTATAATAATTAAATTAATAAATTTATTTTTTTGAATTTACTTATTCTTAAATATTCAAAGGTTCCCAAAATTGGTCATGTGTCATAAAAATGTTGAGCTTGGATTTGGATCCGTATTCGGATCCAAGATCCAAGATTCAAACCCATACTCATACAAAAATTTGGATTAAGACTTGTATCAACTCCAGATTTTTATAGGACCTAACTAGGACCCAAATCCATAAAAATTTGGATCCTACACCTTGGATGCGATCCGATCCAATTTCGGATCCGTTTCAACAAACTGCTAAAATTTTAGAAAAACGTGATTTCTAGGCCAATCTGAACTCAGATTTGAAAAAGTAAAATACCATTGCGCTCAGAATTTCGAGGCGCATCCAATGATATATTACACGAATATCAAATTCCGAATTTCGCCCGAAAATAACCCGAATTTTGCTTGAATTTCGCTTGAATTTAAAGGTTGAAATTAAAACTCTTTGCCACACTTCGATTGGCTTGTCTAGACCCTGATGATGAGACTTGGGTCAAACCCAAACTCTAAGACCTTGGTCTAAAACTCGAGCCTCAAACGATATTCTTACCAGATTTGGCCAAATTTCAAAATTTTCATGAATTGACTAAGATCTGAAAACACGAGATCTTACAAGTAATATCGAAACATAAGTCTGTTCACATTGGTTGATGGGTCATAAGACTTTCGTGTGTTTTGGGTACGTATTTTTTGTCAAGTAAAAGCTTTTATCGATGAAATTACGTATATTGAAGTTTAGTTGATTCATAATATATTATGTGCGTGTTCTCATATGTATAGAACTCATGCTTTGATTTCACATGCTTTGAGGTCTTATTTGAGGAATGCAATGTTCCTTGTGGCAATGATGCGATGCGTGGTGTAATATGCTTTTGTATGATGTGATTAAAATGTCACGTGATAAGAAATGTTGAAAGCATGCGATAAATGTTCATGGAACCTTATTGGAGGAATCTGTGATCTTGTGTTTTGATTTACCATGTGAAGTGATACGTATACATGTTTGTGCCCATATTGGTGGCTACTGACCCCAAGAGCGGTCAATTGTTTGGAGCAATCGATTGTATTGATGCATGTATCACTGAGTATGATATCTGTTGAGGACCTGATCTCCAAAAGATTATCTGGGAGGGTGTGTATGATCAAGATCAGGTGACCCGGCTAGAGTGGTAGATATCTGTGAGGATGTACACTGTCCAAAAGCGGGTATCCGCAAAGACGGCAAACTTCTGTGAGGAAGTGTATGGTCTAAGACTAGATATACCATCTAGGGCGGTAATTCCTTGTGAGGTTGTACATTTCTCAGACCAGGTGATCCGGCGTTGATCTTGTTAATTATAATAGTGGCTATCGACCATGAGAGCGGTCATTTGTGTTGATGCGTGTATCACAATAATTTTTATTGAATATGACATTTGTTGAGGACCGGGTTTCCAAAGGATTCTCTGTGAGGGTATATATGATCAAGATCTGGTAATCGGTTAGAGCGGTAGAATCTCTGTGAGGAATTACACAGTCCAAGAGCGAGTAGCCGCAAGGACGGTGAAATCCTGTGAGGAAGTGTATTGTCCAAGACCAGGTATACCATCTAAGGCGGTAATTTCTTGTGAGGTTGCACATTTCTCAGACCAGGCGATCCGACGTGGGACTTGTGAATTTTGATTACCATAAAAAGTTATGGTGAGCTGTGATGATCTTCTGAGATTGATTGAAATAACTAGTTATGAATCTATAGATTTGACTTTCTGTTTTAGCATGATTGTATGCTGAACCTAGATGTGAGAATCAGATCTTTATTGATTTTAGATCATGTTTTGGATCTTCTATGAAAGAGTGGGTTTTTCTGAGAAATATGATGCCTTAAGCGAGTCATAACAGGTGACAGTTGGCCGCATAAGGCCTTGAGAGATGAGAATAAATTAAGGTTGTTCAGGACAAAGAGTTTGTTAGAAATAGTGAGAGCGACAAACGATGACCTGATAATGATTAAATACAGAGACCCCGTTCAAGGAACAAAAATAAGCTAGAGCAATGTCTCATTGTGTCTCTTCATCCGTGTCGAATCAAGTAGAAGATAGCATTCTTATAGTCTTCTACTAAACCCTTTTCTTGGCTCTGTATAAACTCTTGCGAAGACAAAAGTTTAATCACACATACATTTTGTTCAATCGAGTTGTGAACTGCTTACCTATTTTGAACTACTTACTTGCTTTGAACTGCTTACCTGTTTAACTGCTGATCTGCTTTAAACTGCTTAGCATGCTGAATTAAATGCTCTTAATTCAGTTAGTTTCCTGTAGTCTCTCTTGTACACCTACTAGTTTTTCGCAAAACTAACTCATTCTATGGGTACATGTGATGATTAGGTATACCACGGGCGATGGCGCGATGACAAGATGACTTCAAGATTTCCTTTTTCTGCTCTTAGCTCGCGTCCTGGACGTTTTTGAGTTTTGTCACGGATTTTCCTTTGGATATCCGAATTTTGTACTATTTGAGAACTTCTTTAAATTAAAGTGGTTTTTCCAAGTGTTTTGCAAGTAACATGTGTAGTGAGTTTTGGTTCTTTTAGCTAACGTGCCCAAAGTTGTCAGCTTGCCTTTCTAAATTCAACAAAAGAATTATCTTCCGCTGATTACATAAACAAACTCTGAAAGAAAAGATATTTTCTTCTAGTCTCTTGCCTGTTTTTTGAAAGGTTCGCAAGTTTGAAATTTTGGGGCGTTACAAGAGGGCCTTCTTCCCTCTCTTTACTCTCTTAGCTCTCCTCCCTCTCTTGTATATAAATAAGGGTGTTCTCCTTCACTATGGAAGTGGTCTGGCTAAGAAGATCACTGGCTGACATGGGAGTCCAGGTTTAAGGAGCATCAAAAATGTGTTGTGACAACAAAAGTTTCATTTATATCGCCAACAACCGAACCTTTCATGAACGTACCAAGCATATTGAGATAGACTGTCACTATATTCGAGAAGAGTATCTACATGGCACGATTGATCTTCCATATGTTACTTCCGAATATCAGTTGACAGATTTCTTCACCAAACCTCTCGCTGCTCCTGGATTTCACCTTCTCTTGGACAAACTTTCGATTATACAACCATAAGTTTGAGGGGGAGTGTTAAAAAAAATATATATAATGTATATCTTTTTTGTACATATGTACACATATATACATATATAAATATGTAACTAGATTAGTAACTAGGTTAGTTTAGATTTTTTATTTTTTACCTTTTGGCTCAATTCCAACTAGTCAACTAATGTTGACTAGTCAAAAGTAAGAGACATTGGGAGGGTCCAATGACTCTATTATTTAGAGCTGGTGGGCCTCTCCCAAGGTCTCTATTGAGTCCCTTTGGAATATGTATATAAAGGGGTGGATCCCGCTCATTCATGTATTGCTTCTTGCATATTTCAGTTAATAAAATAATATTTTTTAAGGTTTCCACCACCTTTGGTGGATATTGTGTGAGCCCATTTGTGACTTTTTGTGTGTTTTGGTGTTTTGATGAAACTCTTTTGGGTGTCCACTTTTTGCTGATTTGGTGAACATCTTCCGAGGAACTTATTTCCTTACACTAACATCAAGCTAAAATATAGCATACCATCACAACTCCCGTGTAAAGCCAAACTCACATTGTACCATAGTGGCACCAACATAGAGCCAAGTCATATACATGTCAACATCCTTCTAAATCCAACCTATTCATTTCCAAGCATTAATCAATCCAAATTACAGATTGCCATACTAGCAATATCCATCACTGAATTAGCTTCACACATTCAGCATACATGTCATTGAACATGTTCATGTATAAAGAGTGCTCTAATGCACAAACCTGATCTTCTTGGACCACCACAACTTAAATCCGTGCATCATCACACACACTACAAAACAATCAATCATACTCATGTGCTAATGGTATGCTCTCGTACCAACCGGGCCCTCTTCGAACCGAGTGCACCAACTAAGTCCCTCTTGGACAACTCCAACTTCAAATTCAATCTTGTACGTATCAAGATCATGATGCGTCGTAGCTAGGTTTGGTCACTCGTACCAAACACTAGCAAGGTAGGGTCCCACAGACCCATTCCACACTAATATCGGGTTGGATCCCTCAAATCCCAAGCTTAAAAGCATTAACCCACACCCAAGCTACCAAAAGAAACCCTCTCACATGCATTGGAGTTGACCCATATCACTCAGGGGTCGACTCAGGCACTGCAGGGGTTGACCCACACTCACCAAGGGTCAACTCTGCTTATGTAGGGGTCGACCCTTGAACCCAGGGGTCGACCCTCGGGGCCAACCAACAAACACCAAAACAACAACGTGTCAGACTCCTGAGCAAGAGGAGTCGACCCCTAACAATCTTTCTTTCATTTTCACGCTTCGAAAACCATACTTTCTCAGGATTTCTTGCCACCATTGCGAGCGAAACAACACCCCAATACACCTAGGGGAAAAACACATCAACTATAAGCATCCAACCGAGCTTTCCCCAAATTCTCTAAGGATTTGGCATCTTATCTCATCTAATATGCACATAATCACATCCCACATAGGGATGGATCTAAAATCAACTGAATTACAAGCATAACAAAGCTAGAAACAACATATAAAAACTTTAAATCAAAATCCATCACTCTGTAATCATGAAATCACTATACCAACATGCATATCCCTCTGAAAACATGATTTCTATCAGTCCAAAATCACATCTAATTTCATAAAATGCAAGATCATGCTAACTTAAAATGAAAATCTCTAATTCCATTTAGTTTACCACCAAAATCACAACATTCAAAAACATGATTTAACGGGCTGAAACCTCAAAATATGTAAGAATATACACGCTTCTCATAGTCATGCTAAAATCAAGCAATAAAACATAATTTCCTCAATAATACCTTCTAATTCAAGAATCCACACAAGTTACATAATTTCTATGTACATGATGCAGAACAAGCAAAACATGGGAGTACAAGACCATACCTCATAATAGCCCAAACACAACGAACAATCCATGAAATCAAGCAATGTCCAAACAACGCCTCAAATCCACCGGAAATGCCAAATCACCAGCTCCTAAGTTATTAAACAATCACCATTATAAAGCGTCCAAAAATCGGGGCATTATAATAAATACTCTCGAGGTTGTCAATGTCAAGATGAGAATCAATGATGGAGAACCTCTTGAAGATCCAACTCCCAATAGACAACTTATTAGAGCACTCTCTTACCTTTCCATTACTAGACCTGATATATCACACGCTGTACACACAAATAATCAATTTCAACGTGCTCTCATTTTTGTTCACATGAGAGCTGTTTTACAAATTATTAGATATATTAAAATTTTTATTTCTAGAGGTCTCTTTATGTTTTTTTCACCTACATTAGATTTAATTGATTATACTGATGATGAATAGGGAGGTGATCTCAATAACATGCACTCAACCGCGGGTTTTTGTGTATTTTTAGGTGAATCTTTGATTTCGTGGAGGTGCAAGAAACAACTCTTTCGTCAATAAAAGTTGAATACCAAGCTATGGCTACTACAACGATGGAGATGGTTTGGCTAAGGAGATTGTTGATAGATATGATAATTCAAGTAACAGAAGCTTCAAAAATGTGTTGTGACAACAAAAGTGCGATCTACATTGTCAGTAATCATACGTTTCACGAGCGCACTAAATATATCGAGATGGGTTGTCACTATGTACGAGAGGAGTATCTATAAGGCTATTTATTTGTCCTATGTTACATGAGAGTATCAATTGATAAACTTCTTCACCAAACCTATTTTTGCTCTTAAGTTTTACTTCTTTTTAGCCCAACTTTCGGTCATTATATCATAAGTTTGAGGGGAGTGTTAAAATATGTACGAACATGTTGTATATATGTATATTTATATATATATATATTATATTATATATATGTGTTATGTACATATGTATGTGTGCATGTGTATATATATTAAATATATATTTCTTTCCTTCTTTTATTTCTTTATTTTTTTATTCTTTGTATTTTTGTAACAGTCAGTACATGGTTGATTGGACTAGCTGGTCTAACTACTAGCTGTTCTAGCTGTTTGACCTAGTCTAACGGCTAGTCAAACTAGCCGTTAGACTAGGTTTAACAGCTAGAGGGCCTTCTTCCTTCTCTTTACTCTCTTATGTTTTCTCCCTCTCTTGTATATAAATAGGAGTGTTCTCCTCCCTCATTTTATGTATGCTTTTTGCATATTGTTATTCAATAAAATATTATTTTTTATATTGTCTTCTTTGTGTGAGCCCTTAGTGGCATTTGTGCTTGTTCACTTGGGACCCTTTGGTGGACACTTTGTTCGTGCTTGAAGGCTCTCTTTTTCTCTTTACAATATCATGTCAAAATCCATCAAACATGTTTTTCTTACTATTTTAGTTGAGTTCCTTTTTTCTACCAAAAATTTTAGATTTTGCTTCATTAGAAAAAGGAAGATTAGGGAAAAAGGTCCCCTTTTGCTTATCCAATTTCAAACATGACTTGCTTGAGCCATCCTTTTTCTTATCAAATTGAGTTGCTTTTACCTACTTCACAGGTTCATGGAGGATCACAACACTGCTACATTTCCTTCAAAAAAGTATGTCTATTTTTCTCTTTACTTTGTCAACATTCTTTTTTTAGAGTACCTGTATCTTTAATGTGTATGAACTAACCTATGAAAAAGGACGAGATATCTTGCTCTAATGTTGACATGGAACATGATAGATAAAGAAAATGCTTGCTTACTACATAAAGTGAAAAGTAACAAGGAAAGAAGTATGAAATATAGATGAATTCTTTTGAAACATAACCCTGAGTTGCAATATTCTGCATTGGTTTATCAAGGTTTAAGGAGTGAAGGGCTCCTTTGTGGGTTGAGAATGTGATCCTACCAAATTTAAACAACCCATATGTAACAATTGCATATTGTAGAAGCTAGGTAGTCAACAAAATAGGATCAATGCCGGTTGGGTTAAGTATAGACTGCTAGTTGTGTGTTATGTGATAAAAGAGTACCTCTACGATTGAAAGAGCGTTTCTACAAGTTTGCTATAAGACCAACACTATTATATGAAACTGAATGTTGGGTGACTAAAAACCGACAAGAAGACAAAGTGCATGTTGCAGAGATACATATGCTAAGATAGATAGGGTTACGAGAAAGGATAAAATTAGAAATGGATATATTAGAACATGCCTAAGAGTCAGACCAATGAAAAATAAAATAAGTGAATGCCGTTTAAGATGATTTGGACATGTTGCACGAGGACCTCTCACAACGCATGTGAGAAAGGTTGGCATGATACAAGTAGAAGGAGCTAGGAAAAGAGGAAGACCATTGAAAACTTGGAAGGAGGCAGTTAGAGGTGACATGATTGATTGTAAAGTGACCGAAGTTTTAGCTCTAGATAGACAAGAATGGAGAAATAGATCTCGTAAAGCCGACCCCATGTAGTTGGGATAAGGCTTGATGATGATGATGAGAAGCTAAGTAACCAAAAGTGCTAGTTGGTGCCTAGGCGCCACTCTCCTACCAACAAAAAAAAAGTAAAAAATACAAAAAATTCTTAAAAGTAATAGATAACACATACTGAACACAATTTATGAAGCTAAACTACTGAAACTAAAATAAACACATAATTCATGAATGAATCTAAATGATTAAAACATGATTACATTTCTAATATTCAAATTCATATAAACCTCACCGAGGACATGGCATTGGATAGAAATGATTGGAGGAGAAGGATTCATGTGGAAGACCCAAAATGAATTTCTTTTTTGGTTCATATCGCTGACCCCAATTGTTTTGGGATGAAGGCGTAGTTGCTGTTGTTGTTGTTGTTGTACAGTTGTGTCGCCTAAAGACCCACAAAATTATATAATTACTTAAAATAAAAATTTTAAAAATAGAAAACATAGAAAGCCTTAAATGTTTTAAAATATACAACCAAAACATGATTATAATGTTTTAAACGTTATAAAAGAGAGCAAACATAAAAAATTAACCTTGGTTTCCCCCCTTAGGTACTTGCCTATGCGGTAGGCTTGCGCCGAGGTAGGGCCAGAAGTGAGAAATGAGGTATTCTAAGTTCACATCAAGAAATAAAGACAAGCAACTGGGAAGCAATAGGAAGTGAAATGGGAAGTTTTTCAAATTCAGGAAATAAAAGAAAAGTCAAAATTATTAACCTATCTGATACTACTGTTAAATTCAAGACTAATTAAGTCTTCAATGTGATAAAGACATATAATATTAATACATAATATAATGCTCCTGGAAACTAAAGAATTGCATGTTATTTTGATCATACACTTTTTATATAGCTTATCATATGTGTATTTGATAATAGACAAAAACCAGTATGAATATCTTGAATCTGAGCAAAAATCGCTTTTTACTAATTTGATAAGAACTAGTAAGTAGCAGATCACAAATAAAATTTAGTATAAAAATCTAGGAATCATGTCCATATGGGTATGTAAATTTTGCATATATATATATAGGGTAAATATTGGCTACTAATGAAGGTAAGGAACCAATGAGTAAAAATCATTTTCTTAAAAAAATTCCTACATTTTGTAGATCAAATGTTATGGATGTGATCTACATGGTTTGTTTAGTAGGGAACTTGTTTTGAATAATGTCATTATGATAAGTAATTAGGTTTTTAAAGGGGTACAAAATTCAATGGCCCACAATGTGCCAAAATTTCATAACTCAAAAGATCACATTTTTACATCAAAAAAGCACGATCCAAGGCTTGATCCTAACCCAACAAACCATGCTTCGTGTCTTCTACAAAGAAAACATCTTTTTGCATTTTAAAGAAAATTAATATAAAATGAATAAATAATTATCCCTTAAACCCAATTAAATAAGGACAGTAATGATCACTTTCCATACAAAACACAGTTCTTTAAACTTTTTAAATGTGTTGATTTCAATAAAAGTGCAATTCCTATGTTCTGAAATCACATTCCCATGTCCTTGTATGCTTGTTTTCCATGACATGTGAAACAAGCTTCATAGCTTCCTATCTTTTACCTTCAAAAGCAGTTTCTGAGGAAAAGGTGGAGATTTTGGTGACCATGATTCAGGCAAATGATAAGTGACTCGCCTTTAAGAATATGAATCTGAATTTTTGGTCAGGAACAATCCCTTTGCTTGGTAACGAGGAAAAATCAAGAAAGTGGATTTCTCCAAGTTTATTCTCTGTATTTAATTATAGTCCATCTAAAATGGTTTTAGATTTAGTTATATGTATTTCTGTGATTTCTCAGTTCGAATTGTAGGAGAGCAATCTTTTGAATTTGATTGGTAAGAAAGATGAAATTCGTGGATGCCATATAATTTCAACCAAGCAATATTATGTTAGGAACTCTTCATAAATAATGTCTCAGTTGGATTCACAGCTTGCTTCTTCTTGATAAGAATGTTTCTAAGTTTTCTGGACATGCAAAACATGTTGCTCTCACACTTATGCTTTTGCCAACAGATCTACTGGAGGTGTCTCTAAATAACTCTCTTGATCTCCTAACCCTCTTTATGCATGAAGGCCACTTCTTCACATGGTGCTTGGATGCAGAATTAATGTCGTCTTTTCATGGTGATTGGATAAAGTATTGGTGTAGACTGAAATGACAAGCTTTGGTTATTTTGGGTTATTCCATTATTTCATTTAAAGTTTTGAGCTTTTCAAATAACTTTTTCATGACATGCATAGTTTGAAGGAAACATGTGCTTCAAGCTACACTGCCAGTCTAGAGGAGTTCACCATCTATCCTCAAAGGGAAGAATGACTGGATTAATATGCTAGATGAGAAGGGGATATCATGAAGATGTCCCGTGTTATGACTGGATTAATGCTAGATGGGAGGGGGATAGCATGAAGATGGCCACTAACATAATTCAGAGACCAAGTTTTTGCCATTCATTATTATTTTTTCATTCAACCACTGACAATTCACTAATAGGATCCAGTGGCTATGTTTTTTTGTTCATCAATATTATGGTTCAGTCAACCAGCGAATTCTCTTACCTCACCCTTTCTCCTTTATACTCTTGTGTTTGATTTAGCCATGGTCTCTGGAGTTGTGGGTCGTGGCTCACAGGTTACTTATCTCCTAGTGATCTTGGTAACACTTATCATAAAATTTAAGTGCACATTCATAAAGATTTCATTTTTTTTCTAAGGCTCAGCATTAAGAGCAGGTTCTTTGATTTTGAGCAGATTGGGTGGTTGGCAACGTCTAATGCAGTTTGTGTATGAGTTCACCATTCAGTGACAGGTCCAATGAAAATCGTGTGACCTTGGATCAATCAGAATGTTTCCCTTCTAGAGTTTCAAAATAAGGGAATGTATGGAAGGTCATGAGTTCTTGTGCATCTTATGCTTTTGTCTTCTCTTTTCTCCACCTTCTTTATTTGTTTTTCCAGAGGCCCACATACTAACACTGCATTAATTAATGCAAAAGGTGTGTGATTCTATTGAGTAGATCCAGTGATTTTCTATTAAAGAAAACTGTATGTTGATAGTTTTGGTTCTGCTTCTTGACACGTGAATGGTGGGTACTGAGTAGGGGTTAAAATTCAAAATGTTATATGAACTACCACCTTGATGGATGTCCAATAAGAGAAATTTCTGTCTTTGTTTGGAGCTATTTTGGACAACTGTTAATAGCCATTTGGATGAGTTGTGTCATCTTATCCAGAAAGTCTTCCATATAAAACCTATGCCTGCTAATAGAAGTGTAAAAGAGGGTAAAGGAAAAAGAGAGAGTCATTTTTTGTCGCCTAATTGAAGAGTAGTCTGTAACACCCCAAAATTTCAAACTTGCGAACCTTTCAGAAAACAGGCAAGAGACTAGAAAAAATCTCTTTCCTTCAGAGTTTGTTTATGAAATCAGCAGAAGGCTATTCTTTTGTTAAATCAGAAGGCAAGCTGACAACTTTGGGCACGTTAGCTAAAGAACCAAAACTCACAAGATTCAGATATCCCAAGGAAAATCCGTTACAAACCCAAAACGTCCAGGACGCGAGGTAAGAGCAGGAAGAAGAAGTCTTGAAGCCATCTTGCAATAGCAAGGCAATAACAACACATATGCAAAAGCAAGAGCCTGGCGCAAAGCGCGACGGCAAAGTAAAGACTGTAAGCAGGAGTGCAACACAGAATCTTTGCGCGATGCGCAACGGCAAAGTAAAGGACCATAAGCAGGAGTGCAACACAAAACCTTTGCGCGATGCGCAATGGCAAAGTAAAGGACAAGGATCGCGAAACCGCGTCCTTGAGTTAAATGCGTACTCGTATAAATATATATATATATATATTTATTTAATGGTTCCTTTTAGTTAATTGAACTTAATTCAATTGTCCAAGTCTTCTGTGCAATCTTCCCCTACCTTTGAGAGTTGCAAGCTTGCTGCCGTCTGCAAGTGTAAGCGATGGACGTCGCGGAGCGCGAGCAGGATCCGTCGCTCGAGCTGCAAAAGTAACGATCTTAGCAAGCTAATACCAAAAATAGAAGGTCAGGGGCACTGCCGTCGTCCTGACGTGAAGGAAGCAGAGGCATGGGCATCATGCCCTTGCGCACCTGATATAAGCGCAAGAAGCAGAGGCAGGGCCGCGAGCCCCCGCTGACATGCTGTCAGCAGACAACGGGGAGGCAGGGGGTTGCACCCCTGTCCTCAGAAAGCAAACCCTGCCTGTCAGCAACGAAGGGGAGGCAGGGGACTTCACCCCATCCTAACGAACGTGCAAAGAGACAGGGTCTAGGCCTCTGCCCGTTGGCCACAAAGGGGGAGGCAAGGGGCTCCGTCCCCTGCCTGCCTAACACGCGAACAGTCAGGGGGCGAAGCCTCTGCCCGACGCCAGAGAAGAGGGAGCAGGGAGGCGGCTCGAGCCCCCCCCGAACAACGAGGGTGCAGGGAGGGGCTCGACCCCTCCCCTGCCGTAATAGAAAGCAGGGAGGGGGGGCTCAACCCCTCCCCTAACGTAACAAAAGCAAGGAGGGGTCGTGCCCCTCTCCTGCCGAACAGAGGGAACAGAGAGGAGGGGGGCGAGCCCCTCCTCTGCTGTAACAGGAGGCAGGGAGTAGGGGCTTGGCCCCTCCCCTGCCGTGACAGAGGGAACAGAGAGGAGGGGGGCGAGCCCCTCCTTTGTCGTAACAGACCAATCGGCAGGGGCTTTTGCCCCTGTCAGTCGACGAAAGGAAGAAGAAAAGAAAAAGGGGGAGAAAAGTAGGAGGTGGCGTACCAGGGGTCGCCGGCGTCGGCCACAGCGACAGCGATGGCAGCGGAGGGCTCCGAGCTGGCTCACCGGAGAAGGGTGGTCGCCGGTGGCGGCAGCAGACGAGCGAGAGAGAGAGAGAGCTTAGTGAGAGAGACGAGAGACAGTGAGGGAGAGATTTTAGAGAGAGAGTCGGGAGAGCGTAGAAGAAAGGGGGGTTTCGAGAACCTCCCTCCCCCCCTTGCCTCGTGACCTTAGAAGGCACGGGTGAGGCGGTCGGGGTGCCTTCTAAGGTCCAAATCTGGATCCGACCCGATCCAAACAATTTTTTTTTTAAGGTTGCTACATAGTCTCTTACATTGGAAATCTTTGAGCACGTCTTTGTTCTGCTGGTTTTTGTGAAGTTGCTTCAGATAACTTGTTTTAATTCCCAGCGGTTGATTTTAGTAATACTCTTAAATTATTAACAGTAGCCATGATATTGTATGTGGACTATCCCCAGACAAATAACAGGAAAAAAAGAAGGGGAAGCAAAAAGGGGAAAAATGCATCCATACGCTATTTTTGTGGATTGATTGTCTGCCAGCAATACATGCATCTTGATTTGCTTCTATGATTATCTTGTAGCACTTGTCAAGGGACACTTTTTCAGATATTGCTTTTAGGATAGGAACTGTGGCCTAGTATTGTGTGCTGAATCATGTCCTGTAGGGTCATTTCATCCGTTGCTTCTGTGAATTTCCTTTAAATGTAGAAGATGTTTGGCTTCTGCTAAGCTACTAACTAGTTAATCTGGAACTTATTAATTTCGGCCTTCCTCTTGCTAGTAGGAAGGCATTTGTGCATGTTGATTGAGTTAACGTTAAACTTTCTTATGCAATGACGTTTCAAAAGGAAACTTTGTTTTTATGCCGAGTCTGTTTTCCACCTTGTGAACTAAGCATTTCTTAATTCTTATTGGAGATGTTAGCTCTTTGTGGAAAATGGGATACTTTATGCAGGTACCCTGCTTTCCACAGGTCCCATTCATGACGCATGAATGCAATGCAAACATGAAGGCACTTGTCACCTGTTTTCTCATTAAAGCTATGGAACAGAGCCAGTGATTGGACTCTGTTTCCATGGTGAAAGTGCCACCATTGAGATTGTAACTCAGGGAAAGGCTTTTGATTGGTTTCATGGGTCTTCCATGTCCTGTTTACACAGGCCGACAATAGGATGAATCAAAAGATGCATCATGAACGATGTACCACTCACATCATTTAGATGGCCCCTGGAAAGCAAAAAATGTGGGAAGGGGCATCTTCCTTTTTCCTTTGAAATGCTGCTTTGTGTGTGATCCATCTATTATTGATTATACATTCATGTTATGGAGCTTCCTGTATTTGTCTTGTGCCTATGTTATTGTAGCTTTGAATTAAAGATGTTCTGAGAATTCATAAGGCATCCAGTAAATGCTAGCAACAGTAGCATGATCATCTAACATGGTGTAGTTCTTGCTATCATGCAACAATTGTCATGGTGCCCCACCTTCAACCATGCTAATGCTGCACTTATGATTGCTCGTTCCTACTATGCACCTACCTTAATGTTTATATACAGTTGAGGTTTCTTTTTCCATGCTATTCCGATAGAATGGAGATTAGAAGGTTTGTTAGTATTGACAGCTATTGATCATAAAAGGCAATTCAAGCTTCAGTGTAATTTGCTAGATAGATCATAGGGCACTTAAATAACGGGTGCTATATACTAAACATTCCTAAATTTAAGCATTTGACTTATGCGCTTTAGGTACTATGACCTAGATGCTTATCACCGCCGCATGATTCTGAAAGAAAGGGAAAAAGGTTCCATAAAAATCCTACAAGCAGAGCGTACTGTATTTAATGACGAGGAACAACGACGGTATGTTTACTACATTGAAGAGCTTTTCATCTTTCCGTGTTTTTGTGAGGGGTGTTTTTTTCTTTTCCTTTTCTGTTATGAGTTAGAAGCTTGGAACATTATTTTTTTTTTGTTTTTGTTCGTTTCTTGAGTTCCTGCTCTTCATTTCATAATGTTGACATATGTTACTGTTACGGGCTGTTAATGTGTATATCTTGCTAATACAGCAGTTTGTTTGGTTGATATACAATCTGGTCGTCCCATGAGCATTTGTTGTGGAAATATGACTGAAATATTGGTTTGGGAATTGCAGCTCCAGTTGCGTCAAGTTCCGTTCACTGTTCTTTGGCTTGAACAACTTAGATTGGTTTGCAAAAGTTCTAGAGGTGGTCATTATGCCTCTGGATTTGAGTGCAATTGGTGTTAAGATATATATATATATATATAAACCTGAATACCCATCAAGGGTATTCCGGTCATTTCACTATGTAATAGGCATCAGCCCATTAGGGACTGACTGTGTATTTTCCTTTTATTTCTTTATTTTTTGTTGTTCTTTTTTGATGTAAGCTGATTAGTTGGAGCTGCTCCCAACGGTCACAACAGCCCAACAAGTAGTTGGGCTGCTCTCTTTTTGTCTCCTTGTATTATAAATAAGGCTTTAAAGTCCATGTATTCTTCAATGCTTTTGAGAGCATTTTCATGCAATTCAAGAAATACTTTAACCCTTGTGTAGGTAGTGTGCCTTGATCAATCAAAGTGTTCTTCTTAATTGATTGTGTTCTTGTAAGTCCATAAGTGACATTTATTTGTATTTATTCTATTTCATTACATGGCATCAGAGTTTTGGTGCTCTTGAGGTGTTATTCATTCGGGAAGAGCAAGAGGTGGATCATGAGCTTGGTGGAGCATTGATTCGTGGGATCATTGCATCGGGAAGCGCACTATTGAAGAGCTCCTCAACAAATCTTGTGTTATCTTCCTTTCACTCTCTTTCTCTCTCTCGTTATTGTAAAACATGAAGAATGAAAGAGAAGTGATCGTCTCCATTCCTGTGCGACTCAATGATACTAACTATGTGATGTGGGCATCCATAGTAAAACACAAAATATGGAAAAAAAGGTCTATGGGGTTTGGTTGATGGCACCGAAAGAGAGCCTAAACTTATTCTTATTAAAATTGAAAATGAAAATGAAGTGACTCTTCAAGGTGTAACGACCTTAACTCATCCTCATTGAAAAGTGATTTTTTTTAAACAATTGCGGAAACCAAAACCCAGCGATCCAGGGTTTCACAGACTTAACAACATTCCAAATCACAAGGGATCTTTACATTGAACCATCCAATCAAAATAACTAACTTTATTAATAAAAAAAAAAGTCTGAGAACAAAATTAAATTAACGTGTAAAATCATAGAGCCACTGTCCAAGAATAACAAAGGTAAGTCACGCAGTTTCGTAGGTTCCCTGTGACAGTCGTTCTCATCACTGAGCTTCAAATCTTGTGAAAAACATAGGAAGTACTGGGTAAGAATCAAAGATTCTTTGTATGAATTACTCTAAAGATTCTTTGTATGAATTCCTCTAAAAATCCAAATAAGCAAGAAAAAAATATAAATCAAATTCATGTAAGTTTTCAGAGGAATATAATTACAACAATCTCATAATTCAATTATCATTCAAGCATTTAAAAGCAATTATCATGCAATAACAATATCTCACATGAAACAGAACAAGTAAGAATGCATGAACTAACGCAGAATAGTAAATATGCATGATTTCAATGCACATGCATGAACGATTTATTAAGTTATTATCAGAGTTCTCTTTTGTATGCCTTTATAAATGCACACAAGTTTAATTCTACTTTTTATTAAAGTCCACAGATACTCAAAACGAGCACAACAATTCCCGAAGTCCAAGATAGGTTCACAGTTGTAGCTTAACACACAATTTATATTTTATTACTGGGTTCCACACTTGTTCCTCGACCAATATTAAAAAACAACACCATTCATCGGAATATTAGAAATCAACATCTAATGTCGGGACACTAGGGAAATCAATATCCACTGGTGCTACTTTCTTGGTATACCAATAACAACAATTGTATCTACAACACTACCCCCAGACAAAGTGGTTGAAAAATCTCTAAAACCGTAGCAGGGAGGCGAACCACCATATCGAGTTTAGGGGCACAATCACACACGGAGTTTTAGCATCCTCACGGTTTTTCCAAAACTGACATCCAGGATTCTCACACTGTGGAAGGAATATCAAGGAAGAAAAATATTAATTACACTGTTTATTTCTTTTATCTTTTTAACAAAAGTTAAGTTCTTTACAAAAGAATCGTTTGCAAATCAACATGCAAAACCCAACACGGGACCTTGGCCCGTTACAAATTAATAGTGTAATTAATTTAGAAAGCCAATAATTTCAAAGGTGAATTTTGCAATGCATAACACTGCATAACACTGATCTTGAAACTGCACATGCTCGTGGGCCCGTGACCCATATGGCCTACAGTGGTTCACATTTGACCACCGATGTATGTTAAGCAAAATTCTTAGTGAACGTGCACACACACAACTATTGAAATATGTTCATAATGCACATTTATTCACAAACAACAAGAATGTAGATATAAAACAATTTACATATGCATATGAGCACTTGCTTGCAACATGTATTTTGCTTTCATGATTCATCTCATGCATAACATCCAAACTTTCACGTGATCATGTTAATGCAATATTAAAATAACTTCAGAAATTACGTGTTTATGATATGCACCTTTATGCCAACATAATATTCAATTTCATCAGTATACATAACCAATGAACACCTTTGTCAATTCGGGCATGCTCGGGATAGAGAACATATCTACCGAGTCAAAGCTATGCTTCCTCGTACATAGGACAGCACTAGCATGCTATTGGTAGCATGGTTCTCATGCATAACCATGCTACCAATGGTAGTGGACGGCAGACAATACAACATAAATGTGCAATATTGTTCTGCCCTATAACAGCCCACCAAAATCATAAATAGAACACCTCTCACAACATTAGAATAACTTATTTGGCAGCATTAAGAAACAATTAAAATTCAACATGCAAGAAATATTTTATCTGAGTGCTAACATCAATAAAAAACTTATGATATCAAGGTTGTTTTGATGCCTACCCATGTGACAGACTTACAAAAATGAATATTTTAGATGCGAGAACAAAGAAATACATGAATCTAATTTTTTGATCAACACTCGATTGCCTTTGTACAAGTAGCAGTTTTATAACAAAATAGAATCTGCATTTCAGAACAGGCCAACCAAAAATATATATTAAGCTCATACACAGTTTGGCAAGTCCTAACTAAAACAAATTTTTTTTACAAGTCATGTGTCGATATTGAACTAGTTTTGACAGCCTAACAGAGTCCAGTAAAAGTTTTAGTATAATACAGTCTTGACAGCAGCTCATAACTCAATATTAAAAACTATTTAGACATGCCTAACTGCATTGCTACAAACTTTGACGTCAAACACTCATAATAACCTCAAAACAGCTCTAATATGAACCATGATGATGCTGGAAAATAAATCTGCTATTACATCTTATCAGAAAATTCGGGTCAACATGCTTTTAACAGCCAATGATTTTCAGCATGTGTATAATATTTTAATGGCAGGTTTACAAACATAGTTATTCCCAGAAATCGTGTATAACGGTCATAGGTTTTCTGCACACATGAACACAATTTTGTGGTAGTTTGTATTACATAATTAGTGCTGTAAAATAAAATTATGCTGCTGCACATTATGACAGATTCTTAGCTCTGCTTTATCGTACAATCGGCTGATTTTTAGTGTTAGTAAGCATGTCTAAAAGTTGGTTTTACAAACCCAACCACATCAGCAACACTATATAAAAAAAAATCAGCATGCTGGGATCTTGCAACAAGCCGGGTTTAACGCGTGAACATATGCCGTTACGCCAGTTTTAAAAACATATATATTTCAGCTGTCATGAACAACATGCTGGTAATCTAACGATGGATTCACAGGCTCCCATCAATTTACAGATTTGGACCAGATCTGCGCCCTTATAAGAAACGGCAGATCTGTCCAGATCTGTCCACATGCAAAGTGTGACAGGTCTGTCCAGATTTGTCCATATGAACGGTAGAACATATTTTATTATAAGCACGAAATAAGAAAAAATTGAATACATGCCATGACGGAAATAAATGACTGATTTAATATAATATGTTTATATATACTCTTGTTTTCTAAATCATATTTTTTCCCTTTCTTTTTTTTTCACCAAAAACATTACATAAACTTAATTTAGGCTATTTCTTCCCGTTGGAATTGATAGAAGAACCTGTACCTTCGATCGGAGATGGAAAACGACCGAAAATATACATTGGGCGATCGAAGCGGAATATAATCCCTCTCTTCCTTCTTTCATTTACTTTCCCTCTCTTCTCTTTTTTTTTCTCTCTTTCTTTCTTTTCCTTTCTTTCCTCCCTCTCTCTCTCTCTCTAGAAAACAAAATCTAGAGAGATGGGTGAGTTAGACCCTTTTATAAATTTTTTTTTGGTCTTCTATAGAGAGGGTGACGTCCCTTCTCGAGTTTCTCACCATTTGGCTATGAGATAGAGTTCTTCTAACGTAGAACTCTATCTCTAACCTCCTCTTTCCTTTTTAACTACTTTTTTATTCATTTGATATTTTATTTTGTTTCACTATTTTACTTTAACCCCATTTGGTCTCTTCTAGAATTCCTACATATTAGGTAGAGTTTCACCAATGTAGTGTAAGGAAACGGCTTTGAATATATAAGGTTCAATAATAAACCAATACACATGAAGTGCGAATATACCCACTAAAGGGGAAAACATAAGCACATAATGTGCTAACACATAAACCCACAAAGGGGCAAAAATGCCTATAAGCATAAGTTAATATTATTGAAGTGAGGAAGGGTGTAACACCCATTACATGGAGCATAAGCTCCTCCAAAGGAGTGAGTAAATTACAAGAGGGAGACCCCTATTTATAACACAAGAGAGGAGCCACATAGGGGGCTCCCAAAGGAGTCGTTGGGGCCCAACGGTCATATTTGTGACCGTTGGGGGCTCTCCAACGACTCTTTGGGGAGCCTCCCTAGGTGGCGCAAACCACAAAAATGAAAAAATAAAAAAAGAAAAATAAAAATAAAATTACAAACACATTCCAAATGAAATATGCGTAAAAAGAGAAAATGACTAAACTACCCCTATGCCTAATAATGGAGAAATATATATTTTATATATATAATTAGGAAGATACATATGCATATATAGCATATATGTATATGTATCATCCTTTATATATATAAAATATATATAAGATTACAAAGATTGAATACTACATTTTAACACCCCCCCTCAAACTTTGCGTGGGGGAACGAAAAGATTGAAGAATGCAAGAGGAAGACTCTCAAGGCTTCAAGAGCCTTCAGTCCGAATGCCATTGAAATTTGCAAATGTCTTCCTCCAAAGTCTTTAACGATGAGCACCTTTCATGATCTATCCAAGGTACTTCTTTTCCTCTCATCTTCAAGATCCTGTGGAACAAATCAAGAAGAGGTCCAAGTAAAAGATATCTTTGCACTTTAATCAAGTGAAATATTCCAAATAAAATGAATTAACCAAAAAATCATATCATATAATTCATCCAAAAGTAATGGTGCAAAAAGATATTCTATGCATAATTCATCACATGATTTGATGGAACAAGATAATTACTTATGTATGCAAAGTGATTTTAGAAAACCAATTTTTCATAATCATATACCATGTTGAAGAGGGAGCGGAAACAAATTACAAGAATGCATAATGCATTCATAAAGTCCAACATTGGACAAACATAACCTCATAACGAGGAATAACATAATGGTCCACAAGGGACACCACAAGAAGCCTACGAAGAGGCATAAGTTGCACATAATTTATTAAATGAGGGCCAAAAGGCCATAATGAGCATATGCATATAATATCATGAAATGAATCAACACCTAAAAGAGTCATTAATGATCATGCTCTAATCATACTTTAGTCAAGTAATATTATATGAGCCGATAAGATAGAAAGACAAGTGTTATTGTTTTTAGCAAGTCCTTTGAAAGCGATTTCAAGAGGGAAATGCTCAAAAGAGTGTATAAAACATAAGAGTTCAAAAGGTTTTAAGTCCACTTAAGAGGCAAAATAATGAGAGTTATTTGAGTAGAGAACCTTACACATTTAGGAACATCTCACTCAAATGATTGCAATTACAAAAACTCGTTTTGCATATCAAATATAAAAGGTGACCAAAAAATCAATTTGATTTTAAAATATGTATATTAATGATATGATTCACATGTATCTTTAAAAGACAAAATATGAATGAAATTTTACAAATTTCAACAATAATTCATCAATTACAAGCAACTACCTCATTAGTCCTCCAAAACCCACAAATCAAGTGTATAAGCTACTAGATCAAGAACATAAATATAATGCCATTAAAAGCCAAGGACACACACAACGGTGTGTAAAAGAATCTCTTATCTACATGTAATAATACTTGAAATGAGTGCATCAACGATAAGAACAAGAGAATACACACCAACATGGACCAAAAGCATCTCTTGTCTATGTAAAAATACACTCAAGATCAAGTATGTTCAACTACTAGAACAAGAGTATCAAGCCAACCATGGGCTAAAACACAATACATCTCTTGTCTACATAAAATGGCACTTGAAACGAGTGAAAGAAGCCAACCATGGGCATACATCTCAGCGACTAGAACAATGATACAAATGCCAACATGGACTAAAATCACACACCATGGTGTGAATCAACGTGCCTTGTCTACATATAATAACACTCAAGACAAGTGTGTTCAGCTACTAGACCAAGAGAACAAAGCCAACAAAGGGCTACCAACACACAATGGTGTAATAATATGTCTTGTCTACATATGATGATACTTAGATAAGAGGTATAAGAGGAGAAGACTTTTGAGGCAATAAAACTTGTAATGACAAACATATAAATAAAACCTTGGACAATATTTTGAAAATAAATATGTGCACATACGCACAACAAGAACACTTGGAACACTTGTGCACAAAAGCATGTAAAAGTATCTTTAATAAGATACTATAATCGATGAAACAATATAAATGTAAGAACATACACACACCAAGAACACTTGGAACACTTGTGCACAAAAGCACAAAACACGAAATCACAAATGTGCAAATGCACTCATAAGATTCATAAGCAATAAAAGGTTGGACAATAATCTCCAACACCCTTGAATTAAATATACCTTAAAACATTTAAGGTTCTTAGACACCATATATCCATCACATTTATATATAAATAAGAGCATCCATAAGATCAATGGCCAAAAGAAAATAAGTGACACACTCATAATTAGAGATCATATAACAAATCATTCTAGAGTCCCAAGGTGCCCATAACTCACCTCAACAACCATCTTTAATATGGTAATTGGACAATCTAAAATGACATAACACAAGGTGCCCTTAACTCACCTCAACAATTATCTCTAATATAACAATAAGGCCATACAAAAAGGATTGATGCATCATATAACTTGTGATGGATAAAAATAAATGTCATAATGAACACGTAGGGAAATCATTTTTCAAATATGTGATTTTACAAAGAGGGCCGATTCAAAGGTCCAACATAATTAATCACAACAATATGCCTTCTAATAATTTTGCATAAATACGAAATTATGTTCAATCATGATCATTATCAAAAGACTTAATAAACACATCATAAAATATTTAAGCAATGTCACGTGTGAGGACGGATTTGGAATAATCCAAGAATCAAATCAAGCCTTTATAAATTGCAATTATATGCATACCAAGATGTAGAATGACAATAATCTTAAATGAGCAAATTTAGGACAACATGTAACAAGATATTGCGGAAGCACTTATAATGATAAAAGAAACAATCTCACAAGTCCACTAAGGGACAAAACAAGCCCTAAGGAAGGCAATATATATCATCTCTTTATTGAAAAGAGAGTACCATGTGAAAATGTCTATGAATAGATAATACGTGTACAAGCATGAATACTTTATAAAAGAAGTGTACGAAGACACTCTCACAACACTTGAACAAAATACGCAAAAAGCATAATAATAGCAAACATGCAATAATGCATGTATTTTATAAAAGGAGCAAAATGCTTGAGACTCTCAAGCTTTCACAAAGATGGTAATATTTTAAAAAATCTCATAAAAAACCAATATTAAAAAGAAGCTTATAACAATCATGAAATCTTTTCAAAGAGTATATACTCACAAGAAGATTCACAAGGATCAAAAGGCCTGTACATACGAAAGGAAGAGGGAAAACTTTATTAAAGTGGAGAAAATCCCAAAGAGAATACTAGGATTGCGTTATGGCATAAATCTATGAACAAAAATTCATAATATTATATGACTTAATAGATTATAACCAATGGCATGCATATGTTTTAAATAAACACAACATGAAATATTTAAAACATATGTAATAAGTATGCAACATTAATGAAGACCATAAATCTTATAATAAAACATATTCTTGAAATTGAATTGAAGAATGGAAAGAGAATAACCATATTTTATGAGATCATTTTTAAAACTTAATTCAACCGATATTATAAAAATGCCTCCTTAATCAAATATTGCTCGTATGAAAAAGAGCTCATTAGGTAGAAAAATAAAACATCATTTTTCAAAGACATGTTATTATGAAAAAACCTCATATAGGACATTTTAGAGGGTAAACACATACCTTTAATATGAAATAATTATGATGAGAGTATCTGAGCAATGCTACATCTCTCACAAACATTTTACTTCTAACATAACTTTCTTTAAAAAAAAACTTATTTTTCAAGAAAAGACATACGAAAGAGAATATAAAAAGTTCAATGGAATTGTTAAGAATCCAAACTCATAATGACATGGAGAAAAAAAAATATCTAATTCTTTATAATGCTCAATATTTAAAGAAATATAATGTATAGCAAATATTTTTAAGAAGCAAAAGAGAGAAACACATATGCAAAAACATATCTAATTCTTCATAATGCATAATACTTAAAGAAATATAATGCATACTAAATAATTTTAAGAAGCAAAAGAGAGAAACGAGAACTTCACCATTCTTCTTTAAAATTTCTTGAATAGCACGCTTCCCAATGCAACAAAGAGCAACTCGATCCCAACCTTGCTCTGATACCATGTAAGGAAACGACTTTGAATATATAAGGTTCAATAATAAACGAATACACATGCACATGAAGTGCGAATATACCCACTAAAGGGGAAAACATAAGCACATAATGTGCTAACACATAAACCCACAGAGGGGCAAAAATGCCTATATTATTGAAGAGAGGAATGGTGTAACACCCATTACATGGAGCAAAAGCTCCTCCAAAGGAGTGAGTAAATTACAAGGGGGAGACCCCTATTTATAACACAAGAGAGGAGCCGCATAGTGGGCTCCCAAAGGAGTCGTTGGGAGCCTTCCTAGGTGGCGCAAACCACAAAAAAGTAAAAAAATTAAAAAATAAAAATAAAAATAAAATTACAAACACATTCCAAATGGAATATGCGTAAAAAGGGGAAATGACTAAACTACCTCTATGCCTAATAATAGAGAAATATATATTATATATATATATATAATTAGGAAGATACATATGCATATATACCATATATGTATATGTATCATCCTTTATATATATAAAATATATATAAGATTACAAAGATTGAATGATACATTTTAACATGTAGAACTCTGTCATACCAAAAATGAATTTTCGGAATTAAATATTTTTAATAGTTAATTATTATTTATTAAATAATAAATTTCCAGAGGGTATCTCCATCCTTTGGGAGTCTTTTTAACTTTGAAATCGAGGATTTCTATCGACTTTATGAAACACTTAGCCAAATTTTATGAAGTCTCAGAATTTAATATTATAGAAAAACACACGATATTACATAACGAGAAGAGATGTCTAAGGCCGTCGCAGAATATGAGAAAAAATGGAAAGAGTGGAGGATGAGCCATTCCAAGATAATTGGATGGCTCATCAATGGTGTTGACATTCCAAGATAATTGGATGGCTCATCAATAGTGTTGACATCAACAAGTTCTCTAGCTTAGCAAAATTTGACTTCGCTAGTGATGCATGAAAATATCTTAAAGATATGTATAGTCTCAAGGATATTGCTCGCATATGCAAAATAAAGTGAGAACTATGACCTAAGGAGAGATGAACATTAGGGAATATTACAATGCCCTATCTTTTCTTTGGGACGAATTGACTCTTCTAGAGTTAAAATGACATTGCCCTCAAGACGTAGAACTCCGTGAAAAACAAAATAAAACGGCGCATTTCTACCAATTTGTTAATGGGCTTAGACCCGAATTTGAAGGGTCCAAGTCGGCTCTCCTTCATAGAGGAGGTGTACCTACCATAGTTGAAACTCTTGAATAGTTAACTATGGAAGAAAATAGGTTAAAAAAATCATCCACTTCAAACGATGAAGAATCCATGCTTGCTATATCAAAGCTCGAAAATCACACTAGGAGTTATAAACCTCCTCACTTTGTGAAAAATGAGAATGAAAGAAATTCTAATGACTATGAAGAAGTCAAAGTGATAAAAGAAGTGATCATGAATACAAGAAGGGTGGCAAAATTATATGTTACCATTGCTATGAACTGAGACACATCAAGCCTTTTTGCCCCAAAAGAAGGAAAGAAAATTAAAGAGGTAATAAAATGGTTGCTTTGGTGGGACCATCATTTGAAAAAAATGGTGTAGACGACTCCAAATGCATCGGCTCATTGCCTTTGACACAACTGATGGAGGCATTGCAACCAATGTTCAAAAATCAAGCTTCTTTCTTTCTGTGGGCGGTCGTATTCACAAGTGGTGACCCTGGTAAGACTTCTTGGATCCTTGACTCCGGTGCCTCTTTCCATATGACTCCAAATGAGTCCATATTATCCGAATGTCATACTAACCCAAATAACTCTTATGTTTCAACCGCTGATAGAACTTCTTTAAAAATTAAAAGTTTTTGGGTTTTTAAAAAACAACAAACCTTCTTTATGCAAAATATTAAAGTAGTACCAAAATTGAATTTAAACCTTTTATCCATTTTTTAAATTGCAAAGTTTTGTTTTCATCTAATGATTGTTTAATACATGATCTTCACTCCGAGAAGCCGATTGAGCGAGGTCATAGAAGAGGAGATCTTTATATTATGAACAATCTTAAGTTATCAAAACATACCTTTTGTAATTTTGTGGAAAAAAAGATATAGAAAATTGGCACAAAAGACTAGGACATCCTAGTATGTCCAAATTACACTTGTTTCCATTTCTTACAAGTTATAAAGAAAGAGATTTTGTTTGTGAAGATTGCATCCTTAGTAAAATGAAATCTTTACCCTTTGGGCTAAGACATTTTATATCTAAAAATCCATTTAAGTTGGTACATTCGGATGTATGGGGATCAACTCCGATTGTATCCAAAGGAGGAGTATCTTATTATGTTGTGTTTGTGGATGATTATAGTAGACACTCTTGGATTTTTTTTCTCAAACACAAATCCGAATTATTTGATTGTTTTAAAAAAAATTATTGCTATACAAAGAAAATTTAGAACCAATATTCAAATCTTTAGAACCGATTTCGGGAGAGAATTTGTGTCAAAAGAGTTTAAAAATTATCGACTTACGTAGGATTATCCATAAAAAATCTTGTCCTTATACTCCTCAATAAAATGGACTAGCCGGAAGCATAGGCATATTGTTAAGACCACTATAACACTTCTTATATCAAGAAATGTTCAAAAAATGTTTTGGGCCGAAGTCGCTCTTACAGCGGTTTATTTGATAAATAGAATGCCTTCAAAAAACATTGAAAACATTTTTCCTATTGAAAAAATATTTAAAACATCTCTCGATTATAAAAGGTTGAGAGTCTTTGGTTGTAAATGTTTTTGTCCTAAAAAGAAAATGACAAAGTTTTCCCAAAAGCAATTCCTTGTGTTTTTTTAGGCTATGTTGAAAAACAAAAGGGATATAGATGTTATGACACTAAAATAAACAAATTATATGTTTTAAGAAATGTTACTTTTCTTGAAAATGAAAATGGGTTTGGTAAAGAAAAAATCCAAGAGAATTGTGACTATCTATTTCTTTTCGACCTTGTCAATGAACATGAAAGATGTGAAAACATTCATGATGTGCATGCGAGTGACAACGACGACACTCATGATGCACATGGGAATGTGAATTATGGTCTTGATGGTATAGACCTATCTCATAATGAAATTCAAACCTATACTCGACGTACCGAAGACCATCCACCATGTGTTTTAGAAAGATACTTCCAAAATTAAGATGTAGATTCTCCTAGTATTAGAAAATCCATGAAAATTTCAAAGGCTCCTAGTAGATTTCTATCCTATGATTCTTTTGAACCTAGGTGTAGATCGTGTCTAATGGCTATACACTCATATATAGAACCAACATCCTACCATGATGCTAAAAATCAGCAAGAATGAATTAAGGTGATGAATGATAGATTAGAAGTTTTAGAAAAGGCAAAAACTTAGAAATTCAAACATTACCTAAAGGAAGGAAAACTATAGGATGTAGATGGGTCTACAAGATAAAAACTAAATGGGATGAGACATTAGAAATATATAAAGCTAGGTTAGTAGCCAAGGTATACAATCATGAATATGGGATAGACTATGACGAGACATTTGCTCCAGTCGCTCGAACGACCGCTGTTAGAACCCTTATTTATATAGCATCAATTAAAAAATGGCTAATCTTTCAAATGAATGTAAAAAATGCCTTTTTGAATGGTAATCTCAATGAAGAAGTTTAAATGAATCCTTCATCAGGTTTAAGTTTAGTAGATGAAAAAATCTGTCAGTTACGAAAAGCATTGTATGGTTTAAAACAATCCCTCAAAGCTTGGTATGATAGGTTCAGTAGTGTGATGATACAACTTCACTTTAAATCTTGTTATACGGACACTGCATTGTTTGTTAAGTCTTCTAATGCAGGAATGGTAATATTACTTTTTTACGATGATGATATGATTATCACAAGAGGTGACAAACATGAAGTAAATCATATCAAAGATGTGCTCAAAGACAACTTTGATATGACAATTATTGGTTTTTTGCAATATTTTCTTGGAATAGAAGCGACTTACTCACCTCGTGGTTATTTTTTGTCGCAGACCAAGTATGCAACAAAGATAATAGAACGGTCAAGACTAGTGACAACCTTGAATGGTTCTTTTGTTGTAAAAGCTCTTGTTTTTTTCTTTTTTCTTTTTTTCGGAAGCACCATCAAAGTGATTGCTGTGGTGGCTTCAGCTTTTCACATGCTCCAACAGATACAGTTGCTCACCTCAATTTCTTCAGCAGCTTCTTTTGCAATCTGGGTTATCAGTTTTTGTACTTAATCAAAGTGCGATCTTGCAATTGTCTTGTTTGATTCAGGTTGCATAAGATGGAAAATAGACCATGGAAAATTTTCAAGACTATATGACATGGTTGCGAGTTTGCAAAATAGTGCAAATACATGATCGAGAGCAAACTTTTGGCAACATTTAAATATAGAACCAGAAAGTAAAAGGGAACCTTACAATTCTATACACTGAATCTTGCACATCCATGCAGATGGTGGTAATTTGTTTTTCCTGACATCATTGTGGAAGCCAATTTAAGCATTGCCATTTATGGTTACAGATTATCTGTTCACCTTTAAACTTTTTGATGTAGACACGCTAAAGAGAATTTCAGGTTTATTTTTCTGTGTCACTCACATTATAACTATTGTTTTGAGCAAGTTTACATGATTACTTCATTTTATTAAATGTTTTTAATTTTGGTAATTTTGTAAGAAAGGGAGTCCATACTGATCTTATGAGCTTTCTATTTCATCATGATCAGACCGATCTTGTACACAGTAGAAATCAAAATTTTGTTGGTTTGCAGGCAAGAATTGCTGAGGGAGCGTGAAAGACAGAAGGAAGAAGAGGTTAAAGCTTTAAAGCATTCTATGCAGAGTGGAATGGTAATATCTTGCTTCATTATTTTTGGCAATAGGTGTGTGGAGTGTGGACATGGGTTGGATATCCAGTCGACTTAGATATGTTCCTACTGGACGTGGACCTTTTCTCGCTGACGATGTCAAAAAAATTCCTTTTTTTATTAATCTCTTGAGCTTCAGCTATTCTGGAAATCTGCTTTGGGATCTAGATACACTTGGGATTCTTTTCACCTTTGACCCATTGATCTAAAAGAAAATGTCATTCCGATTAGATTTTGATCTTCATATCTGATAATCAGAGTGCCTTTACAAGCTGTTTCAGTCCTCTGAAGATATTGGGCCTAAATTGCATATATGGGATCCTATTAGGTTAGGAACTTTGCATACTTGAATATGAATTCTTAGATCTGACGATTCTGACCTGTTGTTGCCCTTATCAAATATGAATTTTGTTCATCATGTCCTCTCTAAATCCGACCACCATAACATGTCTGAACGAAGACTGAAGAAGCTAGGTTGACCATTATTGAATTATCTTTCTGAAAATGTTCTAGCTTACTGTAGGTTCAGACATTTCCTTCTTGATGAGTTCAGTTCATCTTTAGAGTCATCATTATGGTACTCTCAGTAAGGTTTTTCTTATTTTTATGGTCTTGGGATTTTTTCAGCATAAAATATGTGCTTGGTTGTAAAACATATATCTTAGCCATTTTGTTTATATTTTGGCTGCTGTGGTCAAGCCAGTGATCTGTTTTACTTTTTTCTTTTAGTATTTTAATCATAATCACCAATATCACATATATTTTGTAAATATCACGATATTGACATTTTCTTTGCAAGGGCAGAAACAATGTGAGAATATGTGATATATTTAAAATATTGCTAGAACATATATTATTGTGATGTTTTGTGAGATTAAAAAAAATCTTATTTTTATGTACTTCAAGCATGCATTTTCTATTTTTTGTTTCTTTTATATTTTAACTTCTCTAACTGTTCCTTTATATTTTCATAAGAAATACAACAGAACCTATTATTTTTTATATTCTTTATATTTTTTTCATTTTTAAAACTTACTAGATTTTCTCAAGAAATCCCACTTTCCTAAAAAACAACTTCCGAGAAAAACCTTTCCAAGAAATTGCTGAGAACAATACTGGTGACTGATTTTAATTTTTTTATTTAGTTGTCATTTGCTTGTAAACTGATTGGGAGATAGGAACTTAGAAATTTTCTCATGGTCCATATTCAGGCACAAGCCATGAAAGAGCAAGCCCAACTGCGAGAAGAAATGAATTACCAATACAGACTTGGTAATTATGAGGTAAGTTTACTTTGTGTGAACTGGCTTATTATGTCCTTTTCTGTCATTTATGTTGAGTATCAATTATTGCTAGGCGGCTGCTGCAATCCAAAGAAGGTTGGATCCAGATGTGCCCATGTAAACACGTATACTACTGTTCTGCACGGAGTCCAGGTAGAGGCTGGTCTATTTCGCTTGTTCTTTCATAATGTGCATTCGGGTTATTTTCTCAAGGTGTTTATCTTCAATTTCTTCCCTTGGTTATAAGACTAATTGCTCTTGATTAGTAAATTTTCTCAGTTTATTTTTGGTAAGTCAGTTTTATAGTTTCATTTTCCAGGCCTTTTATCTTGCATAGATTTTTTCAACTCTATGTCAAGCCAATCTGTTTACTCCCTTCACTCACTTCCTCCAGGCCTGTTGGGTTGGTGGAATTGTGTGGCACTTGAATCCAATTTTTGCTAGTTTTATCTTTCCTCCAAATTGTTGAATTTTATTTCCAGCCAATATCAACCTATTCTTTTAGGTATTGAGATTCCCAAATTTCCTCAACAAGGGATGCGGTAACTCCATTTTGATGAATTTAATTGCAATGAAAAAATCACCAATTGCCCTGGTTTTCTTGCTGGCCCTCCAAAACTAGGAGTGTAAGGATGACTGAAGAAGTGAATGGTTAGAATCTTTTCAGATTCATGTAAATTGAGGCGTTTGTCAGTCCCTGACCTATAGATCTAGGTCCAACAAAAGTATGTGAGCTAGCTTGTATTTCAGTCTGATCTAATGATTTTTCTTGTCATAGGTAATCAGTTTAGTATGGAAGGACATTTTTGTCTACTTTTTTGTTGACTGAGTTGACCAGGTGTGGTTGTGTATTGATTAGAAAGAATCTCCTTTTTCAAGGACAATTTTCATCATGTATAATAAACTCTAAATTGTTTTAATAAAAAGAAGAGGGGTCAACTAGAACTCCATGGATTTGTATCTATTCTTCTCCTTGAACTTCTTCCCTCACTCAGCACTCGTTATCTCTTTCACAAATCCTGTAGAACTTTTACATCACAGGCGTAAAAGTGTTTGAACATGGTATCAGAGTGGGTTGGAAGAAGACAATTTATATCTTGTAGGCAATTGCCAGCTATATCTTTCTTGTAATTTTGCAATCTCATGTGACTTGGTGGTTTTTCCTTGGTTATTCAGGGGAAAAAATACAGCCCAAAGTTTATTGCCTCTGATAAGTATCATGAGAAGAAAAAGTAGAAACATAAGTGCAGTCCAACTTCTTCAGCAGTGTATGAATTTCAGTCCAACTTTATGGGTCAACCTCGGTTCCAATTTCTTGGATTGCCTCTCTAGGCGATATTGTTTGGTACAATATGAGATTAATGTATGAAGAAAGGCAAAGTGGATCCTTGTTAATATCCATTGCTCCTATAGAGACTCTTCTTGAAAGTGGGATAAGTGGCTAATCATTCATCTTCAAAGTGAACCATATAAAGATGGAATTGATTCTTAGTCCTTGATTGTGAGAGATCTTTAAAGTGAGAAAGATAAAGCATGTCCTTTATGTTAACAAAAAATACCAAGGTTTGGGGGTTGGTTGGTTTCACCTAAAAAGACAAGATTTTGATTATAAAAAATATATAAAGGAAAGATTAATGTGTTGATCTTTCAAAACCAATGTTAAAATTGTGTAAAATAGTTGTTTTCCTTTGGTTAAGGGTGATGGTGGATGAGATTTTTAATGTTTCCATTTCTCTAAACAAAATCTATATATTTACCTGATGTAGATGCATCTTATTGTATTTGATAAAAATGCTGTATGAAGATCTGGATTGTTATATTACTCAATCATTGATTTGAAAAAGATAAATGTAACTATAAAGAATCAGGTTTGTTGGATAAACCTTTTAGGTCCTATAATGTATGGTTCTAAATCACATGGACTTTTATAGATAAAAGGTGTTTCCAGTTGAAATGAACAGTTGGAATTGAAGATATCCAAGTGAAGTTCTCAGAACTATTATGGAAGAGCCAAGTGATAATTGTGAATGAAACTGGAGTGTCCCAAAATTGAATGGTTTCTCATAAAAAAATGCACAGAAGGTAATGCATCACCCATGATACAATAAAACAACTTGCAGGAATCTTATCTTGAGTTTTGCTCTGAAATGGGAACATAAAGTTGAATTGTAGCCTGTTCCAGTGGTGGAGCCAGGGGTGGGCAGTCGCCCACCCCAGAATTTGAAACCGAAAAAAAAAAATACTGTGCCTCCAGCGATATTTCGTAAAGAAACAAAGAATCTTATTTTAACTCTTGTATGCTAATGCTTACCGCTATGTGTGTTTTATATGTTTACTTTTAATCCAGCAATCTGTTCGAGGATCAATAACGCATGCTTGGAATTGAAAAATTGTTAGTGTTGGACCTGACCTGTTCTGGATATTATCGTCCGTGGTGTGTTGTCATTTAGATGCAGTTTGTTTTAGGTGGCGAGCACTCGCCCAGTACAGCGATCAGCAAGTGGTGCTGACACGTTTGTCTTCCCGTGGCAGCTGTATCACATACACCCTAAGCTTCCACCTAATCTGGACCAGCGTCTGTCACTCCCTGAGAATCTGCATTCAACCGGGTTCTGGATTGTGCGTTTTAAGCTTTAGAAACTGCTTTTGGAAAGCAGTGTAATGTTCTGGTTCCTTGCTGTTTATTTGAACTGAATGTATGCAAGACTGATCTCAAATGATTTGAGAATATTGTGATAAATATTGCTGATTTTTTTTACATTGATAACCAATCGATTTCAATATAATTCAAAGGCTTATTTAAGTTTTATCTCTTCACGAACGACTGTGCCTCCAACCTCCAATGATTTTTTTTGGCTCCGCCATTGATCCGAATAAATGGATCGTCCTTCAAGACCATAGCATTGTCCCCAAGACCCGAAGTCTGCCCACCCAACGAAAAACTCCTGGCTCCGCCACTGGCCTGTTCCCACTTCAGATGTCAGGTTATGACTACTGCCCTCATGAATGGTAACACTCTTTTATCAACTACCACTAATTCCTACGATTCTGAGGGCTGTTTGTCATTGCTTACAGTTGAAAGGCACGTGTCATGACCTGCAACTGGGATAAGGCTTCGATTATCCAACGGATTCTTTGGTTGCCATGTCTATTGCATTCGAGAGAATTATTCTTGAAATTGCTCTGAAATGATTGATCACTGAAATTAAAGACAAAAGCAATCACACAATTTCTCCTTAACAAAATTATTGGAAAACAATTGTACTTTACGATAAAAGTGACGTGTTTATTTAAAAACCACACAATTTGCCAAAAGCTATTGGATGACCAAAACCGCAAATAGCAATTTTTGTTAGGACTTCTTTATCACATGTGAGAAACTCATGAAGTTGCGCCATATATTGTCAGCTCGTTGGGTATTGCAAACTCACTTAAAAGGAAAGTCTTATGTTTATTTATGGGTATATCATGAAGTCCACATTAATATTTGTGAGCATTTTTTAAAACCCAAACTTCGAAACATTGCAAATACCTAACTAAGTGAGCATATACATTTTCTTAATACGCGAAGTTTTTTCAAAATGCAAAGTTACTCTAAATATGCGAAGTTCTTTCTAAAGATGCAAAGTTTTTTTTTTTAAATATGTGAGTTTATTTTCAAATATTCAAAACATATTTGTAAAAATATATCGATGGCATGCTTTGTTGAATCATATATAAGGTCATTTTTGTTTATTTCTAAAAAAAATCGCATACCTTTTCTCTTTATAACCTTAAGCATTTTCCCTCTACTCTTATAGAGATTCTTGTGATTTTTTTTATGCATTCTTTTGAGGCTGCAGTATCATCCTTCTCATGGAACTTTTGGTTAAGTAAAAAATAGAGTTCTATATGACCATGTACGGCATGCTAAGTGGAGTGCGATTAGGTCTCTATTCCCAGGGTGGTTTCTTCATATCATAAATTTAAAAAAAAGCAATGCCAAGTTGATCAGGCTGTGCCCTCAATCTTGGTTCTACAATAGCTGCAACCCGTCAAGTTTTTTTTTTTTTTGAGCCAAAGATAAACTTGTTTTTATTAATAAAAATAAGCATGACTTAGGGCGATGAGGGTCAAGTTAAAGACCCTTTTGGTTTGGTCAAGTCTTAGTATTAGCCATGCCATGCCAACCAATCCAATTTCTTGCCAAAGCCTCTCCTTTTATTTCAAGGACAATGACTCCTGACCGGATCATCAAAGCTGAAACCCAAAACAAAATTCAATTCGATTAACTTGGATCCAAAAATCCAAACGGTGAATCGCAATTACCAAGAAACGAAGTAGATTGTGTGAAGAAAAGCAGTGAAGCCAATATTAATGGGAGCACATGACAACCGAAAGAAACGGGAGTGGAAGTGAATAAGAAACAGCATGAAATCTATGTAAAATTAACATGAACGTTTGTTATAAAAGAATTAATAATTTTTTAAATATAAAAACGTAAGATGAGAAGAGAAAGTGAGAGAAAAATAAGGAAACGAAGGAAAGAACCAAAGCTTCTCTTTTGTTTTTGAGAAAGCGAGAAGTTTTCTGCTTGTGAAGCTGGAAGAGAGTTTAATTATGCGGTGAATCATTAGCCAAGTTTGGAACCGTTGGGCAACCCGACCAGTTGACATGCCAAGTTCAACTTGACCGAGTCCCGGCATCCATTGCCAATGGGAATAAAAGGGAAATTTTAGTGATCTAAGAAGACCCCAAAATGCAGGGGGGCATGTTTATAACAGGAGGCTATTTTTGTCTTATAACCAGAAATAGGAAATTCCGAAATTGCCCATCAGAAGAGAATCTCCTCTACTCTCCCACTTCCTCTCTAAAAAGCTCAGACCTTGCTGGACCTTCTGCCCTCTCTCTGAGAGGGAGGTGTAAGAAATCAGACTAGGGTAGTGGGGGTTTTCTAGGTGACAGTTGGAAGGAATGGGGGGGTCCTCTTGGGGCAATCATAGGGAGATACCCTACCTCTGGAGATGAGCACCCCAATGGTGACACCCAGCAAAATGACATCATCAAACACAACAGGAGGTTCAGGGACGTGGTGTTCCTGATCGTATTCATCGTTTTCTAGGTTGCCATGATCGTCAATTCCAGCTTTGGGTTTAACCAGGGAAACCCTCTGAGGTATTACATGGTCGCTTTCTAGGTTGCCATGATCGTCAATTCCAGCTTTGGGTTTAACCAGGGCAACCCTCTGAGGTATTACATGGTCCCCTTCTCTTCTTGCATTAGATTTCCATTTTTGACCATGGTGAAACAAAATTTTTGGTTTTGTTCACTTCTTTTCCCATCTTCTTCAAGAGAACCTAGCCATAGCTTGGGTGGTGGTGGTAGTTTGTTGGTTCTTTTTGTAACGACCCGATCCGGGGCCTCTCAAACCCGGGTTCTTGAACGTTAGTTCCCAGAAGGAAATTACTTTATAATCTCAAGAATCAACACAAAATCTTGGCAGAAAATTTTTATTTTTTTTTATTTTTTTTGTTTAATTTAATATTTAAAGGTTCATACATCCATTTTTTTTTTCAATAACCATTCAAATGCATAAATAAAATAAAATAGTAGAGGCAAACCATACTTTGATGTGACTAATATGACAGTCATTTTAGGTCCAGTGAGTGATGACAACAGTTCCTGAACCTACAGTTACAACCAAAGAAGACGAGTCTACAACCCAGTAAGATTCCATTCACAAATATAGATGACTGTTGCAACTCTAGTGAGCTCTAAGCTCTTAGTCTTAGTTTAATTTGCTACTTTACACACATGTTATTTATCAGTTTTACCTCTTTTACCATAATTCTAACATCATTCTCAGACACCTCTATTCTATTCGGCTATTATGGACATAGCCTTCTCGAGCGTAGCAACCCATGTAGACAACTCAGAATCTATGATGTTGGCCAAATATATAAATTACTCACAACAACATATTCCAAACTGACTCAGACTACAAACACAGGTGTTGCAACATCTCGTCGATTGAAAGCCGAAAGCGAAGAAGCTCAATCGGTAGCTAGCCAAAGAGCCAGGGTGACTATAACTGCCCCCAAGGTGTCTCAAAGAGCTATACCTGCCCCCAAAGTTTTGTAGTTCATGCTACATCCTACATGTGTCTAGTGGGGCAATGTTTTAACCTCTAAGGGTCACCTAGAAACGTCTGAGATATTCTCAAGTTACTCACGAGGTACACACCTCAACATCACCACAGACCATGCCTCCTAATAGAGTTCTCCATCATACACTTGGTGGTCATCCTATATACAATTTTCACTCAACATTCACATATTAAAGTCAGTGTATTATACAATCATCAATGTATGTCCACTAACTACATGTTCACATATCAGAACTATTAAGGATGACAACCCACCACAGATAAATTCACTACGCTTACAATGTCCCTGTAACGACCCCAACTCATACCTCTGAAAAATGCATTTTTTTTTAAACCAATTGCGAAAAGTTTATCAAGAATTCGAGGCCTTTACAATTCTAATTCACATTCACAAAACCACAAGGGATCTTACACACCATCCTTCAAACCAAACCCAAACTGAATCAACTTTGTTAATTTAAAATCAAATAGTCTGACAAGTGCAGAATAAAAGAAAATCAGAGTAAGTAAAAAAACTAGAGCCACATTGTCCCTAAGTGATCTGTCGAGCAATCGTGATGTACTCGTAGCTCTACCAAAACAATGTTCTCTCACTGGGTACCTGAGGCTGCAAGATATAAAAATATGGGTGTCAGAACTAAAATTCTGAGTATAAGTTTCTCTAATGAACAAATAAGCATAAAAAGTATAGATATGATGCATGCAATAATTTGAAGTAATACAACTAGAATAATTGCAGAATATCAAGTAGTAGGAATAATCCATCATGTAACATTATGCAATATATTTAATAAATCATGCAAGACAAGTAAATATGCAAGCAAAATGCATGATCTAATGCATAACAGGAAAATGCATTAATTCAATGTGTGAACAAGTTATTATCTTTAATCAAGTCATCTTTCATATGCATGTCCCTATTAGGATGCACATACATTTAAATTTTATTTTTTTATTATTATCATTGCCCGCAGATACTCAAGACGGGTAAAAAATTTCGAGGTCAAGTATGGTTCACAAGGCAATTTAGCACGCAAGTTGTATTTTATTACTGGGTTTCAAACTTAGTCATTGACTGATATCAGGAAACAACATCATCCATCGAAACATTATAAAACATCTAATGTCGAAACATCAGGAAAAACAACATCCACAAGTGTCACTTTTTGGTATACCAAAACAACAATTTTGTCTATACACCACTCCCAGACAAAGTGACAGAAACTCTCTAAAACCGTGGTCAGGAGCAAAAACCTCAATATTGGGTTAAGGGACAACAACATCGCACACAAAGTTTTTGTATTTATTCAGTTTTTCCAAAATCATAACTCCAAGAGTCTTGTGCTCCTGACAAGACATCTCAGAAAGTACTTTCTTTATGTTATTATCAATAATTGTTTCATTAATTTGCAATTCAGCATGCCAAATTAATATTATAAATTCACATTTCCAAATGCGAAGCTCATCACAAGACTCCAACCCATAGAAAAAAAAAATGCAAACCAGTGCAATAAAAAAAAAATATCAAATGTGATTTTTGTGATGCATAAACACAAGGAGCAACCCAAGCTCCAGGTTCATTAGGCCCACGAAGATC
This sequence comes from Nuphar pumila, assembly GCF_984573655.1. Classification (NCBI taxonomy): domain Eukaryota; kingdom Viridiplantae; phylum Streptophyta; class Magnoliopsida; order Nymphaeales; family Nymphaeaceae; genus Nuphar; species Nuphar pumila. Next base: position 75,374,108 of record NC_143261.1, read on the forward strand.
CATTGATCATTGATACATCATATAAAAAAATTGAAACAATCATGCTACCAATGCAATGATGTCAACATGCTTTTAAACTGCACTCATATATGTCGAATAACAATATGCATGCATTAAACATCCATATACATAAATTTACAATATTCATGTGTAGGTGCTTGTGTGTACATATGCTTTCCTTTATGAGAACTAAATTTTGAAAATGTACACATGCATATATCCTCAAACCATACATCGTCTCATGTACACATGTATTAGAAGCAAGCTACATATAACACAATGCTTAAGATTGCCACATCACATTTATGCACATTAAACTCATTCATGCATAGTATGTTTCAAAACCCTAAACAAGCCATAGCATGAACATGGTCTATACACATCTATTCTTGTAAACTAGGCTAACACCATAAAGGTAGAATACATTCATTTATATATATATATATATATATATATATATATATATATATATATATATATATATATATATTAACATGAATAGGCCAGCACTGGATTCAGAACACAATCACTCCACACAATGAGCATTTACATGGGGACAATATCTTGGTTTTGTCTTAATCACAGAGTTTTTTTTCAAACAAATAGAGTACAGTCCCAGCCGAGCCCACTCGGCTGGGATCAGGGTGGCCCTGCAAACAGACCCTGCACAAGCCGGGCCTGTACAGGTCTGGCAGGACCCTCTTCTAAGGCATGACCCGGGGCTATCAGGCCAGCCCAGGCCTAACAGTCCGTGCACAGGCCCTACCAGGGCCTGTACATGCGACTGTCAGGGTCTGGCAGTCAGCCGAGTGCTCGGCTGGCTGCCAGCCCCTAAGCTCTTCAACAAAAAGGGCATCAGTTTTTTTTTAATGCAATGATGTCTGATTACTGTCACTGATCTGCAGCCAAGATCGATGCCCAGAACTGAAAACAATGTAACTGGTGTATGAAAAACTAGTTGCATCTTTAGAGAGACTTTCACAAGAGTCCATAAATCTCACCCATTATAACAAATACATGTATGAGACCAGTCTAGGAGATTTCCAACACAAAAACGGTATATATTCTTTTTTTGAAAAACTACCAGGCATAGACCCAACCGAGCCCACTCGGCTGGGGTCGAGAGGATCCTGCACACAGACCCTGCACAGGTCAGGTCTATGCAGGGTCCTCTCCAATGCCACTTAGGGGACTATCAGGCCGGTTCCGGGCTTGACATTTAGAGTACATGATTCTGTTTAAATTCAATACATTAAAGATGAGGGTGGAGAAACAAAGAGAAGGGCATTGAGAGTGAAAGACAATGCTCATTCTGTTTCTCAACAAAAGCAATAAGAATCTAAGGAGAACATTGCTTACACTGGTACAACATTTTCTAATATACACGGTGCAGCTTAAATCTCATACCTCAGTGTTGTCAATAAGCAAAAAATGAGTGGAATTTACTTCAGCTAACTTAATGTGCTTCTGACCACTAAAGAAAACAATTATAAAAATACAACAATTTGGGTTACAATGAAAAGTGGAGCCTTATTCGCTAAACATAGCCTGATTCACCATGCATGATCATTGTTGGAATTTCTATATGACACGAGTAAAGGTCTACCACTTAAACTGTTATAAACCAGGGAATAAAAAGGAAGAATACATCAATGCTCAATAAGAAACCGCGCATAACTTAGGTGCAGTCAATCAAGAGAGCCACCGATTAATATATTAGGCAGTTATCTTCCCACATCTTTCCTGATGGGGCATATGCAGCAAATGGATGATAGACATGGGAGCATCCTGGTGCATTCACCAACCAAAATAGACTACAAACCACCAATAAAATTTCTGTTTTTACATATACAGAATTTTATTTCTTTGAAAGAATAGAGATATTCAAGAATACTACCATGGAGGAGGATCCATGCATCCCCCTTCATATATATTTATAAAAAACAGGGTTTTAAACATCTTTTCCATGGATTTTCACCAAATTATTGCATGAAAATCCAATCCATATCAATTTCTCACTTGATTCAAGGGAGAAAACCCATACCTTGAATAAAAAAAGTGAAGAAAAATAGGAATGAAGGTTGAAAAACGTGGGTGGAGAGCTGGAGCAGCTCTCCTCCTTCTCTCCCTCCTCTCTTTTTTCTTTCCTTCTCTCTTTCTTCCTTTCTCTTTCTTTTTCCTTTTTTTTTTTTGACTTTATATAGCCAAGAGAGAAAGTGATGCCCCCCTTCTCCAGCCCTCTTTAGAAAGGCTGGAGAGGGAGGGTTTCCTCAAAAGAGGACTCTCCCTCTCACCTTCCTTTTCCAAAAATTTCCAAACTCTTCATTTTTTTTTGACTTTTTCAAAGTTTTCAATTTGTTTTTAAATTCCCTTCTTAAAACTTTCCAAGGCTCTTTAGGTATGTACAAGGACTCTATTTAGAAGTCCTTCTTAACCCTAAAATACAAATTTTAGAATTAATAAAATTTAATTAATTAACTAATTATTAAATATTAATTAATTAATAATTATCTAAAAGATTTGAAAAATAGCCAAATTAATTTAGGAGACTTCTTAACTTTATTTAACTCCAATTTAAAGCTTTTAGATGAATTTAAAGCTAAAAAATTGTTGGGCATGGGTTTGAATCTGGATCCAAATCCATCTCCAAAAAATCCAAATGGGTTTTGGACTGGACAAAATCTAGATTAATGTGGGTCTTGGATAGTGTCCAGATCCATATTAATTCGAATCAAAACCATTGGATCCAGTCTGATCCAAATCTGGATCCAGTTCGACAAACTGCTCCTTTAAAAAAAATGTGATTTTCAGGTCAATCGGAATTCGAATTCAGAAAAGTAAAGTACCGTTGCCCTAAGAATTCTGAGACACATCCAACGACATATAGCTTTAGGATAAATTCTGAATTTTGCCCAAAAATATCTCAAATTTTGCTTGAATTTCGCATGAATTTAAAAGTCAAAAATTAAACTTTTCCTCACATTTTAAGTGGCTCGTTTAGACCTAGATGATGAGACCTGGACCAAGCCCAGACTCAAAAGCATCGATCTAATATCGAGGTTCAAACGATTTTCTTCCAGACTTAACCAAATTTTTAAAAAATCTAAAAATGACTAAGTACGAAAATACACTATATTACAGTCCCCCCTAAGGCATAAGCATGATATTCCCAGGGTAATACCTACCCTGAGACTTTGAAAACTCTACCCTCAATTCCCGTATTATACATCAATCTCTTACATGCAATCATGTCATGTTACATAATAATTAAGAAAATATGTATGATCAGGTTTAAGCATCATACTTGCACTTTATAGATTGAAATCACATTGAAAGATGCCTAAACTAGCTAGCATGTGTTTTAATCAACTAAGGAGGAATTTATAAATGTTCACTTACCTTGAATTTTAATTCTACTTCCTAAAATATATTATTAGCCTTACGCAAGTTTTGAACTGAAATCAATGAATACCTTGTATTATTATTTACAGTCTCATCTTAAAATAACCAAAATACCCTTAGACTAAAATATTCAAACTCTAACTTCATTCTTTAAGAGTTTGTCCTCACATCCCCTACTAAAGGATTTTACTCAAGTAGTAGAATCCATAGATTCAATAATCACCTGAATCCTATTTCGGGGTACCAAGTTATGGCGTGTTTATCATTTAGGCATACTAAGGGTAAAATAATCTTTTTGCTCTTTCGACCAATGATAACGACCTCTATGTCACTTTAAGATTCACATCCAAATTCTGATTTGGATCCTGGATCCGATATGCCTGATCCAAACCTATTTGTGATGATTTGGCATAAGCATAGCGTCCGTGCTGGGCATTCTTGGATTTTGGACTAACTCCACTTATTTTTAGATTCATTTGGGTATCAACGATCTAATTTGTATTTTGCATTCAACTTGGATCTGGTGCGTATTGAAAAAATTGAGGTCTTTACTATCTCAATTTTTTTATTGCACTCACCCACTCATGCGCACCCACATTTATATATTCACATACATTATACATATATATATCAAAATCTAATTTCGATTTGACCCACATCGAGGCCCGACTTGGTCTAGACCGAGTCAATCTACCTTTAATACCATTTAGGCTCGATCTGTCTGTACCGAGTTATCAAGAAAATAGACCCCAACTCGGTCTGTCTAGACCGAGTCGGTCTGCTATGGCCAAATAGACCTGAACCGGTCCTAACAGACCGAGTCAGTCTGTCACGGTATACAGACCCGACTCAGTCTGTTAAGACTAAGTCGGTTTGTCAGAGCACTCAGACCTTGGCTCGATTTGCGCTAACCTGGCTCAGTTCGGGTCATGCCCAAACCGAGCAGTATGGCTGACTTGGTCTATAGAAAATGCAGACAGAGTCTGCCCTGTATTATTTTTGCGACAGTTCCGGCAACACCATTGTTGCCGAACTGTTGTAGTTTCTGCAGATGGGGTGGTGCCACTGGCGATCGTTGATCGCCTACGGCTGCCGTCCTCTTTTTTTTTTTCGGTGCCTACGGTGATGAGGGCAGCGGCCGGACCTCCTGCCTCCTTGCGGTAGGCGGTCCTCCCCTCCCCATTTTCGTCACCAGCGGGTGACAATAACAGAGGGAAAACCCCTTTGTTGCTCCCTTTCTTCTACTGCAGGGCAGGGACAAGATTCTCCCTGTCCTTGTTTTGCTGCAACTCGTCGACAATCGTGAGGTTGCCGACGACTTCTATATTAAAACAATGAGAGGGAGCTTACCTGTCGGCGACTGGCGATGGGTCCTCTCCCACTTCTCCCTTCTCGCTCCCTCTCTGCTCCTCTAGTGTTTGAGTAGGGAAAGGGGAGGAGGCCCACCCATGGCTTTTATAGCTATGGGGGATCGGTTCCCGACCCCCCCCCCCCCCCCCCTTGTCTCGTATTAATTGGGGGAACCCCCTCTTCCTCTCCCACGATCTGATTCGTGGGAGAGGAAGGGGCGGTGGTTCCCCTTCCTCCCGTACCCCCCCAAGACGGGGGGTGCGTTACACTTTTCTTGTTTGTTTTCAATGGTTTTTTGTTTATTGTAGTTCTCTTTTGGGTGTGATGAACATGAATTGTGATGAACTATATGTTAAATCTTAGTTAAGAGTGATAGACATACATTTGTGATGAACCATGTGAAATTTTAGGCTCTCACTGTGGTTGATTTCTCCTTTGTTTTTGTTTTTTCAGCGTCTGTTTTCAAGTTACCTGCATTTTGAAGGAGGAAAATGGTTGTTTGTTGTTAGAAAAATGCATATTGTGTCTGTTTTGAAGTATTGATGTCCATGAGTAGCTTTTTAGTTGGGTGGTTGAGAGCAACATGTATAAGGCTCTGTTTGGATCCCTTGCATTGAGATGGGAGCACCATTTCCATGTGTTGCCAAAATATGGTGTTGAGGATAGAATTGCCAAAAGCATCCTGTTGTGAATGGTGTTAAAATGTGGTGCATTGCAGATTCCCCAGTGCTTTCATGCTGCCTGACTGTTTGGAAGCAGTGGTGTTGCCAAAACACTACATTGGAATGGAGTTGGCAGCCCCAATGCCACATTTCAACACCATTCACAAGTAGATGTTTTTGGTAACTCCTTCCTCAACACCACATTTTGGCAACACATGGAAATGGATGGATTAAAGATTTCCAAAAGAGCCTTAATGGTAGATGTGATAGTGAAGAGGACATTGGAGGAAATTACGTGTAATTCTCTAAATTACTCAAGCAGGTTTCCAACTGAAGCGGTTAATCTCAACAAGGTCTGTGTTCTGTTGTTATTTTGCTTTATGTGGAGAAAAAACCACTTCACATATTCACAGTTGCGTATTTTTTTACCAAACCAAAAAATAGTAGCAATTTATATTAACTGGCCAACTTGCAGTTCACAGGCTTACTATTGCCTACCTGTCCAGGAAATTATGTTGCTTCTACTGGTACTTAATTATAAAAAAGAAGAAAGAAACCAGAGATATTCCTGCATGTAATTTTCGTTTTAGATGTTAAACTTACAAAATAATTTTAGCCAATTCAAGACAGTAGTTGTGTAACTTATGCTGGTTGACACCATTTAATGCTAATCTAGGTATCTCTGCACTCCATACAAATTACAATGATTTAGCAACTGTACATGCAGAAAAAAACAGACAGAGCAAGTTGCCCCATCTCACCCAGAGTTTGCAAAAGCTTCTGTTGCTGTAATGATGATAATAGGGTAGATAATGAAAATATGTGGCGAAAATATGTGGCCAAGAGCCTAACTTCCAGCTTCTCCGTAAAACCACCTTGCTCCATTTATTTTAAAAGAGATCTCTGATGTATTATGTCATGTCTGGCATGTTACAAATGCTTTCCCAAACAAGATGCAGGATTAAGGCTGATTTTATGCACGTGTATGTGTATTGCATACAAATGCATGCAGATAGACAAACACCCACTAATTCTCATTATACTTCTCAATCTATGGTGACTTGTAACACACACACACATGCCATTGTCATTTTTCTTCTCATCTATTGTGACTACAATATGTAAGCTGCAAACATATTAGTTATTGATCACTGAGAAACTGTTTGATGCCAGTGTCTTGTCTTTGTTGCATTCTGTGCAAAGTGCTTATTTAAAAGCTATCCTGAGTTTTAGTGTAAAACAACTGCTTTTGAGCTGCAATGTGTTTCTTGTTTATGAATCATGTGTGTGTAACTCCAATGATTTGTATTCAACCCAGGCTTGTATATGGACTTGATTACAAAGGCAATGTCTGTGGCAACAAGCATGCAGACCCAAACCTTCGGGAGTTGGAAGTTAGATACTGGGTAAATCCAAACCAAGTTTATGAGAGTGGTCTCAGGGAGACACAGTTTAAGCTGTCAGATGCACGCAGCATCTGCCTCATGGAGTGCCCCACCCCATCAGAGGACACTCTCATTTGGATATGTGACTATGGATAGATAGGAATTATGATTACTTTGAGTTTCTTACACAGCCTACGAGGAGCAGTTCTCTTCAGCTTCAAGGTCCATGTTACCCTGTTATATTCCCCAGTATTAATGGCGAGTAGCAATACTTTTCTCTCAACAAAGTATGTCTGGAAGAGTTTTCTGTGTTCATGCTTAAACATTTATTAATCAACATGAAGTCTCTGACATTAGACAGATGTCATTTTTCTTGTGTGCCTGTAAGTATTTTATGCTCCACCTTCTAGATTAGATATTCCTGAAAATTGTTGATATTTATTGACGTATTAAGATGGTCTATAATCCAAGAAACCTTGGACTATTGGAAGCGGTGATGCTGTAGAACATAGTATCGTCTAAATTTTTTTATGTCAGTTGTTAATGTAAAGTTTATGGATATTAATGTTGGACCTTTTTCCAAACATTGACAACAGCTATGCTGTGCAATATAGTCAGAATTATCTGAATTTTCAGTTGTTTGTATGTATGGATATTTGGTGTGGGACCTTTCTCCACTATTTATTTGTGTCAGTTGTCCATCACTGCATCTATATTGCACATCTGTGCAAGCTGTAATTCTATGCACCTCGTTATGTCATCAAAGTCCTGCAGTTCTCATGTGCATATCTTTGTCCTTGGTTAATTGATATGTGATTTACATGTTGAAATAGGTAACCATGACGGTTAGTACCTTGTTTATTTTATAAAATTATGTATCAGAATATTCATATTTGTTGGATATTAACCGTAGTCACAAATGTTGCCAATATTTTGAACATTGATGTTTTTAAAGCTTTTATTTAATGATAAAATACTGGTGTAGATTGAAAATTACAAAACAAAAACCACTCTATTTTGTTGATGAATTCCAGTTTTTTAAAAAATTGTTTCATGTTTTATTTTCTTTACTTTTTAAAATTTTCCTAGTATTTCCCCAAGGAGGCCAGTAATTGTACCTATTAATTTTTCCCCAAAAAAATCCTTGTCAATATTTTCATGAGATGATACCTATGACTGATACCAGAAAATTCATTCATGGAAGTTTTTTAGTAGGTTGACAGAGAAATCTAATGTGTATGGGCATTCATATTAAAGGAGTGTGAGTATTGTCTGGCACAAAATATTTTAACATTGTTATTTCCCATACATGAAAAAGAAAAAGACAAACTTTAAGATTACTGGAGCTAGTATGGAGAATCGATTTGAAGTTATCTTTGATTCTTGCTTAATTTTGAAAAATTATTTTCTCAGTAGGCAGGAGTAACAACTTTTTTTGGTGATCTTTAGTTTTCTGGAGCTGCCAGCTCATAGCACGCACTTCAAATGAGTCTTTGAGGCAGTGGAAGCAGATGGGTGGAGTAAATATCAATGAGAATACTGTAATGGAGAAATCTGTTCACAATGTCATCAATTCTCCATCAGCCGTCCTGAAGGTTCACTATCTAACCATAATTATGCTGTTGGAGATTATTATTATTTTTTCTTGTGCATTTATGTTATTATCACTTGTTTTCCAACAAGAATTAGTTGAAATCTATGTAACCGGGACACTCCAAAATGGTTGGCGTACCCATGTCGACACGGGGGCGGGTACCAGACGCAGTGCGGGTACGCCGTGGGTCGGGTCCCGCACTTTTCCGGGTCAGGTCCAACCTTGATCCAAACTTTTTTTTTTATGTCGGTGAAAGGTAGGAAAGAAGAAGAAAAAAAAGAAGAAAGAGGAAGAGGAGAAAGGAAGAGAGAGAAGGAAGAAGAAGAAGGAGAGAGAGAGAGAGAGAGGTACCTTGCTGGAAGGGGTTGTGCACCTCGTGGTGTTGCTGCCCAGTGAGTGAAGGAGGAGGAGAGCAGGGAGGAAGAGACTCAGAAGGGGTGGGGTTACAAAAACCTGCCCTAACCCTGTCACTTGGCGCCTAAAGCACACTATGCTCCGCTGCCACAAATGAGAGTTTTCGGTGGAACCTCTCTCTCTCTCCAACTTTTAAAACACTGTTACCTGAGTCTGATCCAGCTCAGATTCAGTCCTGACTTTGATCCAAATCTAGTTTCGATCCAGGTCTAAGTCAAGTCTGATCTGACCCAGGTCTGAATCAGGCCTGAATCTGATCCAGGTCTGAATCAGGCTTGAGTATAAATGACCTGGATCAAAGCAACCCTGATTCAGACCTGGATCTGTTTTGGTCCAGGTCTGAGTCAGACATGGGTCAAACTTAAAACTGACTTATATATATATATATATATATATATATATACACCCGTACCCTCATTTTTTAAAATTTCCGTGTCGTACCCATACCCATACCATACCCGTACCCGTACCGTACCCGTACCCGTACCCGTACCCGTACCCGTACCCGTACCCGTACCCGTACCCGTACCCGTACCCGTACCCGTACCCGTACCTGTACCCACACCCAGGTGACATAGGTTGAAATGCTAGTTTTTTGGCTGTCTTTGGAGTAATGGAAAAAGTCTCTACCTGAAAACAAATCAGGAAGATGCTATTATTCTTTCAAGTACAAATCCTCTTGCTTTTACCAAATAAGACATTCAGTGATTGCCAATCATGTCTTATCTGTGAGTTGGTTTGTGATCTAGTTGATATGTCCAAAATTTTCTGTGTCTGCTACTTTTTCCCGTAATAAAAATTGCATCAAGAAGTTTGTCCCTTCTGCTGTGGCAAGTGTCTGAAGATGTAACATGATCTTCACATGTTAAATTGCACCTTCTAAAGTGCTTTCACAATTCATGCTTCAAATATCGATTGTGACACTTCAGAATTTAGTTTTGACCTGGAATTATCACATTCATCATCCCTTGCCTTATAGCAGCTTACCAGTCTATTAAGTATGGACTCTAACTGTTTTTTTTTTTTGCTTCTTTATCTCCTAATATCTTTGGAATTCTTCAGTTTTCGTATTGAACGATGGTTGACACCTATAAACTCATTGTCTGCAGCGATATGTGGCTGATATTGGAAAGACATGGCCTGTATTAATTGTCTGTGGAGGGATGCTACCTCTGTTTTTGTCAGTTATTTGGCTGCTAATGATTCACCATTTTGTTGCTGCTATGACGTGGGTAACTGTGATACTGTTTAACATTCTCATAATATCTGTCACAATGTTCTACTTAAAAGGTTAGAAATCTTTTTATTTCTCTTGGTTATGTTATTGGATAGATATATTGTTGTTTGATTGCCACTACATACTTTCTTTATCCTTGATTTTATCTTATTCATAATAAACTTATAGAAAATGGTTGGGAAACTTGCTTTCAGTGTCAACCTATTATGTTCATTTCATAAACTTTATAAATCAGTAAATCAAAAGGGGAGAAAAGCAATAAATTGTCTGCCAAAACATAAACACGACTGGTCATCTGATGAAAATGTTTCCTTTTTCTTTTTGGGGTTTCAAATCTCAATAAATTTTTTTTAATGGATGCTCTGATGGGAACCCTCTGTTTGTGTGTTGTGTGCACATGCGCGTGTACACGTGTATGTGTGGATCTGTGCCCGTGCATCTGCTGCACAGGCTTATTTGGTTTGTGGTGCTGGTCCACTTAAATGTTCAAACCTGGTAAGCATGCAAGCGATTACAGGTTAGTGGAAAGTGGAAGATGACCTCAGTAGGGTGCTATTCCTTTTCTATTATTTTGTGTATTATGTTTAGGTGCTTTGCAACACCCTTAAATCTACTTTAGGCATAAAGGTAACTTCAAATAAGGTCCTTATTGTACTTAGATATGGTGGAAAAGAATCTTGTCAAATGCAAAGTAACGACTATTTCATGATGGTAGTCACTCCAAAAGAGATCACATCCAATCTGGTATTTAGCAAAACATCTAGTTGGAAGGTACCCTTTCTGTACCTTTCGAGCTACTAAAAGGCAGCCAATGAAACCTTATGATATTAAATGTAGTGTATCACCTTTGAGGAAATTAAGCATGCAGTTTACTATGAAGTGCTCAACCTCATGGGCATGCCTTTGCGTGGTTGTTCTAAGGTGCTCAGTTGTGAAGGAACAAAGCAATTCAAGCAAAATCATGCAACATGCCACTCCTTGGCTGGATTTTCAAACTGATTTTTCTCTGATTAAGTGACTGTCTTATATTGTTGAAAAAGGTGGAAACAGAAGGGAGCACCAAATTTGTGTATAATATTAAAGGATTGCTGCAAGAGAGCACCTTTTTTAATATATTTATCAAGAGGAAACTGTGGATCAGGTGATGGGGCCTGGGGGAGATTTAATTGGAAAGACTTGATTGTACATTCTACAATGAATTAGGATCTCAGTTTTGATAGGCTAGTAGGGATTTCAACTCATGTACCTCAAAACACTGATATCCTTCTGGGAACAATTGGTTATGAAACCTAAACAATAAACAAATTTGTTGCCAGACTTTATGTGTACATTATTAGACATAGGTTTTCTGCTATAAATGAAGCATCCTGCATCCTGTGCAATTAACAAAGATCAACCTTTTTTTGGGGGGTTGCGGTGGGGGTATGTATGTGTCTGTGTTGCGTGTGTGCATGTGCAGTGAATAAGATGTACTAGTTCACCTGAGAGATTTTTAGGCTACATGGGCATGTGACTTTAGTATAATTAAAGATATGTATGTAGGAGTAGTAACCAATGTCCGCACTTGTGGAGGGGTGACAACCAATTTTCCGATAACGGTTGGGTTACATCAAGGATCTGCTTTAAGCCCTTTCCTATTTGCGATAGTGATGGATGAGCTTACGAGATCTATTCAAGAAAATGTACCGTGGTGTATGTTGTTTGCTGATGATATTGTTTTGATTGATGAGTCTAGAGCTGGGGTTAATGCTAAGTTAGAATTATGGAGACAGACATTGGAAGCTAGAGGTTTTAAGTTGAGTAAGAGTAAGACTGAATATATGGAATGTCGGTTTAGTAAGCAACGAAGTAGGGATGGGAGTGTAGTGAAGCTTGGTGAGCAAGATATACCGGTGAATGATTATTTCAAATATTTGGGATCCATCATTCAAAAGTATGGAGAAATTGATGGAGATGTAAATCATAGGATAAAGGTTGGGTGGATGAAATGGAAAAGTGCTACTGGAGTGCTGTGCGATCGTAGAATGCCATTGCGGTTGAAGGGAAAGTTTTATAGGACGACTATTAGACCCGCTTTACTATATGGTACGGAATGTTGGGCTGCCAAGAGACATCATATTCAAAAAATGAGTGTAGCTGAGATGCGGATGCTTAGATGGATGTGTGGAAATACAATAAAAGATAAGATTCGGAACGAAGAGATACGTAAGAAGGTAGGTGTTGCACCCATTGAAAATAAGATGCGAGAGAATCGTTTACGGTGGTTTGGACATATTCGGCGAAGGCCTAATGATGCTCCAGTTAGAAGGTTGGAGAAATGGGAAAATATATTAGTTAAAAGAGGTCGGGGTAGGCCTAGGAAGACTTGGATGGAGATGATAGGAAAGGATATGAATGCTTTGAACCTCACCGAGGACATGGCGTTGGATAGAAATGATTGGAGGAAAATGATTCATGTGGAAGACCCAAAATGAATTTCTTTTTTGGTTCATATCGCTGACCCCAATTGTTTTGGGATGAAGGCGTAGTTGTTGTTGTTTGTTGTTATGGGCATGTGACTTTGTTTCTCGATGATTGTTTGGCTTGATCTATCCAAACTCTTGTTCTTCTCATGGGCTGGAGTGAAATGAGGCTGTAAGATGTAAAGTCCATGATCCCATAAAGCGGATATGCTTTATATTTTCCTGTTGGGAGGAAATAGCCTAGAAAAGGTCTGACAAACTCTCTGAGACTAAAAACAAAAGTAAGATTTAAAGGACAAAGTAAAGATAAAGGTGATAAAAAGAGGGAAATGTTACCTTTGGTGGAATCATCGCTCAGTGTCCTCCGTTGTGCTGTAACAATTTATAGAATAGAAGAAGGAAGTGGGTATCTGATGGAATTGAAAAAGGCAGATCTGAAACTATGTAACAGTACCATAATGGGATTATCTTCTGAGTGATTCTTTGTGTATCATCACTAGTTTTTGTCACCCTTGTAAATGATGCAGCTTAAAAAGCATGTCAGCTGCATGGGGCCCATGGTCATCATTATTGATGTTTCCATGAGATACAAACATGTAGTAATTTTCGTTATACAAGCAGTTGATGTTTAGTTTCATGCATCATTGTATCAACTTTGTGGTGATTAACATTGTTTGGAGTGCTGGGGGCCATTATTGGTGCAATTTTAACTCATTTTATTGTCATTTAAGACCACAAATTTCTAAAGAAATTGATCAGTTTTTATACTCTATATTTACCTTGGCATGAACATGTAGAACTTTCTATCTATCTACCATTTCAGTGATGTCTTGCAGTCTTCTTTTCATTTTATTAGCTCTAAAGTGTATTCCTACTGTTACATCTCTGTTAGATCACTGGCTCATTTAGCAAGGAGGCTTCTTAAAAGCCATCATGCTTCCATCCATAAATATTGACCCTAGTTGTTGGGAGACTTCAAGTTGAGTCATTCATAGAGCATTTCACTTTAATAATAAGTGCATTTAGCTGCAGTTAGGTGTTATATCTTCAGTTGCTCTCGGAAAAATAGGAGAAAAGGGAAAGAGTCTTATCTTTAATTTTTAGAAGCATTTGATCGGTAGCTCATCTAGTTCCTAACATAAAATTTGCATTTCTGAATCTCAACAATGATATTTCATTATTTCAAATGTGTACTGCAAAAGTGTTATTTTTAACTAAAATTTTCAACTGTAGCTGGATGGATCGGGAATGATTCTATCTCAGCTGTGGTAGGTGAATCTGATCCATATATCAGTATTAGCGGAAGAGTAAGTTGTTGCTGGCACATGTACTGGATCTAGGAATTTGTTCCCCATTTCATTGCAACAACTTTTTGCTTTAATATTATCATTCAGGAGGTCAATCATCTTCGAGTTATTGCTATTCTTATGACAGCCGTTATGGTCATTGCAATTCTTTCAACAATAGCTATTGTCCACCGCATCCTCATTGCAACCTCTGTTTTAAAGGCAAGTATCACTGGCTGTGTTCTTACTTTGTTGTTTGGTCAGATGATTACTTCATATAGGATAACCAATACATTTGGTTGTGTATTTCATTTATAACTAATTAAATAAAAGGGAGGATTTAATATTTAAGATTCATTTTTGCTACTAGTAAACACCTCGAAGGATGGCACAGAACGAAACATTTGGTTGCTGCATCTGTCCAGGATCTCTTAAGTTCTCGATCTTCTTAGACTTTTGAATATTATAACCCAGTAGGTTCATGATTTTTGTTGCATACAAACACACCTGTTTGTCCAAGACAAATTGGAATTAGGGTTAGTTTGACTATAACATGCACCTTAGCTATGGAAACTTGCTTCTGAATGATTTGATGGAATGGATCTACAAGAAAATTTCCAACCCAAGTGGATCCTTGTTCATATTGGTAAGTAATGATTAAGATAAAATTACGACCATTTCGTACATTACATGCATGATGATTACATATACATATGAAACATAAGATCCTCTTTCTAACATATTTCTATCTGCCAAAAAAGAAATACAACAAAATCCCTAAGATCTATACATGGTATCCTTGAGCTACTCAATTGATGAGAGCTAGTGCATTGCTAGTCGCTTGAGCCACACTTACTCATTGTACAATTGTAATAAACGAAAAAAAAAAAATAGTTTGGATTCGGGTCGGATCCGGACCCGGACCCGAACCCGAACCCGAATGGAGGCACCGCCTCCCGTGTTTTTAACACAGGGAGGCAGGGGTTTCAAAGATAACCCCCGCCCCCCTTCTTCCTCTCTCGCTGTCTCTCTCCCTCACTGCCTCTCGGTCTCTCTCGCTCCTCTGCGTTGCCGACCCGCCGCCACCTGCGACAGGCTCCGATGCCGACGCTGCCGCCGTCGACGACCACCAGGTACGCCCTCTTTTCCTCGCAGTCTCTTCTCTCTCTCCCTCACCTCTCTTTGTGGCCACGGGAGGGGTCAAATCCCCTCCCTGTGCCCCCTTTTAGCATGGGAGGGGCACGACACCCCTCCCTGCTCTCCGTTACGGCAGAGGACGGGTTCGACCCCCTCCTCTCTGCTGCTCTTCGTTACGGCAGAGGAGGGGTTTGACCCCCTCCTCTCTGCTGCTCTCCGTTACGGCAGGGGAGGGGCCGAGCCCCTCCTCCCTGCCTCCTGTCACGACAGAGGAGGGGCTCGGCCCCCTCCTCTCTGTGCCCTCTGTCAAGGCAGGGGAGGGGCCGAGCCCTCCTCCTTGCCTTTTGTTACGGCAGAGGAGGGGCTCGCCCCCCTCCTCTCTGTGTCCTCTGTCAAGGCAGGGGAGGGGCCGAGTCCTCTCTGCCTCCTATTACGGCAGAGGAGGGGCTCGCCCCGCCTCCTCTCTGTTCCTTTTGTTCGGCAGGGGAGGGGCTGAGCTCCCCTCCCTGCTCCCTATTAGGCATGGGAGGGGCTGAGCCCCCTCCCTGCCCTTTTGTTCGGCAGGGGAGGGGCTGAGCCCCCTCCCTGCTACTTGTTACGGCAGGGGAGGGGGCCGAGCCCCTCCCTGCTCCCTCTTCTCGGGCGTCAGGCAGGGGCTTTGCCCCCTGCTTGTTTGCGTGTTCGACCGGCAGGGGCCAAGCCCCTGCCTCTTTGTGTATTCGGCGGGCAGGGGCAAAGCCTCCTGCCTCCTCCTTTGTGCTAACGGGTGGGGGGGGGGGGGGCTTGACCCCCTGTCTCTTTGCTCTTCTGGCAAGCAGGGCGACGCTTCGGCCTCCCTCGTTGCCTTCGTAAGGCAGGGGTGCAACCCTGCCTACCCTTGCTTTCGGAGGGCAGGGGAGCAACCCCCCTGCCTCCCTGTTGTTTGCTGACAGCATGTCAGCAGGGGCTCGTGGCCCTGCCCCAGCTTCTTGCGCTTATAGCAGGTGCGCATTTGCACGATGCCCCTGCCTCTGCTTCCTTTACGTCAGGACGACGACATTGCCCATGACCTTATATTTTTGGTATTAGCTTGCTAAGATCGTTACTTTTGCAACTCGTACGACGGGTCCCGCTCGCGCTTCGCGACCCGAGCCGCCAATCGCGTACATCCGCGGACGACAGCAAGCTTTCAACTCTCAAAGGTAGGGGAAGATTGCACAGAAGACTTGGACAATTGAATTGAGTTCAATTAACTAAAAAGGACAATTAAATAAATATATATGCATATATATATCATATATATTTATACGAGTACGCATTTAACTCAAGGACGCGGTTTCGCGATCCTTGTCCTTTACTTTGTCGTTGCGCATCGCGCACAGGTTTTGTGTTGCACTCCTGTTTACAGTTCCTTTACTTTGCCGTTGCGCATCGTGCAAAGGTTCTGCGTTGCACTTCTGCTTACCGCATTTACCTTGTCGTTGCGCCTAGGCTCTTGCTTTTGCATATGTGTTGGTATTGCCTTGCTTTTGCAGATGACGTGCAGGTTCTTGCTCTTTGCGTATGCCTTAAAGGCATCCTCGTGGAGGATGCAAGAGACATCTATCACTCACTCTTGCGACAAGAGTTCAGTTGGGAGCTGGCGATGCACCTCCGTTTAAGGAGAGGGATACCTCGCGAGGATCCTGGCTCTTCGTGTGTGCAGTCCTGCAGAGTCGACTTGAGGTTTCAGGGAGCTGCGCAAAAGCATCAAAGACTGCTCCAAATCGAAGCATTTGGAAGGATGTGACTGACTGGTTCTGCTCGCCTTTTTGGCATATCTCGGGCGATCCCGAATTGGGGGTTCGAGCGAACTTCTTAGCGGGTGTTCTGTTGAGAAACCCGTATCCCGTCTATCGAGGCCGGTATCGAGTCATGCGAGACATGTAGATACCCCGATAGCGGATGTGATTCGAGATAATCACATGCATCATGTTGGCACAAGGTACTGTTGTTTCAAAAGATAGAGTAAAGTTGATGAACTTTACATCTTTGTGAAACACTCCTGTTGAGGCTTCTATTGATGAGCTATACCCCCCTTCATCCTAGAGTACTTGTAGTCGTGCACGACACGTCTAGTACTGCGATGATCGGATGAGACGGTCGTGCGACCTCGGATAGTGCTAAATGTACAATGCTGTAATCACATAAATGGCCTCACATTTCGCCTTCACAGGCAAGATGCTCGAGTGGTTTAAATACCACAGCATAGAATGGGTCGTTAGTTAAGCAACCCCTAACGTACCTATTCGCTTCTTTGTGTCTGTCAAGGGAGAGGACAAAGCGGTACAAACTCCAATGGACAGGTTGTTAACAACCACCCTACGGTCTACGATCCGGCCTCCCCAGTCATTGGAGTTAGGGGAAAGGGGCTACATTTGTTAGCTCAACACTTCTGCAGAAGTTGGATGTGTCCGTGGCACAACCTCCTTTGGGGAATCCTCTCTCGGCTAAAGCCGTCCCTTTGGAGCGAACTCAACTAGCTATTCGGGTTATTGAAAATACATAGAATAACAGACGCCCGAACTAGTTTCAGTTGGGTCTACGTTTTGCCTGCGCGTACCCGCAGGTTCGTAATTATCGAAACATAAGGTCTGTTCACACTGGTCGTTGAGTCGTGAGCTTCGCTTGCACTACTGCTTCTCTTGCACTACTGATTCGCTTGGACCACTGCTTCGCCTGCACTACTAATTCGCTTGCTTGCTCGATAGTTCAATATGCTACTCGTTGAGCTGTGCACGCCTGTCAAGGCGTTACTCTAGTTGGTTAAACTGCTTACGCAGTTCTTTGCGGAGTAATAAGGAGTTTCTCATACTAGTTAAATGCTTATAATAATAGCATTATACCAGTTGCTACATATTAGCATGTGACTTGCTTTATCCCTTGGTCGAACTGTTTGGTGCTTATTGTAGCGTAGCACTTGTTGGCTTGCATCTCTTATGATTGATGTGATTGCATACAGCTCGTAATCTACGAACTGGTGGCAACTAGGATTGATGTGGCCGCTTGTCTTATAAGCTGCTTACATATTATGATATAATTGTTGCTGTATGATTGCTTATGAATGACTTGTGATGTAATGGTTTATGCCTTACGATTAATATAATTACTTGTTGATGGACTGAGCCATTTTATGGTAATTATATGTTTTACGAGCATTGTTATGAGTGTTTGTCTTATTCAGTTGTTTTGTTTGGCTGACGGGTAGAGTTAGTTACCCTTCGCCCATAGAATCAACTGAATTGCCCTATCTGCGCGTTCTCATGTGTCGTTTACACATGCTTTGAGGGCCTATTTGAGGATTGCAATATTCCTTGTGGCAATCATACGATGCGTAGGATTATATACACAATGCGTAGGATTATATGCTTCTATGTGAAGTGATACGATGCATATTGCTGATATGCATGCTTGGGCTCATATTGTGGCTACTGACCCCGAGGCGGTCAATGGTTCAGAGCAGTCGATTTATGATGCATGTATCACTGAGTAGGGCGTCTGTCGAGGACCTGATCTCCAAAGGATTATCTGCGAGGGTGTGTATGACCAAGACCAAGTACCCGGCTAGAGTGGTAGATTCTCTGTGAGGATGTACACTGTCCACGAACGGGTAGCCGCAAAGACGGTGAACTCCTGTGAGGAAGTGTATGGTCCAAGACCAGGTATACCATCTAGGGCGAAATTCCTTGTGAGGTTATACATTTCCCAGACCAGGTGATCCGGCGTTGATCTTGTTGTTTGTATTAGTGGCTATCGACCCCGAGAGCGGTCATTTGTGTTGATGCGTGTATCCCAATGATTTTCATTGGATATGGCATTTGTTGGGGACCGGCTTCCCAAAGGTTTAGCTGTGGGGGTATGTATGATCAAGATCAGGTGACCCGGCTAGAGTGGTAAAATCTTTGTGAGGATGTACACTGTCCACGAACGGGTAGCCGCAAAGACGGTGAACTCCTGTGAGGAAGTGTATGGTTTAAGACCAAGTATACCCTCTAGGGCGGTAATTCCTTGTCAGGTTGTATATCTCCCGGACCGAATGATCCGACGTGGATCTTGTGTTTTTGCTTACCATAAAAAGTTATGGTGAGCTGTGACGATCTTCTGAGATTGTTTGTGATAGCCAACTATGAATTCATAGTTTCGGCTTTCTGTTTTAGCATGATTACATGCTTGACTCAGGTGTGAGAATCAGATCGTTAGCGATTTGCGTTAGCGATCATGTTTTGGACCTTCTACGGAAGGGTGAGCTTTTCTGAGAAGGTATGACGCCTTAGTGCGTCATAACCGGTGACGGTTAGCCGCGTAAGACTTTGAGAGATGATAATAGGTTAAGGTTGTTCAGGACAACGCGTTTGTTAGAAGTAGTGAGCGACAAACGATGTCCTGATGGTGATTAGATGCTGTGACCTCGTTCTAGGAACGAGAACAAGCTAGTTGCGTGGTGGTTCACAGCCTACGATCAATTGAATCGTATGCTGCGTTTGTCAGTTGCACTGCTTATTTGCTTTGAACTGCTTACTTGCGTTTAATTGCTTACTGTTTACACTACTTACGCATTTGCACTGCTTACTCGCTCGCACGCCTTATTCGCTTGTACTGCTTACGTGTTTGCACTATTCACCTGCTTGCATTGCTTACCTGTTTAACTGCATATCTGCTTTAAACTGCGTAGCCTACTGAATTAAATGTACTTAATTCAGTTCCCTGTTAGTCTCTCTTGTGCACCTACTAGTTTTTCGCGAAACTAACCCATTCTATGGGTACAGGTGATGATTAGGTACACTACGGGCGATGGCGCGATTGCAAGATGGCTTCAAGACTTCTTCTTCCTGCTCTTAGCTCGCGTCCTGGATGCTTGGGTTTGTATCGGATTTCCCTTAGGATATCCGAATCTTGTGAGTTTTGGTTCTTTTAGCTAACGTGCCCAAACTTGTCAGCTTGCCTTGTGATTTATCAAAGAAAAATCTTCCGCTGATTTCATAAACAAACTCTGAAGGAAAGAGATATTTCTAGTCTCTTGCCTGTTTTTCTGAAAAGGTTCGCAAGGTTGAAATTTGGGGCGTTACAACAATGGTTTAATATTCACTTAAGATTTAATATTCACCTTGTAAAATGATTTGCACATTTCCTTTAGCTTTGTGTGCTTTTGCATTTTCAATAGATTGTCGCTAGATTTAATTTTTGAAAACACTTCAAGTGAATGTGTTTCATCAGATGAATATTTTGTCTTTTGTATGAATAACTGAAGAAACTGTGGAACTTCGTTGGAAAGGGGGCCTTTGAAAGTGAAGCCTTTTCTCACGACTCTCTGAGTTGTGATAGTTAACAAATTGAGTGATTATTATTTTGGTGGTACTGATGGCCTTGCAGATTGCCTGATGCCTGTAGTATCCTGTGAGCTTTGTGCAGGTTGCTGCCAAGGTTATTGGAGAAGTTCAAGTTCTCATTATCTTCCCACTTCTACCATACACTATCCTAGTCGTCTTCTTTATGTCCTGGTTCTCTGCTGCCCTTCATCTGTTTAGCTCCGGGCAAATCCTTCAAAATGAATGCAACAACAATTGCGGTGCTTATGACCTGAAGTCAAACAGGGTAAAATGTGATGGTTGCTGTGGCTACATTGTTCATTATTGCAGCAGCTATACTTTTTCACCTCTTTGGATGCTACTGGGCAACCCAGTTCTGCATTGCTTTTTCATCAACAGTAATTGCAGGGTCGGTTGCTTCATATTATTGGGCATGCGGTGAAACATTGGTAAGCAGATTGCAGTTGTTATGCTTTGACATATTACGGTAATTTGCCAAGATGTTAGAGGGTCCTTCAACAAAGTTGTATGCTTTTCATAAAAAGGTCTTATAAAAGTGAATCTGACTGTACTCATCGTTTTATCATGGTTCATTTATTTTAATACATGAATTTGAAGTTTTGAAATAATAAATTTCGATATCTAAATCATAGTCGCCGATAACACTGCTATTTTGAAAATATTGCGATATTATAGGGTTTTCAAGGTCAGCCAATATTTTCCCGAGATTTTCAAAATATCGCCAGAACTTAAAATATTGTCATATTTTTCCTGAGATATTCCCAAGATTTAAAAAAACATATTTTTTATATATTTTTTATATATTTTTTAAGTATCTTTTTTGTTTCTTTTATATTTTAAAACCTTTTCTAATTGTTTCTTTATATTTTTGCAAGTAAAATACTATAAAACCTATTATTTTTTAATCTTTTTTATTATTCATAGCTTCTAAGATTTTCCTGAGAAAAATCACTTTTTGCAAATATCTCCGAGAAAAATCCTCGCCGAGAAATTACCTTGAACGATAGAAGTGACTATGATCTAAATATATTCAGAATAAAATTAAGAGTGAATAGTCCAGAATGCACCAAAATATAATTATGGAAAGGACAGGTGGGTGGACCATTTAGTGGGAGGACCATTCCTCTCTCTCTCTCTCTCTCTCTCTCTCTATATATATATATATATATATATATATATATATATAGGGAAACTGAAATATGTAAACCAGCAAAATATGTAAACTAGTATGAATCAAAATTTTCATAGGTTTTTTTGCAAATCTGATCCTGCAGATGCATTCGGCGTGGTCCATTTGCTTGGAATCGACTATTGGATCATCATAATCGGATCAAGAAATGTGATTTTGCATGCTTAAATATTTACAAAAAATCTGAGCCATTGATTTTCAAGCCTTAAAAGACCCTTCTTATACATCTTAATCGGATGATCTAAGAGTCTGTTTCTATAAAACCAAGTATCTCGATCACATCCACATGGTGAAATTTAAAAATAAAATAAAAAAACCTATGAAAATCAAGGTGCATGCCCGTTTACATATTTTGCTGCTTTACATATTTCAGTTACCCTATATATTTATATATATATATATATATATAATGAGAGAGAGAGTAGAGCATAGGTGCTTGCTATACGTGCTTGATAGGTTTTTCTTCTCTTCCAGTGTTTTTTTGCAGTTTTGACCTCATAAATGTGTTGGGCATGGTCGATTTATGAGGAATCCACACCTGGATCATGTGTTTTCAATGAAAAAATGATATTTAGAGCCTCAAAATTTTACAAAGATTTTGGACCGTTGATTTTTCGAACCTTATAAAAACCCACCCATGTGTTGGAATTGAACACTTCAAGAGCTGATCCCTATAAAATCAAGTACATAGATCACATCTGTGCGGTCAGAATTTAAAAAAAATGTGAAAAACCCATCAAGCACGTATCGCAAGCACCTAATGTTCAAGCACCTATGCTCTCTCTCTCTCTCTCTCTCTCTCTCTCTCTCTCTCTATATATATATATATATATATATATATATATATATATATATATATATGAAAACCAAGCATCTAGATGGCATCCGAACGGTGAAATTAAAAAAAAATAAAAAAACCTATGAAAATCAAGGTACATACCCGTTTACATATTTTGCTGGTTTACATATTCCAGTTACCCTATATTATATATATATATATATATATATATATATATATATATATATATATATATATATATATATATATATATATATATATAACGTAGACGAGTTCAAATGATAAGGGCATGCTGTTTTTTTGCCCTGGGGAGGGAGTAATCACTGATTTTCTGTTTCATAAATTATATTATAAAATCCTTGATTTTCACATATTTATTCAGAATGTAACTTATAGATTTTTGTTGGAACAGGAAATTCCATTTCTCCCAGTAGTTTCTTCAGTGAAGCGCCTTGTACGATACGGCCTTGGTTCTGTTGCTCTGGGTTCACTTACAGTATCCATTGTTGAATCAGTGCGTTACATCTTGGAATCAATACTTCGTAGGTTGAAGCTGACTAATGTTGCAGGAGTGAGCTGGTTTGGTAAAATGATGTCATGTTCTTCTCAGTGCTGTCTTGGTTGTATCCAATGGTCCATCAAATCTTTTAATCGCAATGCTTACATAATGGTATGAATAATATCAATTGTGTAGGTTACTTTCTGCGTGTATCCTGGCAACTAGAACAAATTACATAGAGTTTACCTTCCCTTCTTTATTGTATCTGATTACTTTTATCTCACTTACTGATTATCAATGAAACAAAGGAAAAGAAGAACTATGCTATCAAGTAGCCAATTTCTATTCTTATCGCTGCACATGAAATATCATATCATTGTGCACTTGTTTAATGTCTGTGTTCTTTATCATTCTACAGATTGCCATAACTGGTAAAAGTTTCTGCAAAGCTTCTGTGATTGCAACAGGACTGATTATGAACAACATACTTCGAATAGGGAAAGTTAATGTCATAGGAGATGTTATTCTCTTTCTTGGGAAGTTGTGCATCAGCCTCACTTCTCTGCTTTTTGCATTTCTCATGTTGGAGACACACAAATACAGATCTGCACATAACAAGATCTCCTCACCTCTTTTTCCTGTACTTGTAAGTCACTATTTCCATTTATTTTAAGGTTGATAGAAATTCCAGTTTAACAGTTTGAAGAAATGAATGGTACATTTCTCTGCGCCGTGTAGGATAGGTTTACACTTTTCATATGTTAATCAACTTGCATAAGGTCTAAACAGGCTTACTTATTTATATAGGTCTGTTGGGGACTTGGATATGTTGTAGCAACACTTTTCTTTGGGGTAGTAGAGATGGCCATCAACACCATCATCCTCTCCTTCTGCCAGGATGCTGAAGAACATCAAGGGACAGCTCAGTTTGCTCCTCCACTACTGATTGAGACTTTCAACAACCAGGGGGAAATGCAGACTCACACATGAATAATTCACGTGGAGTGCAGTTTTCATTGCTGCAGAGTTGAGCATCATTTAGAAGTTAAATTACTTTTGAATTTTGAGTAAATTATCCTTGGTGTTGTATGTCCTGTTTTTCTTTTCCTTTCATTGCTTGCAGTGATGCTTTTGGCAATGTAGACACCAGGACAACACTGACCTGGAAGTTCTAGTTTCGCCAAGCTTGAATGTAAATTTTTTCTCTTTTCCAATGTTGGCCTAACCCCAAAAAACTGACCTTCATACCTTCCATTTTTTGCTTAGAGAGGATGTACATGTCCAGGATTGGCAAGAAAAGAAATGTGCATGGTCAAAACTCTTCCTGAATTGCTTGTCTTTTTTCCACTTCTCTTAGATGTTTGTTGATGAGGAAATGCCATAGTCCTATTGTGTGTAATACCCTGTAAACTAGCTTTTATCCCACTACTCTACTATCTCTGTTTTGTCTTATAGTGGACTCTATGGGGGTGGACACCTCTTTTTTATCTTGTAACCCTAATAGGTATTCAATGAAGTTGCTCTTCATCCACTTTCTTGGTTTGCTTCTCTAACTTTTCCTCTCTTAAATCTTATTCAACATGGTATCAGAGCTATTGAAGAAAATGGTTAGAGAAGATTGGTTAAGGTGAGAAGAGGCTTCATCCTTTTTCATGTTGAAGCTTGCATAGAGGGCTGCATATGTCAGCATCATCCACACGATTCTTCAGCTTTGGTACATTTGAGGTATTGGGTTGATAGATCTTGATTTCAGATGTCCATAGAATCAAGAATCATCGTCGTCAGCCTCAATTTGAATTTTTGGGTGATTTTACAATTTTTTTTTGTGTATCGGTTCTCTAGTGACTGTTTTGGATTTTTGAGCATATCGCCATATTTGAGGAATCTAATTTCTGAATTTGGCCTTCTTAGTGCCGTAGTCCTCTATTGATATTATTGAGTTTTGGTGGGATTTTTCAGTCTTGGGGGGCAACTATTATCCACGATAACTAGTATTCTCTATACTAGTTCATCAACCTTTGTGTTGTCCTTAGTTGTTAAAGGCGCTAGGCGGAGCCTAAGCAGTGCCCAAAATAAAAAAAAAACAAAAAAAAACACAAAATATGTAAATAAACTGCAAAAATTAATAACAAACATGTATACAACATAAAACCAATCAACAATAAGCAATAGACAAAACATAAGATGTCGTCGAACACTGTAAAGCAATTATATTAAATAATTTGCTTAAATTTATAATATATGTTTATGAAATGCTAAAATATATAATTATATATATTTACATAAAAAACATATATATATATATATATATGTGTGTGTGTGTGTGTGTGTGTGTGTGCGTGCGCGCAACTGCGCATTAGCATCTGTGTGTGTGGACTATGGATGAATGTGAAGCGTGATTTCTGAAAAAAAAAACTGTGAAACATATCATATATAAAGTACACACAATCACAAATATATAACTTAGAAACATCAACCATAAACATGTTATATTAACTTACAAATAAATTATATATAATTTACATCACATACATAGATATATTTATATATAAATGCAGTATATAATATATAATATGCTGAAATACAATATTATTAATATTGTATTTCAGCATAATATAATATATATGCTGAAATACAGTATTAATAATATTGTCTTTCAGCATATTATTGTATATGTTGAAATACAATATAATTAACAGGAAGAAAAGGAAAAAAAAGGAAGAGAAAAGAAAAACAGGAAGAAGGAAAAAATGAAAATGAAAGGAAAAGAAAAAAAAAAGTTTTTGTGAATCGAGAAGGAAAGAAAGAGTGAGGGAAAGAAAGAGAGAATGAAAACTAAGAATGAGAGAGAGAGAAGAGTGAGAACGAGAGAGTGAGAAACTGAGAGAGAAGTTGGTTCTATTACCCTTGAGTCTAATCCTTGTGATAAACTTAATGTTTCTAAAGTGTTTCATGTCCCTTCTCTTGCCATAAATTTGCTCTTTGTTGGTAAAATTACCCGATATAACTGTGATGTAATGTTTACACCTGATGGTTGTTATGTGCAAGATCGGTTGTCAGGGAGGAAGATTGGACTACGCATAGGCGAGGGCATCTCTACTTTCTGGATCCATGTATTTTGTGATATTTATAGATGATTTTACCAGATATACATGGGTTCATTTTATGAAGAATTGAAGCGATTTGGCTAATATTTTTAAAAGATTCTATGTGTATGTTGAGACTCAGTTTATAGCAAAAATAAAAATCTTTCGTTCTAACTCAGGGGGAGAGGCATAGGAATTTATACTTGAGAAAATGATTGTGCATCAAAGGTCTTGTCCTTATACTCTAGAACAGAATGGGGTGGCAGAGAAGAAGAACAAATGTATATTGGAGATTACCAGAGCATTGACATTTAATAGTGAAATGCCTAAGAAATTCTGGTCAGAAGCAGTAAGAACAATTGCACATTTGATAAATCAAATGCCTTCCAAAGTAATTGGGAACATCTCTCCTCGTAAAAGACTGTTTGGGAAAGAACGAGAATATGACATGTTGAGGGTATTTGGAAGTACATGTTTGGTCCTAGTTCCTCAGCAATTCAGGGATAAGTTGTCCCCCAAGGCAGTAAAGTGGTTCTTTATAGGATATCTTAGAAGGACAAAAATGATATAAATGCTTTGATCTCGTAAGTAAGAAAAGGTAGACACCAAGGCATGTAAAATTTTGAGAACATGTGTCATTCTACAGTCAAAATGAATCAAAGAAGATTATGGAGTCTATTTTATCCTTTTTGATGTCTTTGGCAAAGACTTCATATAGAAGGAATGACAAGGAATTGGTCACATATAACATAAGATCATTAGAGGGTCATGTATAGCCCTTTCTGGAGCAACATGATTCAGGAGAAGAGCTCTTGCTTGAGCCAAGTCATGATGTCCTCCAAGCCGATCCTCATTTGTCAACACCTTTGTCTCTTCTTGTTCCTCAGGTGCGTAGAAGTTCTAGACTTTCTGTTTCTCCCTCTAGATTTGTTTCCTATAATTCATTTTCTGCTACTCATCAAAAAATTCTAGCTATAATCCAGTCATGTAATGTGAACCAAAAATCCTGTGTTAAGGTTGTGTCAGATGCAGAGTGGCAAAAGGCAATGGCACAGGAGTTGGAGGCTTTGGAGAGAATAAAAGCATGGGAGTTGGTCGAACTGCCTGAAAGCAAAAATATAGTTGGTTGTCGGTGAGTGTATAAGATCAAAACTAAGGTAGATGGGTCTGTTGAAAGATATAAGGCTCATCTTGTAGCAAAAGAATATAATTTGCAGTATGGGATAAACTTTGCTGAAACCTTTGCACTAATGACTCACATGACTACTATTAGGACCCTGCAAGTTGTGGCTGCAACAAGAGAATGGGAACTATGGCAGATGGATGTGAAGAATGCCTTTTTGAATGTGAGACTTGGAGGAAGAAGTGTATTTAAGGCTACTTCAAGAAATTGTTGATAAGGAAGTCAGGGTGTGTAGACTGGAGAGATCATTTTATGGGTTGAAACAAGCTCCAAGAGCTTGGTTTGAGAAATTCAATGTTGCAATGGTGAGGTTGGGATTCAGACAAAGTTATCATGAACCAGGGCAATGATCGCTAGACTAAAGATGTAATTAGCCCAAAACTTTGAAATGAAAGATTTAGGAAAATTGAAATATTTTTTGGGTCTTGAGATTGCATACTCCAAACAAAGATTTTTTTTTACTAAATACAAATATGCAACAAAATTGATTGAGAAGGCAAGACTTGCAAATAATACAAAGCAAGTGAATACTCCTTTGAAAGCTAACTGCAAATTAAAGTATACGGATGGTGAACTACTAAGTGAAAGTTAGTTGAGAGTTTGATTTACTTGACCATCTCGCAGCCAGATATTACGTTTGCAGTTCATGTGGTAAGTCAGTTTATGAGTGTTCCTAGATAATCTCATTTGACAACCGTTACGAGGATTATCAGATATGTTAGGGGTACCATGCATTATGGATTGTTCTAATTCTGCTACATTGTCATTGGAATTGAAAACATATTGTGATGTAGATTTTGGGGGTTTCTCAAGATAGACATTCTATCTCAGGGTTCTGTGTGTTTCTAGGAGAATCATTAATATCATGGAAGAGCAAGAAACAACAAAGCATTGCTTTGTCAACTACTGAGGCAGAATATCGTGTAATGGCTCAAGTGACTGCAAAAATCATTTGGTTGAGGTGGTTGTTGCAGGACATAGGAGTAAACATAGACACCACAACTGCTTTACATTGTGACAATCAAAGTGCTATCCATATCACCAAAAATTCAGAATTTCATGAGAAAACTAAGCACATTGAGATAGATTGTCACTTTACTCATCAAGCATATTTGGATGGAGTTATATCCTTGGCATACATTGGAACTCAAATCCAGATAGCTGCTTGTTTTACAAAAAGTTTACTCTTGAAGGCTTTCCAATCATTCTTGTTCAAACTTGGGTTGATTGTATTCTCATCACCTCAAGCTTGAGGGGAAGTATTAAGGAAATACCATAGTTTTATTGTGTAACACACTTTATTTGTATCTTTTTATACATACATTCTAGTATAGGGGTATTACTGTAAACTAGCTTTTTTCTCACTACTACACTATCTGTTTTGTCTTGTAGAGGGCTCTATGGGGGTCGACATTATCTTGTTGTAACCCTAATAGCTATTCAATGAAGTTGCTCTTCATCCTCTTTCTTGGTTTACTTCTCTTACTCTTACTCTCTCTTAAATCTGGTTCAACATTTGTTTCACATGACAATCTCGTATGTTTTATTTGAGCACTCAAAGATCAGGTCATGTTCTCATTATTTCCCTAGTGGCTGGTTCTACATTACCCTGCTTGTTTTTTGAATTCAACACTGAATTGTTAATCTTTTGGGGTTGCATTTGTGCTTGTCATAGGACCCAACCAATCAAATATTCCATGATCATATGTGGTTCTGTTCTGATCCTAGCTATAAACTTAGCATTATGGACCAGGTCGACTGGAATTATAGTATTTGGGTCATTGGTTAGGTGGATGATTGAATCCAATATAGTAAGATCTACATCCATAATGTAAGGTTACAGACTATAAATAAGATCTCTTTCATTTAGTGAGGATGTCTTAAATGTTAATGAAATTTACCTTTAAAGTGTTAGAGGCTGTCTTTTTCTTGAATTGATGCAATCTTTTTATTTCTATTCATTTTTCGCTCTTTGATTACCACGTTGCTTTGGGAGTAATTGAAATCAATCCCAAATAAAGGTTTCTTTCTTATCATTTTAGGCCCAACATTGGGCCTTAAATGGGTTAGGTCCATACATAAACTTCTAGGTCAGTTTAACCAAAAGGGGTCTGGACCTTTGCCATGTACATGCTGCAGCTTTGAATAGAGCAACCAGTGCCACCTTCAACCTCGACTGTTGCAACCATGGATAACCCCTATTCTCCTTATTTTCCTATTCATAAGGTTTGTCTTCATGGTAACCAATATATTGCACAACCATCATGCTGTTTTGCAATTGCAATTCCTTGGTCGGCAATTAGTCTTGAACATTTGATTGCATAACTACTTGATTAGATGATTACACGATCACTCAATAAAAACATCAATAACTCAAATATGCCAAAGCTCATTACAGTAGAAACCACAGTTGCATTGGTACTTCATATACCCTTACTGTACCAGCATGCGGTTCGAGTAGTCATACTCTAAATGTTTTTAGGCATCTTCATGCTTAATTGCTTAATTGCCTTCATTACTTCATTTGATGTTGAATGCTTCTTGGCAATACACAGGAAAAATAATGGGATAGTAACTAAAGAACAGTGAAAATACTGAGCCGTTTTGCACTTTCATCCACCACAAAAATTAACTTGTTACAAGTTTTGTCAAGTTCAATTTTCCATCCACATGAAAGATGGCAATCCACAACTTTCTTCAAGTTCATCAGGTAATGCATATTGGAGTGAAAAAGAAAAAAAACAAGAAAAGACGCCTCAGGTGATAATCTGTATCCTGCCCGCAGAAAAACATGCTGGTATCAACAAAATCTTCACAAACTTTGCATGCAATGTCCAGAGTTGGAAGTCGAACTCTCCAACAAAAGCTAATCTCCGGTAATATCATGGATATGTTCAATGTTTGTCATTATCTGCAAAACTTAATTTGTCCCGTTCAACATCCTCCAGCCGGATAACTATTGTTCCTGGATTCCCTTCTTCTTCATGCCACTTGACATGTTCCTTGTCCAGAAACTTGGTAATCTGAAAATAAGTTGCATTTTGAAATTATCTGCAAGGGTTGGAAAATCGAACTTCTAAATTTTTTCAAGAAACACTCAGAAGAAAAAGAGGCAATAAATAATTTATATCATGTTGGTTACAAGAAATGCCCAGTAATCCATGTCTATTATGAAGTCCACCACAAACACCATAATCAGTCGCTATTGAAACTCTTGGCATATAGACAAAGCTCTGACCAGTGGCCAATGTAAAAGAAAACATGTAAACTGATTATGCAAAAGCATGTTCTTAGCCTTCATGCAAGCATTCCTTGATTGTAAACACAAAAATAAACTCGAAGGATAAAATCTTGAAATCACTCACATGTTTAAGGCTAATCTAATCATAATCGCATGATGTGAAGGAATTATGGAAAAATGGAAAATAACTACTTGAAAATACTCAACTCAAAATTGAGCCCACCAAAAACTAACTATTCCTGGATCACTATTGCTATCCACAAACGAGAACATCATCATCCATACAAGACATTGAGTATTGTTCTCACAAATACCTCCTTAATGCATGTAACCCTCCATGCCAAATGGTACTTGAGCAAACACTAAATATGCTGGTTTAATGATCCCAACTTCCTTGGCATCAGTGAACTTTGCAAATGATATATTTTAAAAGATTTATACTCCATGATAGTAAACAAGGATCAGGACCCTGACAAAAGATTGGCACAGAAATCACTAGAACAGGGTGGAAAGTTGTAAATAACAAATTGTGTGCTGAATTGCACCAGTCCAGGCCTCAAAATAAGATTAAGAAAAGCACATTGCAAGAAAATTATCTTTCTGGGTTTCTTTTCTAGCAACTTTTCACAAATTAAGGTGTAAAACATCACTTGCTTACATCAACTGGTTGATGTCAGTACAGATGGAGAGACAAGAAAGGATGATTGTAGGCATATATACAGGGGTGGCTCAAGAGAAGTTGAGGCCCTAGGCATATTTCATTGGAGGCCCATATTTCTCCATTTTTTTTTTCATTGGAGGCCCTCAGCATGTGAAATATAAGAGTTATATTTTTTTCATTTGAGTCCCTAGGTGGTGGCCTCAAATCTCAAAGAGGCCAGCCGGCCCTGCATACATACATGAAATGCTGAAAGTCACAATCCCGCTGATTAATAAACCCCTACAAACAAAGGAACCACTAGAAAGATTTCCTCATGCTCAATGCCATGCATGTTGAAGTCAAGGACATGAAAATTACTTTATTAGATTAGAAATGAAACAGTAAATGCATAATATAACACAACTCAAAAGAAAGGACTATGTAACATGGATATTATTACCAGGCCCTCACACGTACCATGTCAAAATGGGTACTGGTACTAGGCACTTCTAGATGAGTCAATTGGTTTTTGAAACCAAACCAAACATGTTCTCTATTGTATGATTTGGTCAACTTATGATCAACACATGGGTTCAAAAGTACCTGATGTTATCCTTAGTACTGATCTTTCCTATAAAAAAAGTCATCCTTTTAGAAATTTCTGTATTGTAAACTTCATTCCCAAGTTGAACCCCATATCCTCACCCATATGTATGTAGCAGGGTGATAGACAAAGAATATAATAAAAAATACATAATACAGTACAAAGATGCAAAAGGGAAGAACGTCACTGAAGAACAAACAAAATAAGAAACATTCAACTTTATGAATACACCAAACATTGTGCCAAACTCCTAAAAGTGGGTCAGAATTTCACCCTAAGTTCTGGATTCTGACCGTTGGGTTCAGAGATTGATAAACAGATATGAGAATCTGGGCTCTTGATTTTAAACTGGTATTGATATTTTAAAGGTTCTAATTAGCTCAGAGAGGAAGACTGATGACCCAATCCACATTGTCCACCAACATAATCCTATAGTTCAATCAATTGAACACTTGCTGAAGTCATGCTTGTACTAGTCTACAACCTATCACTCTTACAATGACTAGTGATGTAATGCCGCCCCTAAGATTGCCCATACCTAGGACTTTTCTTCCAATAGAATTCACTAAAATAATATCCCTAACTATAGGCATAGCCTTGCGAAAACACTTACCGATTGTTTACGGCTCCCATTTAAACCAGTTTGTGGATGAATCTCTGCAATAACTTTAAGGAACTGGATGGCTAATGAAGAAAAGATATCATGGCAACGATCTATGTTAGTCATCAGTTCTTTCAGATTTAAGCAATCTAACACACAATGCTGGCCACTTACATGGAATATCTGAAAGTGTTAAAAGATGGAATTTTAGAAGTTGTATTGCCTCCCTTTTACGGTGATCATGTAAATCAAGAGTGACATCAGGCTGCCGTTCCTCATTGCTGCAAAGGGGATCCTCACTTTGTAGAATGTAAGTTTCCTCTTATTCATGGTTGAAGTAAAAAAAAGAGAAACAAAAGGCAAAACTTCCACATTCCATACACTCTAACCTGGCTTCAAAAATCACCCCCGACTGTTCATCTAATTCACGAGCCTTCTTATTATAAAATTTTCCCTGGATATATCCAATTTCACAAAAAAAAGAAATTAGATGGTAGTTATAAATCATGAGAAGCAACAAAAGTAGCATATAAAATAAAGATATCAAGAGTTCCATGAAAAGCTCAAACACAGAACATCACAAGTCAATAGCCACAGCAGTAAAAAAAGCATATGGATCAATTCAGATGCTAACTTTATAAAACTCAAAACCTTTTCTGAAGCTAAACATATAACATGAGCATAATAGAAAGGTGTAGGGGTTTTCTTACATTGTTACATTTATTTCATGTCAATTAACATATAAATTTCCTTTAATTTGAGATCAACATATCAATTCTTAATTCCCCATACATGATACTACTTCAAGGTACATCATATTGCATCAACTAACTGGGTTTACATTATGAAAAATAGCCAGCAGAGTTCAAGTTCTGGATTACAATAAGAAATGGGAAGAAAATATAGTGCAGTAAAACATCCATGGTTCTGTCCGGACAATGTTCTAAGTCAAGAAAAGGCATGTATCCAGGCAGAAGGGGATCATAAGTTAGCAGCTTAACTTAATTGACTCATAAGAACACCAGGATTCTAAATTGAGGTACCAATGCCACAAAATAAATAATAAAAACTAATGTTCCAGCAGTAGCAATTACTTGCTATTGAATGTTGTTTCAATTTAGATACTAGATTTGAGCAGGTTCCTTTCACATTGCACCATAAGATTATATCTTTACATTCACATTTTGGTTATTTCTCTTTTTATTTGTTTCAAGGAAAGCAACATTTCATTTAAAGAAAAAAGAAACGCTGGCAAATAATGACAGAAGAGAAACAGAACAGAGTACACAATCACAAAAAATTGCCTTATTATAACATTCCTATTCTCCCATTCCCTGATCAGTCCAGGTCCATCCTTCGCCACTTTTGTTTTCCCTGCAAGAGAATAGAGTTTGAGAACTAGGCATTCGGTAGTGATCATCCTCCTGAGCTTGTCCTAAAAAATTATGGCAAGGGATCTCCACCATGGACAAATGGTCGTCGTTTCTTCCCCTTCTTTCTAATCCAGGACCTTAAGATGACTTGGTAATGAAACTGACTGCACAGCACTCTGTTGACCATCTTTCCCAAAACAAATCATACAATCTTATAATGAAAGAACAAGTCCGAATCTGACTCCTCTTAAATTATAGATAGAAGATGTCTGCTAGCTAATGTGAAACCTCTAAGACTCTAAGTAGTTACATTTAACACCTTGCCAAGTGAGACTAATCCAAAAGGAAAAAAAGTGAATGCCCGCCTACTAGGAACTCACCTAACAGACTCTTCTAGGAAAAAAGGAGACACTGGTTCAAGAAGAAAGCAGTAATAAGATTCTGATGCAGGGCAGGACCCGATTGGGTCCATCGTGTCACCCGATCCGCCACAAAGGGCAGATGAAGGACCCCACACATATGACTCACTTGCAGGGACAGAGCCACGACGCAGGGAGGTACCCCTGCGCACCTACGTCAGGCGTGGTGGAGTTCGCACGCCCCAGAACCAGCTGCAGATAGAGGCTGACCCGGATCGTGGGTCGGATCCAAATCTGGACCCACGACCCGGGTCCAGTAAACAGCTTTTAAAAGGCCCTGCCTAGGGTTGCGTGGAGGGGAGAAGATTGAAACTCCAACCGCCTTTTGCCTTTTGCATTTTTCCTATTCCTTTATTTACTTGCTTACTGTGTTCCTTTACATTCTTTACTGTTTATTGATTTTCCCTTGCTTATTGAAACATTTGTGAGTTTAATAAAGAAGTTCAGCCACACCGATTCACGGTGGGCCATTTGTTTCACCCTTCCTCCATTGTGGGCTGCATCAAAGTGGTATCAGAGCCGCACCCATCTTCATCAGCGAGATGGCTCTTGAAGCAGGGAGCGATCCGGTGCGAGGCGAGGAACGTGAGGAGGCCGGCAGCGAAGACCCATTATTGCGTGTCATGGATGTATTGACGAAAATCCAAGAAAACATGATGTGAATGAGTAGGGATATCGCCGGCCTGTCAAAGAGGATGGACGGGTTTGAAGATCGCGTGACAACACTCGAGAAACCCCAAGAGCCGTGCGCAACATTGTGCGCAGGCCTCGTCGAGGGCGCAGCAGCAGGTCCACTTCCCAGCTTTACCGCATCCCTGCAGCCGACGCAACACCAACAGGGTCGAAGCACCGCGTTCCTGCCGGTGACAGCCCTCGCCCCTGATCTGAATAACGCGCAGCAACACCAGGGAGCCCCGATGAGCAGCAACCCTCTGGTAACAGCCCCACCATCTAAACCGCGCCTCCCTGCGTTGGGATCGCAGGTAGGACCGAACCTGCAGGGACCCAGCAGTGTGCAGGGGACACCTGCCAGTCCCGGCGAGTGGTCGCGCGTACCTGGGGCTACGCTGCAGGTCGACCCAAACCTGCAGGGTCCCAACCTTGCGCTGGGCCCACCTGCAGGTCCGGCCTCGTGGCAGGGCACCACGCGCGATGCGCAACAACTGGACCTGGGTCGACAGGGCCCCAGCGTCACGCTGGGCCCACTTGTAGACCCAGGTTCGTCTGTCCGAATCAGGGGAGAGCCATCTCTCCCTCCCGATCCCGCGCGAGGAGGCTCCGAAATGGTACCTCTACGAGCGGGAGCGGGCCAGACCCATTTGGGGGGACCTGACATCAGAGGGTCCAACTCGGTTTTTGTTCCAGCAGGGCACATGCCCGTTTCGTTGGGACCAACCCTTGGGTCCCAGAGAGCGGGTTTGGGTCTAGACCTCCCGTACCCAACCTACCTAGTTGGTTCAGGTGCGTGGGCAACCCCGAACCAGAACCAACCCAGTAATTTTGACCCACAAAGTAGATTTCATGCCGACCCTAGCCCATATCGGACCCGGACAGAGCTCCAGTTTGGATTTGAGCCGGGTCAAAACCAGACCCATAATCTCTTGGATCGGGGATTGAGTTCAAACCAAGCCTATTATCCCCAAAACTCGATCCTCGATCCTTCCCATCCATATCTGGGTCCAACGAGTAGTGTAGGAATGGGCCCGATCCACATCCCATCGGGCGAGTCAACCCATCCATATACACATCAAACCCCATACTCATACCCATACCCAAACCCAAACCCACCTGTTTACCCAACCCTGACCCAGAACCCAACACAACATCCGGCCCAACACCATACTCCTAACCCACAACCATATTATACCAATTCTACCCGCCAGGAACCAGAACCTCACCCGAACCCTCCCCCCTACCTTGGACTTCCCGTCATTCCAGTACCACAATACCGGCCGCAGATGGTGCCCGCCCACGGGCAAACCAGACCGAGGCAATGTCAGCAGGAACCGGCGCGCCCTGACCGCCGACCCCCCATCGGAAGAGTTCGACAGCACCTGCATCCTGGCGAGCCATACCCCCCTACGGGCAATGAAGCAGCATGGGACGACGACATTTTTTGGAACGAGCATCCTGCAGGAATGGTGGAGCCGCGACAACAGAGAGCACCAGACCACTCCTCTACTTATGGCGTAAAACTGGATCTTCCGGAGTTTGCGGGGCGCTTCGACGCAGAACAGTTTTTCGACTGGTCTTATGCAGTGCAGTTCTTCTTCGACTATCACACCGTCGCTGAACATCGTCGTGTCTCGCTAGCGTCTACGCGATTGAGAGGCCTAGCACAGACATGGTGGGTGGAGCTCCAACGATCAAGGGAGCGGCAGGGATTAGAGTACGTACAGTCGTGGGAGGAAATGCAAAGACTGATGCAGTCAAAGTTCGTGCCTTCGGATCACGCCGAGCGAGCCTACAAGGAATACCTAACCCTGCGCCAAGGTTCCCGAACTGTAGCAGAGTATACCGCGGAGTTCCATCGTCTTTCCCTGCGTGTGCAGATCGAGGAAACAGCTCGTCAGCAGGTCACGAGGTACATTTCGGGTCTCCGTCCTGTTATCACTGACGATTTTAGTTGTGTCACAGTGGAGACATTAGATCAAGCCAGCAGTTACGCCATGAACATCGAGGACAAGCTGAAGCAGAGGCAAGAATATAGGACGACCCGTAGTGAGCCCACCAGCCGACCCAAGCCGAGTTTCCCAACCAGGGGAGCAAGCTCCCCTAGTGATTCAAAACCTAGAACAGACCTTAGCAAACCTGACCAGTCAGGCCCAGCTTTCCACACCCGGTCCAAAGCCAAACCTAGTGAGTCGACCCTTCGTTGTTTTAGGTGTCAAGAGTTAGGACATGTCGCGTCCAAGTGTCCGACCATGAGCAGGAACACCCATCTTGTTGAAGGAATTGTCGAGTCCGCAAGTGAGAGTGATAGTGATGACAATTCATTAGTTGAGGTTGAGGATGAGAGGAGAGTTATAGAGTTCGACGGCAACGTCGAAAGTTTGTTGTCCATCCGTCATGTGTTGACCACACCCCGAGAATCGGCCCCATCGAAATGGCTAAGGAATAACATTTTTAGGACCCGGTGCAACTGTGAGGGGCACGCTTGTGATGTCATCATTGATACCGGAGCATGTGAGAACATGGTGTCTGAGAGTGTGGTGTCTACCTTGAAACTCAACACCGAAAAGTTGTCCCAACCCTATAAGATGGCCTGGTTCAAGAAAGGAAATGAGGTTCCCATCACTCAGCGATGCCTAGTCCGGTTTTCCATGGGGGAACACTACCACGATGAGGTGTGGTGTGATGTAGCCCCTATGCACGCGTGTCACATTCTCTTGGGACATCCCTGGCAATTCGATCGCCAGACCACTCACGATGGCCGCAAGAACACATACTCCTTTGTCTTTAATGGCCATAGGATAGTCCTTCTACCTATCAAGGAGACTGGTTTCCCCACTGTAGACAAACCTGAGCGAGTTCCCCGAATCGCAGGCCTCTCGTACCGGCTCTTCCTGGACCATTGTCAGGAAGATGGCTATTGTTATGCCCTAGTGGCAAAGCCACTGATGAGTTCGTCTGTGACCATTCCCGCGGACGTTGCCCCTCTTCTAGAGGAGTTCCGCGACATTATGCCGGATGAACTACCTGATGGATTACCTTCGGCAAGGGTAGTTCAGCATGCCATTGACTTTGTGCCAGGGTCGAGTCTACCCAACCTTCCCGCATATCGCATGAACCCCACTGAGCATACTGAGTTATTAAGACAGGTTCAGCAATTGCTGCAAAAGGGTTTCATTCGCGAGAGTGTTAGTCCTTGTGTCGTTCCCGCCTTACTTACTCCTAAGAAAGATGGGTCCATGCGCATGTGTGTCGATAGCCGTGCGATCAATCGCATCACAGTCAAATACTGTTTTCCCATTCCTCGTTTGGATGATATGTTTGATATGTTATCTGGTGCCTCCATGTTCTCTAAAATAGATCTAAAAAGCGGGTATCACCAGATTCGTATACGCGAAGGGGACGAGTGGAAAACAGCATTCAAGACGCGTGATGGATTGTACGAGTGGTTAGTCATGCTGTTTGGGTTATCTAATGCCCCAAGTACCTTTATGAACATGATGACCCAGGTCTTGCGTCCGTGTATTGGGAAGTTTGTTGTTGTCTACTTTGACGACATTTTGATCTATAGTTCCTCATTGTCCGAGCATTTGAGTCACCTGCGTCAAGTCTTAGATATTTTGAGAAAGGAAAAATTGTATGCCAATGCCAAGAAGTGTGGGTTTATGACGTCCAGTGTCGTGTTCTTAGGGTTTATTGTGTCATCTGATGGCGTCAAGGCCGACCCCGCAAAAGTCCGCGCGATTGTCGATTGGCCTACCCCAAAGACTATAGGAGAGATCCGTAGTTTCCACGGGTTAGCCACTTTTTACCGACGTTTTATGAGAAATTTTAGTACCCTTATGGCCCCCATCACGGAGTGCCTAAAAGGTACTAGTTTTCATTGGACGCCCGCGGCTAGCAAAGCCTTTACGATCATCAAAGACAAAATGACCAGTGCTCCTGTCTTAGCTCTCCCAGATTTTAGTGCAGTCTTTGAGGTTGAATGTGATGCCTCTAAAGTGGGGATTGGCGTCGTCTTGAGTCAGAATCGTAGGCCCGTTGCCTTCTTTAGTGAGAAGCTGACTCAGGCCAGGTGCCAATACTCCACTTACGATGTTGAGTTCTATGTCGTTGTACAAGCCCTTCTTTATTGGAGACATTATCTCATTTATAAGGAATTTGTCTTGTACACGGACCATGAGGCTTTGAAGTATCTGAACAGTCAAAAGAAGTTGAGTGCTCGTCATGCCAAGTGGGTCAGCTTCTTGCAAAAGTACACCTTTTCGCTTCGGCATCAATCTGGTACCCTGAACAAGGTGGCTGACGCTCTTAGTAGGAAGAACAGCCTTCTGATGACTATGTCAGTGCAGGTCATTGGTTTTGAACAATGCAAAGAGTTATACCCTACGGACCCTGATTTTCACAAAGTCTGGGAAGGGTGCATCTCTTCAGATCGCACCCTCGACCCCCGTTTTTGTATTCATAATGGTTACCTCTTCCGTGGTAACCAATTATGTGTGCCCAATTTCTCCCTTAGACTTCAGTTGATTTCTGAATTACATGAAGGAGGGTTAGCAGGGCATTTCGGGCATGATAAGACGTTCGCTCTCTTAGATGAACGATACTTTTGGCCCAAAATGCGCAAAGATGTTGTCAAGTTCATCCAAGGTTGTCATGTGTGTCAAGTGTCCAAGGGTTATCGTCAGAATAGTTGTTTGTATACCCCGTTACCCATTCCTGAACGGTCGTGGGAGCATGTATCCATGGATTTTATCGTGGGCCTTCCCTGCACACCACGTCGTTTTGATTCAATTTTAGTAGTTGTTGACCGGTTCTCCAAAATGGCTATCTTTGTTCCGTGCAAGCGCACCACCGATGCCTCTTTAGTCGCCTCATATTATTTCAAGGACGTTGCCCGTTTCCACGGTCTACCTCACACAATCACTTCCGATCGTGACACGCGTTTTATGAGCCACTTTTGGAAATCGTTATGGGCCCTGTTGAAAACTAAGCTTCAGTTCAGTAGTGCGTATCACCCCCAGACTGATGGCCAAACCGAAGTTGTGAACCGCACCTTAGGAAATTTGTTACGGAGCCTAGTGGGCGAAAATGTCAAAACTTGGGATCTCGTATTGCCCCAAGCCGAGTTCGCCTATAACAACTCCATTAACCGTTCTAC
Source organism: Nuphar pumila (assembly GCF_984573655.1). Taxonomy (NCBI): domain Eukaryota; kingdom Viridiplantae; phylum Streptophyta; class Magnoliopsida; order Nymphaeales; family Nymphaeaceae; genus Nuphar; species Nuphar pumila. The sequence goes on from NC_143261.1 coordinate 75,413,849, forward strand.
TGGTAAATCTCCGTTCCAGGTAGTGTATGGTCGGTCTCCCACCCATGTCGTTGACCTAGCCCCTGTGTCAGATCTCTCAGCTCCAGCTCTGGATGCCTTTGATGCCGTTGAATATATGTGTGACATTCACAAACAAGTCTGGGCCAAACTTGTTGAAAGCTACGAGACCTACAAAGCTTTCGTAGATCAGGGTCGTCGTGATGTCCATTTCGAGGTCGGTCAACTTGTCTGGGTGTATTTGCCTCCAGAGCGTTTTCCTGTAGGCACCTATAGCAAATTAAGTCCTAAGAAGTATGGCCCTTTTAGGATCCCTCAGCGATTGGGTTCGAATGCTTACCTCCTTGAGCTGCCCGATGATTGGCATATTTCCCCTATTTTCAACGTGGCTGATATATATGCTTACTGTGGCAACAAGTCGACAGAGCCGACTTCTTCCCAACCAGGGGAGAATGATGCAGGGCAGGACCCGATTGGGTCCATCGTGTCACCCGATCCGCCACAAAGGGCAGATGAAGGACCCCGCGCATATGACTCACTTGCAGGGACGGAGCCACGAAGCAGGGAGGTACCCCTGCGCACCTACGTCAGGCGTGGTGGAGTTCGCACGCCCCAGAACCAACTGCAGATAGAGGCTGACCCGGATCGTGGGTCGGATCCAAATCTGGACCCACGACCCGGGTTCAGTAAACAGCCTTTAAAAGGCCCTGCCTAGGGTTGCGTGGAGGGGAGAAGATTGAAACTCCAGCCGCCTTTTGCCTTTTGCATTTTTCCTATTCCTATTCCTATTCCTATTCCTTTATTTACTTGCTTACTGTGTTCCTTTACATTCTTTACTGTTTATTGATTTTCCCTTGCTTATTGAAACATTTGTGAATTTAATAAAAAAGTTCAGCCACACCGATTCACGGTGGGCCATTTGTTTCACCCTTCTTCCATTGTGGGCTGCATCAGATTCCGTCATAGTTTCAATAGATACTGCCATTTTCCTTCAACACTTACATGAGTTCTTCCCATTCCCTACACTCACTTTGAGTGGGCAGCCTTCTCAGAGTCGCATTCCAAACTACATTCCCTGCCATCAGTTTGCCACTGAGCATTTGAGATCCATCAACAAAGAGAACACATTCAGGAACCTACAAGCTAAAAGAAAAAGGAGAACTAATCTGGACATGAGTCTGTCCAGAAAATGGTCCTCCTACCATTATATACTCTAGGTCCATTCCTATTTTGAACTCCTTCAAGACCTTAATCCATCCTTTCTATAGCTAAGAGCCTGCATCCACTTGGAGCTCAATTTCCAACTAATTCAATAGCCTTGACCAGTTTCTATCCTCATTGTTTATCAACCATCACCTCCACTTCGTACCAAGTTTATGGTGTCTATTCTTTTGATTGTTAGGCCACCCAGGGAGGCAATGAAATGTTTCGCCATCACACCAAATGCACTCCCTCGTCTCCCCTATACCCCTTCTGTAGTAGTCAAAAGAGGACTTTAACCGTTCTCCATTCCACACCTTTTTGAGAGTTTTGAAGAGATAAGAAATAGGAAGATTTCCTGTTAAAACATGGTTAATCATCCCCAAGGACCCCAACCTACCAGCCAAAGGTAGCCTGGATAACCAAGATTAAATCTTTATGTAGACCTGATCCTTCATTTCAGCCTAGTGACAATTGAGCCTTTCTTAAGATATCAGTGTGAGTCATCATCCTCAAATACTTCAGTGTTTGGTAATCTTCCTATGTTGTTGAGTTTGCCTGCTCCATCTCTCCATCCAAGTTTTACATCAGCAACCAACATTTGTTTTATTAAGGCATGATGCTACAAAAGAACCTGTAAAGTAAACCATGATCTCCAAACTTGTTCAAGATTGGATCCCAGAAAGTAAAATATCATATGAAAATTGAATATATGTTTCAAGGAAGAATGTTTGAAGTGCAATAACCTTCAAAAAACCACAATCCACGTCTCTGCTCATTATCAAACTAAGGATCTTGCTAACTATTTTGACTCACAGTGGAGAAACAGGGTCACCTTGGTGGAGGCTTTTAGACATACTGAAATGTCTTCCTAGTTCCCCATCAATGGATACCAAGATCAGCATCGAGGAAAGAATATCCATAACCGAATTCAACAGGCAGATTGATGATTATTTTAATATTAGGATGGCATCCATCCTATCTGTAAATGTTCTTGACCTTGTTGGGACCACTATTGGTCCCTCCCATATTGCCCAACGCCTATCCTCATCAGCTGACCAAAAAGTTGGGGGGCTTTGTGCTGGCTCAGGAATTGAATCAACAAGCCTTACATAATTTGTGCTGCCTCAAATGATTGTTGTATTCTAAGTTAACAACCTAAATAACATAGAAGTACATATGGACAAACGATATGTAAAAATACAGTGAGAAAACACTGATTTTACTTGGTATTTTTCATACTTGTGCATCAAACTAATTGCATGACCTCACAGACCTCATAGGACACTATTTTAGGGCAAATCATTTTGTGATAGTAAATAAACTTAATGTTGTAAATATCATAGTGTCATATTATATGATATCGCATCTGTAAACTCAGCCCCAAATCATTTACACCAGTAGGAGAAGAGAGAGGAATAGAGGAAGACACAGTTAACCATTGATTATGTTTCTCAGTGAAGAGCTGCGCCTCTTAATCGTGATTAATATATGTTTGCCATAATAGGGTTGAATACAAACAGTACAAAACAACAAATAAAATCACAATAATATGCCACTCATGGGGACACCCCATATTAGTTGCTTAAATTACAAGAAAGCACTTCATTAAAACTCTTTTAACTTGAATGATGAATCTGCCCCTAGGAGACATTCTCTTCTCTTCTAACAGCATCTTCATACAATATGATACATCCTCCTGAATAAAAAGGGTGCATCATACCACATCACAATATATGGTACCATATGTGTAATGAAATGGTGGTCTTCAACAAATGCACAAATAACTCACAAACAAGTGTCTATTGGAGACACTACAAGCATAACCCTTGAAAGGGTATAAAAGGAAGAACACTTGAAAAATAAATAATACTTTATTCATGAACAAAATGCTTAAGAAGCATGGTACTTTACATTGAAGGGGTTCACCCCTATATATACAAAAAAGTGGAAGAGAGAGGAGAGCTCATTTTGAGCTCTCCAAAAGAGACGTTGGATTCCAACGTCTCTTAATATAGCTGTTGGACTACAGTCCAACAACATTTATTATTATAGTTGTTGGACTATAGTCCAACAGCATTTATTATAGCTGTTGGACTACAGTCCAACAGCTATTTGCACAGTCAAGTTCCAACAGGAACTTGACTTAGTCCAACAGCATTTATTATAGCTGTTGGACTACAGTCCAACAGCTATTTGCACAGTCAAGTTCCAACAGGAACTTGACTGGATCAAATATCTAGTTTTTATTGAACTAGATGCTAAAAAAGAAAATAAAGAAAAATAGAAAAATAAAATAATAAAAAGAAAATATAATAATATTAAATAATATATATTACAGTTTACATTTTAACACTCCCCCTCAAACTTACGGTACAATGAGCGAAAGTTTGTCTAAGAGGAAGTGAAATCTGGGAGCAGCGAGAGGCTTGGTGAAGAAGTCTGCTAATTGATATTCTGATGTAACATATGGCAGATCAATGGTTTCATGTAAGTATTCCTCTCTGATATAGTGACAGTCCATCTCATATAAGGATGGCCAAGCCTTTTGTGCCATAAATCCAATTCTAATTTCTAAATATTATAACAAAATGCATTCTTAGGTAATTCCAAAAAGTCCATGTAATAAAGTCCTCATTCTCTATGACCTTCCCCAATCAGCTTCCCTGACTGGCGATCCTGTACCCAACAACCATGAGAAGAGAATGAGATATTACATCCATAATCAGATATTTGCGAGACAGATAAGAGATTCAAATTAAGTTTAGGGATATATCTAACTTCTGGGATAAAAAATCTTTTGGATTTTTGAAGATTTTCAAAACATCCTATTCCTTTTACTTCAAGAGATGTGCCATCGGCTGTAAAAACCTTTGACACACTTGAGTTATTTTTAAGACATTCGGATAGACTATTAACATTTGGGGTCATATAAAAAGAAGCACCAGAATCTAAAAGCCAAGGAAAGTTACCTGGACCGGAGAAAGATAAAATTGTCGCTCCAGTTGAGGCTTCGGTTGAGGAGGATACCCTTTTGAGAAGAGGTTGAAGGATTTCCATCAGTTGAGCCATAGACACAGGTGCATCTTGATCTTTTGACTCAGATTCAACAGATGCAACTCTTTTTTCTTCTCTTCTTTTTAACTTTGGACATTGAGGCCTATAGTGCCCCGGTTCATGACAATGATGACAAATAACTTTTCTTTTATCAAAGTCGCTGTTTTGCCTTCCAAAATGAGGCGGCTTGTAAGTACGAGTATGATTCTCCAGTCTAGATACAGCTAAAATGGAGTCATCATCAACTTTTGGAGTACTTTTTCTAAGTCTATTTTCCTCCATAGTGAGCTCTTCTATAGTATCAACAATAGAAGGAATTTTTCCACGATGTAAAAGGGCCGATTTGGTGGATTCAAACTCCGGCCTTAGACCATTCACAAATTGATAGAAATGTTCCATATCGAGTTGCTTTTGGCGAAGCTCGATGTCTTCGGCACAATCCCATTTGGGCTCAAGAAGAGTCAACTCTTCCCAAAGTTCGGACAACTCATTATAATATTCTCGAATAGTTTTATCTTTTTGAGTCATTGTCCGAACTTTATCTTGTAAATTGCATACATGTGCAATATCTTTAAGGGAATACATGTTTTTGAGGTATTCCCAAGCCTTATCGGTATGCTCAAACTTAGCTAGACTAGAGCATTTTTTAATGTCTATGCTATTGATGAGCCATGACATAATTTTTGCATGCCCTATCCTCCATTCTTTCCATTTCTTTTCGTAAGTGGCTAACGCCTTACTCTTCTCTTCTTCCGTTAGAGGAACCTCTTTATCACCCTCTTTCTTGGTAAGAGATAGTTTAGGTTCCAAATCGGAACCATCCACTATACCCCATAAACCTTTTCCCCAAATGTGGTGCTTCATAATTGAAGCCCACATTACATAGTTAGTATCATTTAGCTTCATAGGAATGATGGTGATCTTATCATTGTCATCCATCTTTTACAAGGGTAAGAGAGGAATAAATAGGAGGAGAGAGAGAGAAAAATAAAAAGAAAAGAAAAAGAGTAGACAAAGGAATAAGAGAGGATACAAAACCAAATTTTTTTGTAGCACAAGTTCGCCTTTCTTCAAACAAATCTTCTTGAGCCAAGAACAAGGTGATGAAACACTTTTTGTAAATGTGGCATGGAAATCAAGGCGAAAGCACTTCAAGATCTAAGGATTTCGTAGCTCTGATACCATGTAATGAAATGGTGGTCTTCAACAAATGCACAAATAACTCACAAACAAGTGTATTGGAGACACTACAAGCATAACCCTTGAAAGGGTATAAAAGGAAGAACACTTGAAAAATAAATAATACTTTATTCATGAACAAAATGCTTAAGAAGCATGGTACTTTACATTGAAGGGGTTCACCCCTATATATACAAAAAAGTGGAAGAGAGAGGAGAGCTCATTTTGAGCTCTCCAAAAGAGACGTTGGATTCCAACGTCTCTTAATATAGCTGTTGGACTACAGTCCAACAACATTTATTATTATAGTTGTCAGCATTTATTATAGCTGTTGGACTACAGTCCAACAGCTATTTGCACAGTCAAGTTCCATCAGGAACTTGACTGGATCAAATATCTAGTTTCTATTGAACTAGATGCTAAAAAAGAAAATAAAGAAAAATAGAAAAAGAAAATAATAAAAAGAAAATATAATAATATTAAATAATATATATATATATATATATATATTACAGTTTACATTTTAACAATATGATATATGCCATATTGTAAGATGGGCTACTTTGTGGTATTATTTGTTGAAAACTTTCAGATAATTTGTTTTAAATCTTTTCACTTTTAATGAAATAATAAAAAACCATTATTTCATTTTTGTGTTTATTGTGAAAAGATAAAGTAATTAATGAAAGATATTAAGAAACTTTTTCCTTTTTTTAGTACTTATTAATCTTTCATTTGATAGGTATGATGGAACTTGTTCTACTTGTTAGGACGACCAGGATCATTTTACTCATTATGCCCATCAGGGGCATCTCTGTACTGGCTGACCAGTTTGTTGTAATATTTTCTTTGTTATGCTGTATTTTAATAGCATGTTTGTTTGTTCTTTGCTATGCAACATTAATATTGGATAGGGAGTTGTAATGGTATCTTAATAACTTATAGGCCAAGATAATTACTTGCATTCCAAGTGCTTTCTATAAATATGACCATGAAGCACCTAATTGGTTAGGACATGTTCTCTTATTCTTTCTTCTTATTTCTCCTTGAAGTCTGTTGCAACCATTGAAGAGCTATTGAAGCATACCTTATTTTCATGGTATCAAAGCCCAATCATCATGGTTGAGATCTTCTTGGCACTATCTTAACACTTCTTTCTTCTTTCCTTTTCTTTATTTTCTTCCTTTCCCTTTCTTTCTTTCTCCCCAATCTGCTATCACTTCCTTCTAGCCAACAACCCAAAAATTTCAGGTCATCTCTTTATTGTTGACATCAGATTGTACAACACCATCTTGGTGGCATCAGCTGCCTTGTATTGCAGACTTACTTTAAAACCCTCTAATATGATTTATTCAATCTTCTTTAGTTGCCTTCTTGTTTATTAATGGATGCTTCTGTGATTAACCCAAATATAAACTTTCCTAAGGGCTGAGGCAAGCTAACTCCAAACAACTTTCTGGTATGAAAGGGAACTATAGTGCTCTCCATTCATTGTGTGAAAAATTCCCATCATCTGGATGACACGCTTCCCTCTTTGAAGTATATTTCTAATGAAGAAACAAAGGGCAATAGGTCTTGTGAGATGTTCATGGTTTTGAATCCTGCATATGAAGACTGGCTGGCTAAAGAGTCCTAGGGCCTCATAGGCTGGATTAGTTCTACATAACGGGCACTAGGTCTTGTGAGATGTCCATGGTTTTGAATCCTGCATAAGCTGGATTAGTTCTACTTTGTTTAACAAGGTGCTTGCACAAATGATCAAGATTCCTACAGCAGCATAGTTGTGGGGAGAATTGTATAATTCTTATGCACAAGTGTCCTGGGCAAACATTATAAATCTGCAGGAAGATCTATTAAATTGCAAGAAAGATGAGAAATCTGTTTCACAATATCTGAATAAGATCAAGCACTCATATGATCAGCTTGTCAAGTTGCCATGAAACAATTATTCTGACAAAGTTTATTATGCACTACAAGGCCTAGGAAAGGAATACAAGAGTTTTGTTATCAGTTTCATGTCAAGACCACCATATCCTACTTTCTTGGAGTTACGTCCTCTTTTGCTTCAACATAAAAAATTGTTTCAGAAAATGAAAAAGAACAAGTTGCAACAAAACTAGTCAAGATGTGTTGTTCACCAGCAACATGTTAAAACGTGGAGACCGTGGTAGAGGAAGATCTCTTTATGCAAATAGACGATACCTATGGTGATAACTTGGGTTTTAGAATAATAATTCTGGTGGTCGTGGTAATGGAAGTCAAGGGTGACGATTTTATGGCAGAGAATCTCAATAATAATGTTGGTCGTAGTTTACTTCATTCTACTGATATGGAACAAAAAGGATATCTACCTCTGTTAGAGTTGTGTACATGTTACTTTGTCTACCTTATGTCCACGACATGCAACCTTCAATTTCAACTTGAACTCTAGTTCTGAAAGCAATACAGATACGACCCAGAATAAAGACGAGGTTGCTGCCCTAAGTACTTCCTTGGAAAGTTTAACAGTCTTCACCCATAGAATGGTGCGTTGACAGTGGAGCTGGAAACCATGTGACAGGAAATTCAGGTTTGTGCTTGCACATTGTCCCTTATAGAAGTAGTGGCATCGTTATCACAGGTGATACGAAGGTACATCCTATACCCATATAGGTTCTGTGAAACCTGATTTCTCAGAAGATCTCATTACAATATGAAATGTATTCATTGTGCCCAATTTCCAGATCTTATTTTTGTGTCTCAAATGGCCTGTGAGAATAACCTATCTTTCTTATTTACTTCTAATTATGTTTCTTGAAGAACCTGTCATGAGGGTCATGTGTGCTATATGTCATAGCAGTCCAATGAAAATGCTTCAGGTTTTAATTTAATTAAAAGTTGATAGCAATGTTGATGTTTGGCATCATAGTTTCAGGCATTGCAGTAGAAAGTCCATTCATCATTTCCTTCTAGTAATAAAAAAAACTTCTTTAAGTCTTGAATTGACTTACGCTAATTATTGGAGTCCTGCATGTGTGCATTTCTCTTCTGGATGTTGTTAGTATATTGTCTTTGTTGATGATTATTCCAGAATTACCTAGATATTTATCTTGAAACATGTGTCAAATGTATGAGACCTTCATGAGTTTTAATTTTTTTGTTGAAAAACATTATGCTAAAAGGATTCTTTATCTTCAGAGTAATGGAGGGAGTGAATATTCTTCAGTTGCCTTTGAGAGTTGCCTAAAGAGATAGGTCTCAAACAACAAACTTTTTGTCCTCATATTCCACAATGCAATGGAGTGGTGGAGAGGAAACATAGAATTTTCAGATTGACTACTACTTTGTCAGAGAAAGGGTTGAATCAAGAGAAGTGAAGACAATTTATAGGCACTGAATTTCAGATTGCATATATACTCATAAAAGGTTTGTCTAAAGCACTAGTTTCTCAAGGACAAGTTGTACATGTTCAAAAACGATGTACAACTTGAGGGGCATGTTAGGACCACCAGGGGTATTTTGGTCATTAAGCCTATCAGGTGCATTTCTCTAAATTTACTTATAGCTGATCAATTTGGTTCTTTTGTAATATTCTTCCCTATTATGCTGTAATTTTAGTGGCATACTTGTTAATTTTGTCCCTCTCTAATACAACACTAATATTGCATAGGGAGTTGCAATGGCATCTTATAGTCCAAGTAAGGGAGTTAATGTTGTATAGAGAGTTGTGAAGGTCACTTGCAACCTGAGTAATAGAGTTAATGTTGTACAGAGAGTTGTGACAGTTACTTGTATTCCAAGTAAGTGTTTTCTATAAATAAGAGCTTGGAGCACCTAATTGGTTGCTCCTTCCTCCTTAGGCTTAGAAGGTTTTGTTCTCCTTTTCTTCCTTCTCCTTTCTACTTTAAGTGCATTGCAGCCATTGAAGAGCTATATACCTTATTTTCAGTACTCTTAAAGCAAAGATTTGTTAATTGATGCATTATTTACAATTTTATCTGGCTTGACTTATTATTCTACCTAATGTTTATTTTGAATGTTTTAATCTTAGACCCTCTTGATACATGTAATATATATGCTATTACAACCTTTTGTAATTATGGTTGTTTCTATTGCAGGTGTCATGTATTTTTTGCTAATTGTTACACACTTATTCATGTTCCAATTTATTCCACAATTATGTTTATGTAATATCAAAGCTTGATTGCTCAAATATGTTTTGTTTCTCTTGGTATTATTGCTATATTTTATCTTTTGTATTTTCAGTATCTACTCAATTTAAATTTTTTTCTTTTTTTTTAGGTACTTGTTTAATTTTAAATCTTTTTTCATGTATCTTATGATAAGATGATGATAGTTTATGATAGGCATGCATCTTAGACCATTTTGATACTCTTGTGATACACTTTTTACAGCATTGCATTTACTAAGACTCATGGCACCAATATTGATGGTTCCATTGCAACCCATAGAGAATAGACCACCTAGTCCAACTACTAAAGCATCACCTCAACAAGTGCTGGTGTCATGCAGACTTGTGAGACCCAAGACAAACCCAATTTAACCCTGACTGGTGCTTAAACAGATAAAATAGAATCTTAAATGTTAATCCTTCAATCTCTAAGATTATCTAGCAATGACAATGCTTGTGGAGTTGGTATTAGTCCAAATCCAAAAATATGTTACATACACTTTACTGCTCCAAGTCCGACCTAGAGGATCTGCCGCCCACCCCTAGATCCACCCCAATCAGGATCCAATCCGCAGGAGTCATCCCAGCTCCAGGATCCACTCTAGGGAAACCTGCCCAACCTAGAATTCTGCCCAGGTTGGGACTTTGGTGGGATGCCCCCCTAGAGTCCTCTCTAGGGTGAGATTGTGCTTGTAATGATTACTAATTTACCCTTTTGCACTCCTATATATAGATGTATTATTAGTTTAGTTTATTCTTAAAGAAGCATATTGAGATTCCTCTCTATTTTTCATTCTGGTTTGTATGATTGCTCCCTGAGGAAAAGACTTTGCTCCCTCACCCATCCATCCCTATCCATCATCGATCAGTCAGGAACGCTTTTCTCCCTTCCGACTCGCTACCTACGGCAGCAAAGAGAGACACGCCTCTCTCTCTCCCTGTTAGTTTCCTCCTTGGCCAACCGAGTCCCTGTCCTGGACTCACCTTCCCCTCTCTCTTCCTATATGATTGTGTCCTCCACTGGGACGCGCCGCGTGCCCTAAGCGTATCCCTCTGTGACTGTCCCTGTCCAGTGATACACCCCAGCATCTCCCCTTCAACCTGCGCGTCCCTCTCTTTCTCAATTGTTGTTCATCCAATAACGTGTCCCACTGCTGCATGCTGCAGGACATGTCGCTCGACCTGCAGCGTCTCCGCTGTCGTTGCTACACCAACACCCCAAGCCGCATGCCCCTGCAGCGAGCCTACTACTCGGCTAGAGCCCAGTCGTCCATGTGTTGTCCCTCACTCGCGTGCCTATCTCACGAGTCGCACCCCGTCTCGCATTCCGGATGAACCCCCCTTGGGAGATCTAGGTCCTAACAGTGGTATCAGAGCATAGAATCCGGCTCGGGCAGCTAGACCTTGAGGTCCACCAACGGACCCTATCAAGCCCACCAACCCCGGCTGGAATTTCCTAAATTTGTCGGGGCTCACCCTATGAGTTGGTTATTTTGGGCTGAGCAATATTTCAGGATTGCCAAGACGTCTAAGGAGGACCAGGTAGCCTTCGTCTCAATTTACCTCGAGGAAGAAGCTATCCATTGGTATCACTGGTTGGAGTTTCAACTGGGGACGCCTACCTGAGAAGGCTTTTCCAGAGCCTTAGTGATACGTTTTGGACCATCTGCCTGTGCAAATCACCACGTCTCGTTGTACAAGATCCGCCAATAAGGCAACATTTCGGAGGTTAAGTAACCTCGCTACTGGTAGGTCCCAAGAATCGTTGATTGGGACGTTTATTGTGGGTCTTAAACCAAACCTATAAATCGAGGTACAGGCTGCAAGACCTATATCCCTGATGCAAAGTTTTAAATTGTCATGTGTGGCCAAGGAGAAACTGTCACAGATGAACTCGCGCTGGACTGGGCCAAGTAGGACGACCAGTCAGAGGTACCATTCTCAAGGGAACCTGACCTCTAGCAGGACTATGTCCTGCCCCAAACAGGAGACCGCCCCTTTTCGGTCCAACGTGCTGGTCACGGATCGCCCTACACAACAAGGGTGGGCGACAGATGCATGCATCCAAGTAAAGTGGCTCTCTCGCGAGCACATGTAGGAGCGACGCAAGAAGGGCCTTTATTACCACTGTGGTGAGGTATGGATCAGGGACCACAAGACGAGTGAAGTGCACAACTAACCCGCAACACCCTTTTGAAGTGGTGGTCGGGAACGACAACAAGCTCAAATGCATCGCTCCTTGCCCTGGGGTCCGTCTGGAGATCCAGTGAACCATCCTGACCACGGATATGTACGTACTACCAATTAAGGGTGCATATGTGGTTTTAGGAATGCAGTGGCTCCAGTCCTTAGGTTTTATCTATTGGAACTTCAAAGACATGACGATCGAGTTTGAGTATGTTGGCCATCAGATCTCGATCTGAACTCCTAGGGCACTTTCTCTGGCCGAGTCTAAACAACTCGCCAAGGTTGTTCGGGAGGGCGTTGTTAAAATGTATCATTCAACATTTGTAATATTATATATATTTTATATATATAAAGTATAATACATATTCATATATGGTATATATGCATATGTATTATCCTAATTATATATATAAAATATATATTTCTCTATTTATAGGCATAGGGGTAGTTTAGACATTTCCAATTTTATGCATATTCCATTTGGAATATGTTTGTAATTTTATCTTTTATTTTATTTTTTATTTTTTATTTTTTCCTTTTTTCGCGGTTTGCGCAACCTAGGGTGGCTCCCCAAAGAGTCGTTGAGGAGCCCCCAACGGTCACAAATGTGACCGTTGGGGGCTCCCAACGACTCCTTTGGGAGCCCCCTAAGTGACTCCTTTCTTGTGTTATAAATAGGGGTCTCCCCCTTTGTATTTTCTACTTCTTGAGGGAGCTTATGCTCCATTGTAATGGGGTTTTTACCCCTTCTCCATTATTCTTCAATGATATGCAACTTATGACTTTATGTCATATTTTTCCCTTTTTATGGGTTTTATGTGTTAGCACATTATGTGCTTATGTTGTTTCCCTTTAATGGGTATATTTGCACTCCACGTGCATAAGTATGGGTTCATTATTGAACCCAATGTATTCCAAGTCACTTTCTAACATGGTATCAGAGCAAGGTTGAGATCGAGTTGCTCTTTGGTGCATCGGGAAGCGTAGTATTCAAGAATTTGTTAAAGAAAAATGGTGAAGTATTCATTTCTCTCTATTGTCTTTCTTATAGTTATTTGGTATGCATTCTATTTCTTTGAGTATTGTATGAAGAATGGAATATGTTCTTTTCTTTATGTGTGATTTTTGTCATTATGTCTTTTTTGAGTTTCTTGCTACTCCATTGAATCTTTTTCGTATGTTTTTCTTTGAAAAACTTTAAATGATAACTTGTTTGGCGAAAAATTAGATATATGATTGCTCAAAACTTGCTTTAATGGGTCGGTAAAAATTTATGACCGTTGGAACTTTGAATTTACATTTTAAACCTAACCTTGTTTATGAAAATACCTTTATATGAATGTTTAGTCTTTAAAGAAAGGTATGTTAAGATTAAAATGCTTGTGAAATATAGTTTTTTGAAAAATGTTTGGCATATATGAAAAATTCCATATTATGTGTCCGTTTTATATGAGCAACATTTAATTAAGAAAGTTTTTTTTTAATACCGGTTGAATTAAGTTTTAAAATGGTCTTATGGAATATGGTGATTTTCTTTCCATCTTTACACTCTTAAGGATGTTTTCAACATTTAGAGAGTTCTCTCTCTTTTCAATAAGAGACATTTATATTTTTATGTTGTGATTGTCTCTTGTGGGTTTTGGTGTTTGCCCTTTTGTTTGTTATTTAGTGAATGTTGTAAGTGCTTAATGCACTCTTTTGCTTTTCCGCATATTTCATTACAAAAGTTATGGTCTTCACTAATGTTTATTGTGTACTTATTTCATTAGGAGTAGGTAATAATCTATTAAGTCATGTTTTTCGATAAAACTTAAGAGTGTTAAATTTTTCCTCAATAAATGTTTACTTTTTATTTAAGCCATAGTACAATCTTATTTATCATGAGGTTTTGTTAATGAATCTATTTTGTTGGGATTTCTTCCACTTTAATGGAGTTTTCTCCTTCTTTGGGAGTTGTATATGTTTGTTTGTTCAAACTCTCCTTAAGGAGCCTTTCGGTCCTTATAATCTTCTTGTGAGTATATACTCTTTTATGAAGATTTCATGATTGTTTATCATTTTTAAGTTGAAATAGTAGATTTCATAAGTTTTTCGAAATTCACCATCTTTATGAATGCCTATATTGGCCTAAGTTTGTTATTTTTGAACTTCACCAACTTCACCGTTTAATTGCACCTTATGTCTTTCATAGTTAAGGCTTGTTTGTTCCAAATCGGTTCATACACATGATGTTGCTTAATATTTCATGTTATGTTGCATAGTAAGCCTTTTTTGGTGTACAAGACTTCTTTTGAAGATTAAGCATAATTCGTGGTTATGCAAAATTGTTTTGATGGATTATATTGGACCTTTTATTCAATTTGTTAATCGGTCCTCTTTGTAAAAAAAATTTATTTGGAAAATGATTCCTTATGTGTTTATTGCCCTTTTGTGGCATTTATGTTTGTCCATCACATGTTATTTAATGCATCATTGTTTTGGCCTTGTTATTGTTTTATTAGAGATGTTTGTTGAGGTGAGTTATGGGCACCTCGTGTTATATCATTTTAGATTGTCCAAATTGCCATATTATAGATGGTGGTTGAGGTGAGTTATGGGCACCTTGGGACTCTAGAATGATTTGGTATATGATCTCTAATTATGAGTGTGACACTCGTTGTTATGTCTTTTTAGATTGTCCACTTACCATATTATAGATGGTGGTTGAGGTGAGTTATGGGCACCTTGGGACTCTAGAATGATTTGATATATGAGTGTGTCACTAGTTTGTTCTTGTAGCCATTGATATTATGGATGCCTCTATGTAAATGTGATGGACATATGGTATTTGAAACCTTAAATGTTTTAAGGTATATTTAAAATCAAGGTGTTTTGGGATTATAGCCCAACCTTTTATTTGTTTAAGAATCTTATGAGTGCACTTGCACATTTGTGATTCCGTATGTTGTGCTTGTTGTGCACATGTGTTCTTGTGTTTTTTCACAAGTGTTCTTGGTGTGTATGTTCACACATTTGTTCTCAAGAATATTATTTTATCGATTGTAGTATCTTGTTGAAGATACTTTTTACATGCATTTATTCCAAAATGTTATTGTTATGAGTATTCTTTTTTAAAAGGAATATTGTTTCATTCGAGGTTTTATTTATATGTTGTCATTACAAGCTTTATTGCCTCAAAAGTCCTTTCCTTTTATGCCCATTATCTAAGTGTCATCATATGTAGACAAGAATTTTATTACACCTTCGTGTGTTTTTAGCCCTTTGTTGGCTTTTGCTCTCTTGGTCTAGTAGCTGAACACACTTGTCTTGAGTGATCTTATATGTAGACAAGACACGTTGATTCACACCATCGTGTGTGATCTTAGTCCATGTTGGCGTTTGTGTTCTTGTTCTAGTCGGTTAGATGTATGCCCATGGTTGGCTTATTTCACTCATTTCAAGTGTCATCTTATGTAGACAAGAGATGTATTATGTTTTAGCCCATGGTTGGCTTATTACTCTTGTTCTAGTAGCTGAACATACTTGGTTTTAAGGGTATTTTTACGTAGACAAGAGATACTTTTTAGTCCAATGTTGGACCTTATGAATGCATTATGCATTCTTGCAATTTATTTTTGCATAATGTGCTTCCGCTCATTTTTGTTTTAACATAATATATGATTTAGAAACTTTGGTTTTCTAAATTTTTCGTTTCATTCTAAAGTAACTATCATATTATACATAAATTTTTTCACCTTGTTAGGAATTTTCCTTTTTGAGTAAAGTGCAAAGGTATTTTTTACTTGTTCTTTGTTGCTTTCTTTTCTCAGGATCTTGAAGATAAGAGAAAAGGAAGTCCCTTGGATAGAAGGTGCTCATCGATAAAGACATTGGAGGAAGATATTTACAATGGCATTCGTTCTGAAGGCTCTTGAAGCTTTGAGATTCTTCTTCTTGCCGTCTTCAACCTTTTCGTTCCCCCACGCAAAGCTTGAGGGGGGGTGTTAAAATGTATCATTCAACATTTGTAATATTATATATATATTATATATATTTTATATATATAAAGTATAATACATATTCATATATGGTATATATGCATATGTATTATCCTAATTATATATATAAAATATATATTTCTCTATTTATAGGCATAGGGGTAGTTTAGACATTTCCAGTTTTATGCATATTCCATTTGGAATATGTTTGTAATTTTATTTTTTATTTTTTCCTTTTTTCGTGGTTTGCGCAACCTAGGGTGGCTCCCCAAAGAGTCGTTGGGGAGCCCCCAACGGTCACAAATGTGACCGTTGGGGGCTCCCAACGACTCCTTTGGGAGCCCCCTAAGTGGCTCCTTTCTTGTGTTATAAATAGGGGCCTCCCCCTTTGTATTTTCTACTTCTTGAGGGAGCTTATGCTCCATTGTAATGGGGTTTTTACCCCTTCTCCATTATTCTTCAATGATATGCAACTTATGACTTTATGTCATATTTTTCCCTTTTTATGGGTTTTATGTGTTAGCACATTATGTGCTTATGTTGTTTCCCTTTAATTGGTATATTTGCACTCCACGTGCATAAGTATGGGTTCATTATTGAACCCAATGTATTCCAAGTCACTTTCTAACAGGCGTCTCTCAGGTGTTATTGATGATGGTGTAATGAAATGGTGGTCTTCAACAAATGCACAAATAACTCACAAACAAGTGTCTATTGGAGACACTACAAGCATGACCCTTGAAAGGGTATAAAGGGAAGAACACTTGATAAATAAATAATACTTTATTCATGAACAAAATGCTTAAGAAGCATGGTTATATACATTGAAGGGGTTCACCCCTATATATACAAAACAATGGGAGAGAGAGGAGAGCTCATTTTGAGCTCTCCAAAAAGAGACGTTGGATTCCAACGTCTCTTAATATAGCTGTTGGACTACAGTCCAACAGCATTTATTATTATAGCTGTTGGACTATAGTCCAACAACATTTATTATAGCTGTTGGACTACAGTCCAACAGCTACTTGCACAGTCAAGTTCCAACAGGAACTTGACTGGATCAAAATATCTAGTTTCTATTGAACTAGATGTTAAAAAAGAAAATAAAAAAATAGAAAAAGAAAATAATAAAAGAAAATATAATAATATTAAATAATATATATATATATATATTGCAGTTTACATTTTAACACTCCCCTTCAAACTTACGGTACAATGAGCGAAAGTTTGTCTAAGAGGAAGTGAAATCTGGGAGCAGCGAGAGGCTTGGTGAAGAAGTCTGCTAATTGATATTCTGATGTAACATATGGCAAATCAATGGTTCCATGTAAGTATTCCTCTCTGACATAGTGACAGTCCATCTCAATGTGTTTAGTGCGCTCATGGAATGTCCGGTTGTTTGCAATGTAGATCGCACTTTTGTTGTCACAGCACATCTTTGAAGCTTGCGTTGCTTTAGCTCCCATATCTGCTAGCAATCGTCTGAGCCAAACAACCTCCATAGTGGTGGTTGCCATGGCTCTGTATTCAACTTCGGTGGAGGAAAGAGAGACTTTCTGTTGCTTCTTGCACCTCCACGAAATTAAGGTTTCACCTAGGAACACACAAAAACCAGTAGTTGAGTGTCTATTATTGGGATCACCTCCCTAGTAAGCATCAGTATATGCAATTAAATTTAATGAAGATGAAGCAGACAAGAAGAGTCCTCGTGAAAGAGAGGATTTTAAGTATCTAATAATACGCAAAATCGCTCCCATGTGCACGGAGGTGGGAGCATGCTGAAACTGACTAACTGTATGAACCGCATGAGTTATATCTGGCCTAGTAATGGAAAGATAAGAAAGAGCTCCAACAAGTTGTCTATAAGGAGTAGGATCATCAAGAAGTTCTCCATCATCAATTTTCATTTTAACATTGACAACTTTTGGAGTGTCTACTTTCTTATCATCTGTAATTCCAGACCTGGAAACGATATCAAGAGCAAATTTAGATTGAGATATCAAATACCCCCGAGGGGAATAAGCAACTTCAATGCCTAAAAAATATCTTAATAAACCTAAGTCAGTCATTTCAAAGTGAGTTTTAAGAAGAGATTTGATATTTGCAACTCCCTGTTTGTCGCCTCCGGTGATGATCATATCGTCCACATAGAGAAGAAGAATAATGATGCCTGCATCAGATTTCTTAACAAACAAAGCAGTGTCAGTTAAACAAGGTTGAAAACCAATATCAAGCATAACATGACTAAATCGGTCATACCAGGCTTTTGGAGCCTGTTTAAGACCATAAAGAGCTTTTTCTAGACGAAGAGCTTTACCCTTAGGGATACTAATACCAGGTGGGGCTTCCATGTATACTTCTTCAACGAGATTCCCATTCAGGAAAGCATTTTTGACATCTAATTGAAAGATAGGCCATGTTCTAATGGAGGCCAAGGCTATTAAAGTTCTAACAGTGGTCATACGGGCCACAAGAGCAAATGTTTCTTCATAATCGATGCCATACTCTTGGGCATATCCTTTTGCTACTAAACGGGCCTTATATCTTTCCAGGGTCCCATCACTTTTGGTTTTGACTTTGTATACCCACCTACAACCTATAGGTTTCTTACCCGGAGGAATATCTTGTATCGTCCAAGTATTGGCCTTTTCTAGTGCATCCAATTCTATTTTCATGGCTTCTATCCATTCTATATGATTTTTTGCTTGAGAATAGGATGATGGTTCAACATATGATTGTATTAATGTAATGGCGGCCCTATACGTGGGTGAAAAAGATTCATAAGACACAAATTTTTCTGGAGGTTTAGAGATTCTAGACGTTCTTCTAGGTGGGACTTCAGAGTATTTTTGTAATGCACATGGAAGATTTTGCTCTCTACGTCTTGAATATTGTAGACTAACATCCCTATGGATTTGCTCTTCATTATCATCATTTTCAACAACAATAGGACTTTGATCATTGTCAAGGTCATATCCAACATCACATTCATTGGATTTTGAAGTTAGATCAATTAAAAACGAGTATTCAGTGACATCCTTGGATTTTTCAAATTCAAAGAAGCTTTCTTTTTCCAAAAAAGATACATTTCTTGACACATATAATTTGTCATTTTGAAAATCGAAACACATGTAGCCTTTTTGATTATCAGCATATCCTAAAAAGGCACATGGGATTGCACGAGGAGAGAGTTTATCATTTCTGTTTGTGAAAACAAAACATTTGCATCCAAAGACTCTTAATCTAGAATAATCTAAAGTTAAATTAACAAGCTTTTCTATTGGAGTTGTATTCTTTAATGAGGAAGATGGCATCCTATTAATGAGGTAGGTGGCAGTTAGGACCGCTTCAGCCCAAAAACTTTTTGGAACTTGATTTGCAATTAGCAATGTCCTAGTAGTTTCCATAATGTGCCGATGTTTGCGTTCGGCTAGGCCATTCTATTGTGGAGTGTGTGGACATGATCTTTGATGTGTAATACCATGTAAATTGAGATGGTCTTTGAATTCGTTGGACATAAATTCTCTCCCTGAATCAGTGCGAAAAACAGAAATATCATTTTGAAACTTATTTTTAACCATTTTATGAAATATTTGGAAGTTAGCAAAGACATCAGATTTATGTTTAAGAAAATAAATCCAAGTATGTCTAGAAAAGTCATCAACAAAAATGACATAATATGTATAACCACCTTTGGAAATAACTGGTGCGGGGCCCCAAACATCCGAATGTATTAACTCAAGTGGTCGTGAGGAAACAAAAGTTCTACTAAGAAATGTTAACCTTTTCATTTTGCCAAGAATGCAGTCTTTACAAAAAAAATTTTCAGAATTACAAAAATTTTCCAAACTTGAAAAATATTGAATTTTAGACATATGAGGATGGCCAAGCCTTTTGTGCCATAAATCCAATTCTAATTTCTGAATATTATAACAAAATGCATTCTTGGGTAATTCCAAAAAGTCCATGTAATAAAGTCCTCCTTCTCTATGGCCTTCCCCAATCAGCTTTTCTGACTGACGATCCTATACCCAACAACCATGAGAAGAGAAGGAGATATTACATCCATAATCAGATATTTGCGAGACAGATAAGAGATTCAAATTAAGTTTAGGGATATATCTAACTTCTGGGATAAAAAATCTTTTGGATTTTTGAAGATTTTCAAAACATCCTATTCCTTTTACTTCGAGAGATGTGCCATCGGCTGTAAAAACCTTTGACACACTTGAGTCATTTTTAAGACATTCGGATAGACTATTAACATTTGGGGTCATATGAAAAGAAGCACCAGAATCTAAAAGCCAAGGAAAGTTACCTGGACCGGAGAAAGATGCAACTGCCGCTCCAGTTGAGGCTTCGGTTGAGGAGGATACCCCTTTGAGAAGAGGTTGAAGGATTTCCATCAGTTGAGCCATAGACACAGGTGCATCTTGATCTTTTGACTCAGATTCAACAGATGCAACTCTTTTTTCTTCTCTTCTTTTTAACTTTGGACATTGAGGCCTATAGTGCCCCGGTTCATGACAATGATGACAAATAACTTTTTTTTATCAAAGTCGCCGTTTTGCCTTCCAAAATGAGGCGGCTTGTAAGTACGAGTATGATTCCCCGGTCTAGATACAACTAAAACGGAGTCATCATCAACTTTTGGAGTACTTTTTCTAAGTCTATTTTCCTCCATAGTGAGCTCTTCTATAGTATCAACAATAGAAGGAATTTTTCCACGATGTAAAAGGGCCGATTTGGTGGATTCAAACTCCGGCCTTAGACCATTCACAAATTGATAGAAATGTTCCATATCGAGTTGCTTTTGGCGAAGCTCGATGTCTTCGGCACAATGCCATTTGGGCTCAAGAAGAGTCAACTCTTCCCAAAGTTCGGACAACTCATTATAATATTCTCGAATAGTTTTATCTTTTTGAGTCATTGTCCGAACTTTATCTTGTAAATTGCATACATGTGCAATATCTTTAAGGGAATACATGTTTTTGAGGTATTCCCAAGCCTTATCGGCATGCTCAAACTTAGCTAGACTAGAGCATTTTTTAATGTCTATGCTATTGATGAGCCATGACATAATTTTTGCATGCCCTATCCTCCATTCTTTCCATTTCTTTTCATAAGTGGCTAACGCCTTACTCTTCTCTTCTTCCGTTAGAGGAACCTCTTTATCACCCTCTTTCTTGGTAAGAGATAGTTTAGGTTCCAAATCGGAACCATCCACTATACCCCATAAACCTTTTCCCCAAATGTGGTGCTTCATAATCGAAGCCCACATTACATAGTTAGTATCATTTAGCTTCATAGGAATGATGGTGATCTTATCATTGTCATCCATCTTTTACAAGGGTAAGAGAGGAATAAATAGGAGGAGAGAGAGAGAAAAATAAAAAGAAAAGAAAAAGAGTAGACAAAGGAATAAGAGATGATACAAAACCAAATTTTTTTGTAGCACAAGTTTGCCTTTCTTCAAACAAATCTTCTTGAGCCAAGAACAAGGTGATGAAACACCTTTTGTAAATGTGGCACGGAAATCGAGGCGGAAGCACTTCAAGATCTAAGGATTTCGTAGCTCTGATACCATGTAATGAAATGGTGGTCTTCAACAAATGCACAAATAACTCACAAACAAGTGTCTATTGGAGACACTACAAGCATGACCCTTGAAAGGGTATAAAGGGAAGAACACTTGATAAATAAATAATACTTTATTCATGAACAAAATGCTTAAGAAGCATGGTTATATACATTGAAGGGGTTCACCCCTATATATACAAAACAATGGGAGAGAGAGGAGAGCTCATTTTGAGCTCTCCAAAAAGAGACGTTGGATTCCAACGTCTCTTAATATAGCTGTTGGACTACAGTCCAACAGCATTTATTATTATAGCTGTTGGACTATAGTCCAACAGCATTTATTATAGCTGTTGGACTACAGTCCAACAGCTACTTGCACAGTCAAGTTCCAACAGGAACTTGACTGGATCAAAATATCTAGTTTCTATTGAACTAGATGTTAAAAAAGAAAATAAAAAAATAGAAAAAGAAAATAATAAAAGAAAATATAATAATATTAAATAATATATATATATATATATATATATATATTGCAGTTTACATTTTAACAGATGGCGGCAGATGGGTTACCCACGACCCCTATAGAGACCTCGATTGACCTAGAGGCCTTGCTTCAGGGGTCGGGCACAGTGTTTGATGAGCCCAAGGGCCTACCGCCCTCTCAGTCCCATGACCATGTGGTCCCCATTGAGCCACGGGCCAAGCCCACGAATGTACAACCCTACAGGTATGTGCACACTCAGAAGCTAAAAATTGAGTGATTGGTCAGGAAGATGCTTTTTAATGGGATCATTCAGGTCAACAAGAGATAATATTCTTCTTCAGTTCTGTTGGTGAAGGACGGATCATGGCGGTTCTGCGTCAATTATGGGGCCCTTAATCAAATTACGATTAAGGACAAGTACCAAATTTCGGTAATTGATGAGTTGTTGGATGAACTCCACGGGCCGCATTATTTTTTGAAGTTGAACCTCAGGTTCGGTTATCATCAGATTAGCATGACCCCAAAAGTCATCCTGAAAGCAGCATTTCGGACACACGACCACTACGAGTTCCTGGTGATGCCTTTTGATCTCACCAACACTCTAACAACTTTCCAGGGCCTGATGAATGATGTTTCTTGGCCCTACCTACGACGGTTTATACTAATCTTCTTCGACGATATCCTGATCTACAGTCCTTGGGAAAACCATATGTGCCACCTACGGATTGCCCTGGAGACCTTCGTTGAGCATCAGTTATATGCTAAGCGGACCAAGTGTAGCTTTGGTCAATTCTGTGTCCATTATTTGAAACATGTTATCTTGGGTCAGGGTATAGAGGTGGACCTCAAGAAAGTCGAGGCGATACAAAGTTGGCCAATACCCCAGTCGCTCAAGGGACTGCAGGGATTTCTCGGCCTTACTGGATACTATCGAAAATTTGTTCAGGGGTATGCTCATAACACCCATCCCCTAACAAACCTCCTGAAGAAGGGCTCCTTTCAGTAGAGCCAGGAGGCTATCGGCCTTAGTCTCTAAAGGAAGCCATGACTCGGGTGTCTGTTTTGGCCCTACCAGATTTCATAAAGATTTTCGTGGTTGACACCGACATTGTGGGTGGATAATAGTTCCTCCCAAGTTTGATTTGATGGCTCTTCTTATGGAGCAGTACCACACGACCCCTACAACAGGTCATGAAGGGGTCCAGTGGACCTATCAGTGTTTGAGTAGGGAGTTTGCATAGAGGGGTATGAAGAAGAAGGTCATGTAGTTTGTGGGGCGGTATGATGTGTGAGAGGGTCAAGTACGAGACCGCCTCCCCCATCGATTGTTGCAGCCTCTTTCGGTGTCATACCACATTTGGGAGAACATATCGATGGACTTCATCGATGGGCTTCTCTCCGTGCAGGGAAAGTCCATAGTCATGGTTGTGGTGGACCGTTTGTCCAAGTACAAGCACTTCTTGGCCATGTTTCACCCGTATACTGTCACGTCCATCCCAAAATTGTTTGTACGAGAGGTGTTCCGCTTAGATGGGATGCCTCGTACTGTCGTCAATGACAAAGATCCGATGTTCATCAGTACCTTTTGGGTGAAGTTCTTTCGGTTAGAGGGTACCAAGCAAGTCAGGAGTATCTCCTATCATCCCCGGACAGACCAAGGTACTGAACCGGTGCTTAGAGGACTACCTTCGCGCCTTCATAGGTGACATACCTAAGGCGTGGGTGAGGCTCCTTCTGTGGGCCGAGTGGTCCTACAACACAACCTACCACTTCTCCATACAGGCAACCCTATTTCTATTTTTGGCTGCGTACGGATGACCCCCTCCGACCATAGCCGACTATGTTGGTAGAGCTGCGCGGGCAGATGCAATTGAGTCGGCCTTGCTACAGAGAGACCACCTCTTGCGCTTGTTGCGTAAGAATATGGTTGTCGCCCAAGAGCGAATGAAGTAGACCTATGATCGGAGACATCGACCACGACAGTTTCAGGTGGGTGACCTTGTGCTCCTCAAGTTGTCACCACAGGGCAAGGGACAATATGACGAGTACAATAGCACAAGTTGGCACCCCACTACTACGGACATTTTCCTATCTTAGAGAGGGTCGGGATAGTGGTTTATAGCTTCGACCTCCCCACAAGAGCCCAAGTATACCCTTATTCCATATGTCGCACCTTAAGCCATATAAAGGAGAGTCGCTCGACGGGTGTCCAACCTTGGTGATACCTTACCCCAGCTCATCAAGGTCCTTGGGAAGAGAAGGCGGAGGAAGGACGGTCGCCTAGTGACGAAGATATTAGTCCAGTGGACTGGTAGCAGAGTAGACAAAACGACGTGGGAAGAAGAAGACCGAATAGCAGCTCAGTATCTGAAGTTTCTGCCTTTAGGACAAAACGTGTTTGAGAGAGATGGATTGTTACAAACCCTTTACCACTCCAGGTCTAACCCAAAGGATCCGCCCCCCACCCTTGGATCCACCCCAGTCAAGATCCAATCTGTAGGAGCCGTCCTAGCTCCAAGATCCATTTTAGGGAACCCTGCCCAGCCTAGAGTTCTGCTTAGGTTGGGATTTAGGTGGGACGCCCCCTTAGAGTCCTCTCTACGGTGGGACTGTGCTTATACTGATTACTAAATTTCTCTTTTGCACTCCTATATATAGATGTATTATAGCTTAGTTTATTCTTAATGAAACATATTGAGATTCCTCTCTATTCTTCATTTTGGTTTGTGTGATTGCTCCCTAAGGGAAAGACTCTGCTCCCTCACCCGTCCATTGTTGACCGCCGTCGTTCGGTCAGGAATGCTTTTCTTCCTTTTGATCGCCGCCCTCACCTTCCACCTCGCTACCTATGCCAACAAGGAGCGGCACTCCTCTCTCTCCTCGTTGGTTTCCTCCTTGGCCGAGTCCTTGACTTGGACTCGCCTCTCTCTCTCTCTCTCTCTCTCTCTCTCTCTCTCTCTCTCTCTCTCTCTCTCTCTCTCTCTCTCTCTCTCTCTCCACACCCCTGCCACATGTCGTAGGCGTATCCCTTTGTGACCGTGTCCCTACCCGGTGACACGCCCCAGCGTCTCCCCTTCCACTCATGCGTCCCTCTCTTCCTCAGTTGTTGCTTGGCCAGCAATGTGTCCCACTGCTGCAGGACACACCGCACGACCTGCAGTGTCTCCACTGCCGCTGCCGCACGCCCCTGCAGCGAGCCTACTGCTCAGCTAGAGCCCAGCCATCCAGGTGCTGTCCCTCACCCGCACGCCTCTTTCACGAGCCACATCCTGCCTCATGTTCCAGATCAGCAGGACTGAATCCCCTCCTCCACCCTTGGGAGATCCGGGTCCTAACAAAATACTCTAACATGCTTCCAAAGGACCATGGAGGAAATTCAGTAACATGTAATTAATGGACAAATGTTATCCCTGAGATATAAATTCTGACCACAGCCCCAAAGCTTTATGAGAATTTCCTTGACAAGGGACTATCTCAGCAGATATTGGAAAACAAATCATTTTTTCCAAGTCTCAGAAAAAACAGTAAGAAAAAGAAAAATTAAACACGGTTTGAAAAATCTGTCTCCTATCTTTACAAATTTTAGGAATGTTTTGGAAAAGTATTATGCAAGTCACCGGAATGAGATTCAAACATTTTGTCAAATTCAAGATCATGGAAAAAACTTTGACAACTCATTTTGCTATATTATTGTATTGTCACATTCTTTTCTAATTTAATTGGAAGCAAACCTGTTCCAAAAGATATTTTGCTCGGTCAAGATTTCCCTTTGAATGTGCCTCAGCAGCCTGCATAAAGTTAGACGTATGAGAAGTCATTATCATACAATCTGAAAAAAGAGTCATTGTCCTATATGAATAAAAGGCTATATTCCCAACAAGATCTGATATATTTTATAGTATAAGAGGATACCTAAAAAAATAAACCAATGATTTGACAAATCAACTTTCAAAATTTCAAAGTTACTCACAGCTTCATAGTAAGTCTTCATTGCATCCCAATGCTGCTGGGAAGATTTCCGTAGGGCATGGTACTCACTCACTTTAGCTTCCTGATACACATTATCCTTGTCTAGACATCCAAAACAAAGATAGGAGTATTTATCAAAGAAATTTTTTTTGGAATATAGAGCAAAATAAAGTATTGTTTTGAGAGTGAGACAAATGCATGGCATGAGAATCATTTAACTTCAACCAATGTTTAACATAAAAGTAAATGTGTGTGGACACATAGATAAATGACATCGCTTTCTCCTAGATACGGATTTCTGGCCTCAAAGCACTCTAAAATCCAGATAATAATGAATCTGGCGTACTGAGAAAACTGATTTTAATTTCTATGCTCAAGCAGTAGACGATAGACAATTGACATGCCCACTTAAATTACAACCTTCCAGCAAGTAATAGGTATCCAGTGTTTGCAATATGGCGCTTAAATGGGTACCTTCATCAGGATGAACTTTTGGCTCCACAGGACTAGCTTCCACACAACTTTGTACTACTAGTTTTGCTTTCCTCATAGCCTTCATCTTCTGAGACTTCTTGGGCAATTCGTCAGATCTCTCAGGCATGCTAAACAATGTCTCTAGAATTTCCCTTTCAAGATTATTCCTCTTCACACTTATACAAGACGATTCTGATTCCTTGGGCTTCATTATATCTTCACTGCATGTTTTCAAACTAACTAAATGAATACCTAGTAAAGCAAGAGATAAGTAAAATAAGTCTATTTAGTCTATATGCAATAGGATCCTTGGAAACCCAGGTTCATCTTCAAAAAAGGTTTGAACTAAATGAAGAAAAAATAAAACATAACACAATTAAATCCTGGAAAAGATGGAACCCAAAGTTCAATTCTGTAACTTTCCCTTATGAGAAGATTGCATAAGGATTTCAGTAGTGGAAGGCTGTGCACATTATCACGCATTGATACTTATCTTCCATTATTTTTATAAGTGCAAGCATGAGTTTTTGCTCAGTCGAATCAGACCCTTCATGTATCCGTCCCAAAAATGCAGCCACTTATAATAAACTTTTATAGTGTAACCAAGTTTTGGCTAATATTTTATACACCTTGCATGGAATTATTGTTTTACAGCTTTAATATTTATCACAGTTAATTTAACTGTGATTTATCCCCGTTAAATCACAGTTAAATTACTCATTGTGTTGTGTCTAACAAGCATCATGATTATCAAACTTTATGTGCTTTTCGGATGCATATATTTGAGCATCTAGATCATTACAACCTAACAAGTTTCCTTCAAAGGCATAAATCTACTAATTGTTGGAGGTGGAGAGGGCATCAATGTTTTCATCCAGAAACTAGAAAGATAGTTAATTCTAAGCATGTCATTTTTCACGAGAAAGAATATCATGCTGACAGTGATGAGCATGTATATAATCAATTCATGTTTTTGGCCTTTGACAAGGAGCGAGAGATGCAACCCAATGGATGCAAGATCCCCTAGTAGTGTTTCTAAGGCCCAATTGTTACCACAAGAAGATGAAAATGTTGATTCTGCTGGATCCTATAAAGGTTTCAAAACTTTTTCCCACAAGGTTATGCTAGATGATAGAATATGTCAAGACTTTAGCATATGTTGTCCATTGGTATAGCCAATGAGTTGAAACTAGTCAAATCTGACCTAATCAGGGAATGTGAGAGTTGTAGCTAACAGTCATGCATTGACATTTGGAATTAGTAGTCCTGAATTATTGCATGTTTTTAATCTTGTATATTTTGGCGTGCGAGGCCCTCTCCGATTTGTTTTAAAAGAGGATTTGTCTACTTTGTTACCTTTATTGATGTTTATATAAGGTTTGCATGGGTTTATTTCATGAAAAATTTGAGTAAATTGTTTGATATATTCAGGCAAGTCTATGTTATGGTTGAAATACAGTTTGGTACTCATTTGAAAATATTGCACTCAGATTCAAAGGGAGAGTATATTAGTACTCAATTGCAACAATTCATAGTTAAAAAAGGAATTACATCAGAAATCTTGCCAGTATATTTCACAATAAAATGGAGTAGCTAAGCGTAAAAATATACATATTCTTAAGACCACTCTTGCACTATTGCTTTTTGGCAGTGTCCTAGGATATTCTAGGCTGTGGAAACAACTGTAGCAATGTTTCTGGTCAATTGCATGTTTATTAGTGTCATTGCAGGAGAAAAACTTTTTCTAGGTTATACGATTATGCTCCTGATTATTCTTTCATATGTCTTTGGTAGTACTTGTTATATCTTATGTCTCAGCATCTATGTCACCTGGGTACGGGTGCAGAGGGTACGACATGGCAATTCCAAAAAATGTGAGTGCAGGGACACGGCTATATATATATATATATATATATATATATATATATATATATATATATATATATATATATATCACATAAATACAAAATAAACTGAATATAATCTAAATATATATGCTATATCTAAAATATATATTATATACTGAAAATATAAAGTTATAAACTGAAAATATAATTATAAATTATAAATTGAATACAAACTTATATTTACGGAGGGTAAAATGGCGTGTCCAGGTGTTGACGTGTGTCGACACGGGTACGGAGGGCAAAATGAAGTATTCGTGTGACATAGCTCAGCATGAGAGAGACAAACTGCCAGTGCCACCCAAGACTGTCAAGTATTTTATTAGATATCCTGGAGGTCAAAAAAGATATTATTTTTATGACTCAGTGTCAAAAAATGTATAGAACTCTAGGCATCTCACCTTTTAGAGCATCACCGCTATTTTGCTTCTAGTAATAGAGAACAAACTGAGTCAGATACTTTGTCTCTTGTATCATTTTCCTTTTAGAAAAAAATTATTGAATTAGATATCCTGGAGGTCAAAAAAGATATTATTTTTATGACTCGTCAAAAAATGTATAGAACTCTATGCATCTCACCTTTTAGAGCATCACCTTTATTTTGCTTCTAGTAATAGGGAACAAACTGAGGAGTCAGACACTTTGTTTCTTTTATCATTTTCCGTTTAGAAAAAATTTATTGAATTAGATAAGGAGTGTAGACCACTTCAAACACATGTAGATCTCAGGATTTTGATTGTGTTCCTTTCCTTGATAGACTCACACATGATACAAATGATTTTTCTGATACACAACCCAATTTCACCATTGTTGATAAGGAGCTACAGGAGATATTGGTACCGCAGGTAAGACTTAGTTCTCATCCTTTTGTTCCTCATTTTATTTCTTATAAATCATTTTTTTGTTCAACATCAACTCTTGCTTTAAAATTCATATGTTGAGCATGGCATCTATCATGTAGTTGCACTTTAGTCTAAGTGGTTGCAAGCTATGGTAGAAGAATTGACTGCACTAGAGAGAATGCATACTTAAGAGTTAAGACTTGACTAAGCTACTTGAAGGAAAGAAAGTTGTTGGATGTAGGTGGTTACATAAAATAAAAACAAAAGTAGATAGTGGTATTGAAAGATACAAGGCAAGACTTGTAACTAAGGGCTATAATCAACAATTCAGACTATGTAGAGTCTTGGCTCCTATGGCGCACACAACCACCTTTTGCACACTACTTGGAGTAGTTGTTGTTAGGTAATAGGTGTAAAAGAATCTTCAACAAGATACTTTAGTTGATAACGCAATAACCTTGAGAACAAATGTGTTAACATACACACCCAAGAACACTTGTGCACAACAAGCACAACACACCGAATCACAAATGTGCAAATGCACTCATAAGATTCATAAACAACTAAAGAGGTTGGGCTATAATCCCAAATCCCTTAAGAAAATACAAGAGGAGCTGCCCATATATATAGGGCTTTGAGAAGGCCTTGGGAGGGGCTCCACATAGTCGTTGGAGCCCCTCCAACGGTCACAAATGTGACCGTTGGAGGGGTCCAACGACTAGTGGGTTGGGCCCCTCCCAATGCAAGTACAATGCATTAAATGTAAAAAGAAAAAAGAATAAAGAAAAAAGAAAAAGAAAATAAATACAAAATCATATTCTCGAAAAAGAATGTAAAATTCCTAAACTACCCTTACTAGGAATATATATATTTTATATATATAATTGGTAAATACATATACATATATTATATATATGTATATGTATTACCTTATATATATAAAATATATATGCGAAATTACAAGTTTGATTACATAATTTAACACCCCCCCTCAAACTTAGGGCAAGATGACCGAAAGTTTGCCAAGAAGGAAGTTGAACCGCGGAGCGCACAAGGCTTTAGTAAAGAAATCTGCCAACTGATATTCGGACGTGACATAAGGAAGATCAATAACTCCTCGGAGATATGCTTCACGAACATAGTGACAGTCCATTTCGATGTGTTTAGTCCGCTCATGAAAGGTGTGATTCTTTGCAATGTAGATTGCACTCTTGTTGTCGCAGCATAGCTTGGTGGGTCATTCAATTTTGATCCCCATGTCTTCTAGCAGTTGGTGAATCCAAACAATCTCCATGGTAGTAGTTGCCATGGCACGATATTCAGCTTCAGTTGAGGAGAGCGACATTTTTTGTTGCTTCTTGCATCTCCACGAAATTAGTGAGTCTCCTAAGAACACACAGAAACCAGTGGTGGAGTGACGGTTATTTGGGTCACCTCCCCAATCTGAGTCAGTATAAGCAATCAATTTTAAGTCAGAAGAAGAGGACAGAAAAACTCCCTTATTTAGAGTACCCTTTATGTATCTTACAACTCGTAAGATGGCACTCATGTGAACGGATGTAGGCGCATGCTGAAACTGACTTGCAGTGTGGACTGCATGGGATATATCTGGTCTGGTAATACTCAGATACATCAGAGATCTTACAAGCTGTCTGTAGGGTGTAAGATCCAAAAGGGGAACCCCATCATCAATTTTCATCTTTGTTCCTACTACCGCAGGAGTTTCACAAAGCTTCTCATCTGTAATACCTGACCTGTCGATGATCTCAGAAGCAAGCTTAGTTTGAGATAAGAAATATCCTCTAAGAGAGTATGCTACTTCAATTCCCAAAAAATAAGTTAGAAAACCCAAGTCAGACATTTCAAAATTATCTTTTAAGATAGATTTTACACGCTTAACCCCGTTAGAATCACTCCCAGTGATGAGCATGTCATCAACATATAGAAGTAAAATTACAATCCCTGCATTGGATTTTCTAACAAATAGAGCAGTGTCAGTAAAACAAGAGGAAAAACCATTCTCAATCATAACAGAGTTAAATCTATCATACCAAGCCTTGGGAGCTTGTTTTAGGCCATAGAGTGCTTTCTGAAGACGAAGCACCTTTCCCTTAGGAGTCTCCATTCCAGGAGGAGCATCCATGTAAACTTCTTCACTTAAGTCGCCATTTAAGAAGGCATTTTTCACATCCATTTGATAGATGTTCCATTTGTTGATAGAGGCAACGGTTATAAGACATCGAACAGTGACCATACGAGCTACAGGAGCAAAAGTTTCTTCATAGTCAATACCATATTCTTGACTATATCCTTTTGCAACCAAGCGAGCTTTATACCTTTCAAGGGATCCATCACTTTTAGTTTTTACTTTGAAGACCCATCTGCACCCTATTGTTTTCTTCCCTTTAGGAAGATTTTGAAATTCCCAGGTTTTGGCTTTTCTTAGAGCCTCAAGTTCATTGTTCATGGCATTAATCCATTCAGGGCACTTTCGTGCTTCTTCAAAATTTCTAGGTTCTATATAAGAGTGGATGGCACTAAGGCAGGCTCTATATCTTGGTGAAAAAGAGTCATAGGAAATGAACCTAGAAGGAGGCCTTCTACTTCTCTCAGTTCTACGAGGGATCACTTCATTCTGAGAGGCACTGGAACTGGCATCATTATATCTGTCAAGAGCACTCCTAAAGTTGTTTTGATCTCTATGAGAGTAGGTGATAGGGTCTCTAGGTAATTCAATAGGTAATAGGTGTAAAAGAATCTTCAACAAGATACTTTAGTTGATAACGCAATAACCTTGAGAACAAATGTGTGAACATACACACCCAAGAACACTTGTGCACAACAAGCACAACACACCGAATCACAAATGTGCAAATGCACTCATAAGATTCATAAACAACTAAAGAGGTTGGGCTATAATCCCAAATCCCTTAAGAAAATACAAGAGGAGCTGCCCATATATATAGGGCTTTGAGAAGGCCTTGGGAGGGGCTCCACATAGTCGTTGGAGCCCCTCCAACGGTCACAAATGTGACCGTTGGAGGGGTCCAACGACTAGTGGGTTGGGCCCCTCCCAATGCAAGTACAATGCATTAAATGTAAAAAGAAAAAGGAATAAAGAAAAAAGAAAAAGAAAATAAATACAAAATCATATTCTCGAAAAAGAATGTGTAAAATTCCTAAACTACCCTTACAAGGAATATATATATTTTATATATATAATTGGTAAATACATATACATATATTATATATATGTATATGTATTACCTTATATATATAAAATATATATGCAAAATTACAAGTTTGATTACATAATTTAACAATAGGATCTTTAGCAACTTGATGTGAACAATGTCTTCCTCAATAAGTAGCAGGAGGAAGAGGTTTACATGCAACCTTAGTTGTCAAAGGTGACACCTAGGTGCTGCCTAGGCGCAGCCCCACCGCCTGGGCGACCAGGTTTGGGTGGTGGGGCCCTATATTACCGCCTAGGCGCTGCCTAGGTCGCCTAGGCACCACCTAGGCTTTTTTTAGAGCCTAGGCTTTTTTTTTGAAGTTTTTTTTTTTAATTTTTTTTTTGAAGACATATCATTTGTTTTCTTCTTCGAGGAGGAGAAGACACGTTATTTGTCTATTGATTGTATTATGTCTATTGTTTAGAAGAAGAAAAAGAAGACATTATTTGTCTATTGCTTGTATTATGTCTATTGTTGAGAAGAAGAAGACATTATTTGTTTATTGCTTGTATTATATCTTGTTGATTTTTTTGTATACATGATTTTATTTTTTGTGTATTGTTCATTCACATTGTTAGCTGTATGGTTTGTTCTTTCAATTGTTAATTTATTCTTGATTTGTTTGAGCAGGTTAAGGTTATGTAATATAATTGCTTTACAGTGTTCAATGACATATTATTTGTCTATTGCTTATTGTTGATTGATTTTATATTGCATACATGTTTCTTATTGTGTTTTTTGTGTTTTTTATGTTTTTTAATTTTTTTATTTGGGGTACCACCTAGGCCTTTTTAGGGGCTCACGGCCTATGACAACTAAGCATGCAACTACCTCTTGGCGTCATAGAGTATTATTATATGGGCTTAAACGAGTTCCTAGAGCTTGGTTTGAGAATTTCAATATTGCAGTCAAACAACTTGGGCTTACATAGAGCTACCATGATCTAGCTATGTGGGTTTTTTTTCAGCTTCTTAGGGACAGTGTTTGCTTCTGCTATATGTCGACAATATGATTATCACAAGTGATCAGATTCATCTAATAATTAATGTGAAGCAAAAGCTTGGCCAAATATTTGAGTTGAAGGACTTAGGAGTATTTCATTACTTTCATAGGATAGAGATGGCATATTCTAAAAGAGGTTATATACTATCACAACATGGTATGTAGCTGATCTAGTGACTCGAGCTAGACTGACAGAGTATGGGAAGCATTTCAGTCTACTGACGCACTTAAAGCAAACGTTAGACTCAAGTTGACGGATGGTGAGCCACTCACTAATGCTACAATATATGGTTAGTTCAGTGTTATCAAAAATGCGCCTTAGGTGAAAAAGGCGTGCCTCGCCTTGAGGCGCAGCCCTTTGTGCCTCAAGGCGCAAGAAAAAAAAAACTTTTTTTTACAACAAGATTTCTGAGACATGATCAACAAGATTTTTGTAGGTTAATCTCATATATTTTTCAGTTATTTCAGTTATGTAATCAGTTTCTTAGTATATTACTATATTTTAACTTTTGTTGGTTAATCTCGTATATTTTTCAGTTATTTCAGTTATGTAATTAGTTTCTTAATATATTTTAACTTTTGTTGGTTAATCTCATATATTTTCCAGTTATGTAATTAATTTTTTAGTTACTTTTATATGTTAATCTCATATTTTTTAGAATAATCTCATATATTTTAACTTTTGTAGGTTAATCTCATATATTTTCCAGTTATTTCAGTTATGTAATCAGTTTCTTAGTATATTTTAACTTTTGTTGGTTAATCTCATATATTTTCCAGCTATGTAATCAGTTTTTAGTTATTTTTATATGTTAATCTCATATTTTTTAGAATAATCTCATATATTTTAACTTTTGTAGGTTAATCTCATATATTTTCCAGTTATTTCAGTTATGTAATCAGTTTCTTAGTATATTTTAACTTTTATTGGTTAATCAATCTCATATATTTTCCAGTTATGTAATCAGTTTTTTAGTTACTTTTATATGTTAATCTCATATTTTTTAGAATAATCTCATATATTTTAACTTTTGTTGGTTAATCTCATATATTTTCCAGTTATGTAAACAGTTAGTATAATTTATCTTTTGTTGGTTAATCTCATATATTTTCCAGTTATGTAATCATTTTTTAGTTACTTTTATATGTTAATCTCATATTTTTTAGAATAATCTCATATATTTTAACTTTTGTAGGTTAATCTCATATATTTTCCAGTTATTTCAGTTATGTAATCAGTTTCTTAGTATATTTTAACTTTTGTTGGTTAATCTCATATATTTTCCAGTTATGTAATC
This sequence comes from Nuphar pumila, assembly GCF_984573655.1. Lineage (NCBI taxonomy): Eukaryota > Viridiplantae > Streptophyta > Magnoliopsida > Nymphaeales > Nymphaeaceae > Nuphar > Nuphar pumila. The sequence goes on from NC_143261.1 coordinate 75,448,406, forward strand.
AGTTTTTAGTTACTTTTATATGTTAATCTCATATATTTTAACTTTTGTAGGTTAATCTCATATATTTTCCAGTTATTTCAGTTATGTAATCAGTTTCTTAGTATATTTTAACTTTTGTCGGTTAATCTCATATACTTTTCGGTTATGTAATCAGTTTTTTAGTTACTTTTATATGTTAATTTCATATTTTTTAGAATAATCTCATATATTTTAACTTTTGTTGGTTAATCTCATATATTTTCCAGTTATGTAATCAGTTTCTTAGTATATTTTATCTTTTGCTGGTTAATCTCATATATTTTCCAGTTATGTAATCAGTTTTTAGTTACTTTTATATGTTAATCTCATATTTTTTAGAATAATCTCATATATTTTAACTTTTGTAGGTTAATCTCGTATATTTTTCAGTTATTTCAGTTATGTAATTAGTTTCTTAATATATTTTAACTTTTGTTGGTTAATCTCATATATTTTCCAGTTATGTAATTAGTTTTTTAGTTACTTTTATATGTTAATCTCATATTTTTTAGAATAATCTCATATATTTTAACTTTTGTAGGTTAATCTCATATATTTTCCAGTTATGTAATCGGTTTCTTAGTATATTTTATCTTTTGTTGGTTAATCTCATATATTTTCCAGTTATGTAATCATTTTTTAGTTACTTTTATATGTTAATCTCATGTTTTTTAGAATAATCTCATATATTTTAACTTTTGTAGGTTAATCTCATATATTTTCCAGTTATTTCAGTTATGTAATCAGTTTCTTAGTATATTTTAACTTTTTTTGGTTAATCTCATATATTTTCCAGTTATGTAATCAGTTGTTAGTTACTTTTATATGTTAATCTCATATTTTTTAGTACTTATTTGAGATTTTCTATTTCTTATTGGTTGTTATTTCATCAATAAAGCATTTCTTTCTTTCTTTATATTTTTAGATATTTTTTTTATAATTTTTTTAAAGTTTTCAAAAAAAATATTTGAGGCTTACGCTTTACACCTCGAGGCTTACGCCTCGCCTCGGTTTTTGGTGGAGCGCCTCGCTACGCCTCAACGCTTTTCACAACACTGGGTTAGTTAATTGGAAATCTCACTTGTTTGACCATTTCACAACCTAATATTGTCTATGCAGTCCATTTAGTGAGTCAGTTTATAAGTGCACCTTGTACGATTCAGTCTACTAGCAGTATTGAAGATCATTCGGTATCTCAAAATACTATGCACTATGTATTGTTCTTTTCACCAGCCTCCTCACTAGAGCTTACATAGTAGGACTCGATACTCCATTCCTGGCTTCCACATATTTCTTGGATACTCTTTGATCTCTTGAAAGAGTGAAAGCCAACAAAAGATTGCCTTGTTTACAGCTGAGAAGTATGTCAAATTCACTTGGCCTTGATTATATCTATGCAATCTAAACCTGTGTCCTATTACAGCAAACAAAATCTAACATCTTATAGGGAGTGTTCAAGACTATCCCAAGCATATCCATGGGATAAGTTAGATCAACTATATAGTATATACACATGCACACATGCTTTTGAAATCAATGTAATAGCCAACAATACAAATTCTAGACACCCAAGCAACAAAAACAATCAGTAAATGTTCAAAATTATCCAAAATCAGGAACAACCAACTTTAACATGTGATGTCCTAAATGTCAAATAAAAGGATAGATTACACCGATAAAGAATTTCATACCTATGGGTATGAACCTCAAGTGGTACTTCATCTACTGAGTGAGGAATCATTTTTTGTTTTCTGTCTGCAAACTGATAAATTAAATTTGATCTAGTTAGATCCACACAAAAATATTTATCAGATTTGAGAAGCATATCTAAAAAATAATCATGCAACTTGCACACTAATTGTCTAAACAACAATGGAGAGACCAATACATGTTTGTATTCTGTTCTATTCTATCAGCAATATTTCCAGATATTCACAAAGAAATTTCACATAGAAACAGACATGGATACAGGACATGGCACAGACATGCTTGGGACACATGGTTTTTGTAAAAAGAAAAGGTTAGGACATAGCCATACATAAACCGAATGCATTCATAAACATACAATAAAATTTTGCAAAGTCACAGTCTAAAGCAATAAAGCATGAATATACTCTTAAAGTATAAATATTGAATAACAATTATAAGACATTCATTATGATTAATCATCAACAATAAAACAAATCCAAATTCGAACTCAAAATATACATTCAATGAAATTTTTAAGAAAAGACAAAAACAGACAGAAATAAAGGATCAATATCATAAGAAAATATAGATGAACTTAGGACATGTTGTCACGTTTGGTTGTGTTCAAGAGCATTGTGGATGTCTGACAGCCATGTCAATGTTGTGTTGGAACATATAGACACACATGCTCAGTGAAATGTCTTGGAACATAAATATCAAGACAATTGAATCTGAGTTGGCAAGCCAGAAAAGTAACATCTAGGGTGCAAAGTTTGGTATCGGTGCTGTGTGGAAGAAGAGGATAAAGCAGCCAGTACTTTGCCCCAAAGTTATCCCACTTAGGTGAGAGGCAGCACCTAAAACATTATTTACACGATACACCCTAATTAGGGAAGTACAGTTATATATATATATATATATATATATATATATATATATATATATATATATATATATATATCAGTACCACCAAGAAGTGACTTCCACAAGAAACAAGTTCAATAATATAACACATTGTGTGCCTGCCGGTATGATGAAATTATGACATAATACTAGAATGCATATCTCACATGCAAACTCCCTAATTTATACAGTATAAACATCTACGTTACTTTTCAACTTCACTTTATTGGTCATATCAATCTGAGTACCCAAAGCTCAGAATTTCATTTATGAATAGTGATTTTCTTGAAGTTAATCACCAGCATACTTGTTGGATGTTTCCAGTTTGTCTTTCAGAAAGATTAGATGGATTTCTCATCAGAGGAGAAAGGAAATGTTACTTTTTGCATATAAAATAAATAGACACACCAAGTACATACAAGTTTTTTGGTTGATCAGCTCCACATTAAGTGAAATAGAGCACCTTTTACTTGCCTACTGCTCATCTCATACATCTGAAACCAAATACTTCTATATTTCCAGTATTTCTTCTGCGGTAAATTTAATGCATAATCTTCACTGAAAAAAAGAAGGGGATGTATAGCCATTTCATGCAGATCGTTCTTGGATCCTCTTCATAGAGAGAAGGTAATATTGTGTTTTTTGTTGGCTACTTAAATGAATATCTCAACAGTTATGAAAATTTTCTACTTAGTATATCAACGCAATGTGGTAAATGTCCCCTATTTAATGAAACTTCAAGTGCATAAGAGAGATGACACAAAGGGCTATAAAGAGTGCACAACCACACAAGTAAGAAGCCACTAACGGGCAAGATACAAAGAGCCACAAAGCGCTAAGCACAATGCTCACAAAGAGAAACAAGAACACATAAAAATAATCAATACTGTATTGAAAAAGATGCTAAGTATTGAATACAAGACAGGAGATTACCCCCCTTATATAGACAAAGGCTATGTAACCGTGACACGCCATATGGGTCACCGTACTCATGTCAACACGCATCGACACAGGCGCGGGTATCGGGGGTAGTGCGGATATGCCACAGGTCAGATCCTGCACTATGTCGCGGTTTCGGGTCTAGCATAGACCCAAAACAGGCATTTTGACCCAGGTCAAAGGGGGCGGGGCCATCACACACACACCTCCAGCCTCTCTCGAGAAATCCCAACTCTGGACACTCTCTCTGCTCTCCCCGAAAACCCCTTCTCTCTCCCTCTGCTCTCTCGAATCCCCTCCTCCCCCTTTGGCTCTCGTCTTCCCTTCTCTCTCCCTCTGTTTCTCGATTTCCCTCCTCCCCCTCTACCTCTCGTCTTCTCCTTCTCCTCTTATGTCACTCCTCTACGTTCATGGACCTCCCCCTTCCAACCCTCAATAGCAGGAGGGGAGAAGGAGGAGAGAGAGGCGGTGGGAGGATACCCCCCTTTATTCATTTATACATTGGTTTTTAAAATTTCCAAACACCCCCCCCCTATTCATTTTTTACTTATACCCCCCTTCTTTATTCAAAATATCATCCCACAACTCCTTCTTTTACTAAAACTTGTCTCTCTTTTACTAAAAACTATTAAAAACTTTAACCAACAAACCATCATGGATCTTGCATTGGACCCACACACACACACTATATATATATATAGATAGATAGATAGTCGTGTCCTGTACCCTCATTTTTTGAAATTGTTGTGTCGTACCCTCCGTACCCATATCCGTGGCGACATAAGAGAAAGGAGAGCACTAGAGCCCTTGGGACCACCCCCAACGGCTCTAAGAGCTCAGGGCAATAATGCCTTTAGCTCAAACCATAAAGATAAGAAAAAGACTAAAGTGCCCCTAATGTGCAGAGTCTATTACAATGTTGTGAAATTATGAAAATACCCCTAATGGGTATTTACCTATTACAATGATAAATGAATATATATATAATGTATATATACATTATATATATAATGTGTATATATATATATATACATACAAACATCTTATCACCCCCTCTCCATCAAACAAAATTACGATGAGATCACTGAAAGTTTGCTAAGGAGAAAAATAAAACGAGGTGCAAAAAGAACTTTGGTAAAAAAATCTACAAATTGGTACTTCGATGTGACGTACGGTAACGCAACAGTTCATTTCATATACTCATCACATACATGACAGTCCATCTCAATGTATTTTGTTCTTTCATGGAAGGTGTAGTTGCTTGCAATATAAATTGCATTTTTTTTGTTACAACCAAGGTTGCCAAACTAGGAAGCGGAAGTGGAAAATGATAAATATATAGGAAGCAGAAAGCGAAGAATAATATATATATATATATAAGAATTGAATGGGAATCAAAATAAAAACTAAAATAAAAGTGACTAATATTAAATTTCATGATTTAGTGTAAGAATTACATTTTTAACAAAATCTAAAAATGATGACTACCAATTTAGAGAAAGCACATGGAAGTGAGTGAAAAAAGAGAGAAAACATATAACGTAGATGTTTATACTATATAAGAAGAATAGATGAAGCATGGGAAATCATAAAAGCATGGGGGAATCGAGGTTCTCATCGAGTTTCGGAAGCGAGGAGTATCGAGTTTCCGAAGCGAGTTTCTGAGAAGTGGGTTTCCCACATATCTAAGAAGCTTCAGGTAACTCTGGTCCAACACATCTTCGAGGGTTTGAAGATAGAAACTCCCATGTCCTGGAGAAGAGTCCTTAGCCATACAAGCTCCATTGTTATAGTCATTGCTCGATATTCTGCTTCAGTTGAAGACAAGAAGACCTTCTGTTGTTCCTTGCACCTCTAAGAAATTAAGGAATCTTCTAAGAAATACAAAAACCAATAGTTGATATTCTATCATTTAGATTACCACCCCAGTCAACATCAGTGTAAGCAGTTAAATCTAAGGATAAGGAGGATGATAAGAAAATAACTTTTGAAATTGTGTTTTTAATATATCGAATAATCTCCATAACTGCACCCATGTGCATTGTGGTGGGAGCATGCTGAAATTGACTTGATGTATGGACCACATGAGCGATATCAGGTCGGGTGATAGAAAAGTAGGTGAGAGATTCAATCAATTGGCGATAAGCAATAGGATCTTCAAGCACTAGGCCATCTTCAAGCCTTAATTTGGCATTTGTGACGTTTGAGGTCTCCACATTTTTTCATCAGAAATTCCTAACCTCAAAATTTTTCTTTAAAACAAATTTAATTTTAATAAGTCCTTTGTCATTTCCTATAATGATCATGTCATCAACATATAGTAGAAGTATAAGAATATTAGTACAGATTTTCTTGACAAAGAGAACAGTGTCAGTATAACAAGAAATAAATCCCAAACAAATCATAACATTACTAAATTTATCATACCAAGCCTTAGGAGTTTGTTTAAGACCATACAAGGCCTTTTTAAGTTTCAGAATTTTACCATTAATATCAACTCCTGGCGAGGGATCTATGTAAACTTTCTCACAAAGTTCTCCATTTAAAAAGGCATTTTTAAAAATCTAGTTGATAAATTAGCCATTGTTGAATACAGGCAATGGCAATTAAGGTTCAAACACTAGTCATTCTAGAGACGAGGGCAAAGGTTTTCTCATAACCTACTCCATATTTTTAAGCATACCCTTTGGCAACCAATCTTGCTTTATACCTTTTTAAAGATCTGTCACTTTTGGTCTTGACTTTAAACACCCACCTACATCTTATAGGTTTCTTGCCTGAAGAAAGATCAACTATTTTCCAAGTGTTAGTTTCTCTAAGGGCATCAAGCCCATTTTCATTGCTTCAATCCAATGCGGGTATTGTCTGACATCATTATAATGGGATGGTTCATAGGAGTGAAGAGTTATTAGACATGCTTTAAAGTTTGCAGAAAATGAATCATAAAATACAAATCTACTAGGAGCATTAGATATTCGATTAGATCTCCTAAGTTGAGATTCCTCTAAGGGTATACTTTGAGATAACTTCTCAAGAGCACTTTGTCTACGCCGAGTATAAACATGTATATTATTAGAGGCATCTTTAATGAAACTTTTGTTTTGATGACATACCTCATCAACAACCGGGTGTTCATTCAAACAAGGATCAAAAACATCATTAGAGTCAAACATGTTAGATTTATCATGTCTTGGTATGAGATCAAATACAAATGTATGGTCAACTTCTTCTTTAGTTCCTTTGTTATCAAATCCACATCTTTAGAAACATAAAGATTGTTGTTCTTTGGGTCAAAACATTAATACATTTTTTTATTTTCCCCATATCCCAAGAAAACACACTCAAGAGCTTTTGGAGATAGTTTATCATTTTTATGAGTAAGCATGTAACACTTACAACAAAATATTCTTAATATTTTAAAATCGAGAGTCATTTTGAAAAGTTTTTCAAATGGGGAGACATTTTGTAAAGATGATGAAGGTATTCTAATTACTAAGTCGACTGAGGTTAAAACGGCTTCGGCCCAAAAAATTTTGGGAATGCCCTTAGAAATGAGAAGAGTCCTAGTGGTTTCCATTATATGTTCATGTTTTCTTTTCGCTAACTCATTTTGTTGAGGAATTCTAGGGCAAGATCTTTGATGACAAATGTCATTTTGTTTCAAATAATTTTGAAAATCATTTGACATATATTCTCTTCCTGAATCGGATCTAAGAATAAATATGTTGCTAAGAAATTGATTTTTAATCATTATATGGAATTCATTAAAAAAGGAGAACACATCGTATTTAAGATTAAGAAAATAAACTTGTCTATATCTAATGAAATCATTAATTAAAATAACATAATAGGAGTAATCTCCTTTCAATATGACCGGTGAAGGGCCTCGTATATCCGAATGCACTAATTCAAAAGGACGAGTATAAACGAAAGATCTATAGGAAAAAGAAATAGCTTTCATTTTTCCAAAAATGCAATCTTTACGAGATATATCCTTTTTATTACAAATATTTTGCAAAAAAAGGAAAGAGATGCATATTTAAAAAACTAGGATGCCAAGTATCAAAATTTTTGTCTTAAACATAATTACAAAATGACTTGGGTGGAAGTCAAAAAGTCTATGAAGTAAAGATCGCCTCTTCTATGGCCTTGCCCATTCAGCTTCTCTAACTGGAGATCCTGTACGGTGCAATCTTTGGATGAGAAGGAGACTTTGCATCCATGGTCGAAAATTTAAGAGACGAAGAAAAGATTTAAATTTAATTTTGAAACAACCCTTATTTTTGGAACAAAAAATTTTTGAGATGATTTTGAATCAAGAGTTCCAACACTATGTATTTTTAAAGAAGTTACATTGGTGGTTGAGACATAAGATGAAATAGAATTAGTGCAAACTTCGGAAAAGGCGTTCTCATGAGGGGTCATATAAAAGGAAGCACCCTTAGTCAAGAATCTACATACCTGGAGGAGATGAAAAAGATGCAATGGTGGCACCCGAAGTAGAAGATAATTTGAGGAGTTGTTGAAGTGCCTCCGATATTTGACTAAGAGTGTCTTTAATATCTCCTCCATTCTTGCTAAATTCTTCTTTCTTGAGGGTGGTTTTTCCAACGGAAGCAACTTTGCTTTTATGCTTTGGGCAAACCGGTTTAATATGTCTCAGTTCATTACAATAATGACAAATAATACCCTTCATATATCTACTATTATAGTTATTTTGCTTTACAAAGTGAGGAGCTTATAAGCCCTTACATTATTACCCGGCCTAGTAACGGCCAAAACATCTTCACCTTTAGTAGTCATGCCAATGCAAGTCTCCTCTTGGCATATCTCGGCAAAAACATCTTCAAGAGGCATAGCCGATGTCCTATCAAGGAGAACGTACCTAACTTGTTCAAATTTCGTTCTTAGATCATGAAGGAATTGAAAGAAGTGTTCTCTCTCAACTTACTCTCTTTTAAGTTCAATATCTTCGGTGGCCACCCATTTTGGTTCAAGAAGTACTAATTCGTCCCAAATAGAAGACAGTACTAAAATAGTTATGGACATTCATGTTCCCTTATTTAGTGGTTTTAATCTTGTCTTGTAAAAAATATTGTCTAACAAGGTCTTTTTGGGTATACATACCCTTAAGAAAGAACCATACCCCATTGGCTTTTCTAAACTTAGCAATATTGGCACATATTTTTATGTCAACATTGTTCATAAACCACGCTAAAATCTTAGCACAGTTGCTTTCCCAATCTTCTACCTTTAATTAATGCTCATGGATAGCCTTAATGCGATCATCTCCTTCAAGGAACTTTTCAACACCTTTGACTTTGGTGGCTTCAAAGATGGTTCGGGAGTAGAGCCCATCACGAATACCCAAAATTTGTTGCATTTGAAGTGATTTTCTATAGCCGAAGACTACATCATGTAATCACCTAAAAACACACAAAAACCAGTTGTTGAGTGTCGGTTGTTGAGATCACCTCCCCAATAAGCATCAATATAAGCAATTAAATCTAATGATAAAGAAGCAGAGAAGAAAAGTGCTCGGAAAACAAAAGTTTAATATATCTAATAATGTGCAAAACTACTCCCATATGAATAGTGGTGGGAGCATGCTAAAACTGGCTTGTTGTGTGAACTGGATATGTAATGTCAGGTCTCGTAATTGAGAGATATGATAGTGTCCCGATAAGTTGTCTGTATGGTGTTTGGTTTTTGAGTGGTTTTTCATCATCAATCTTCATTTTGACATTTATAACTTCAAGAGTGTCAACCTTCTTATTATCTGAGATACCAGGCCTGGTAATAATATCCAACGCAAATTTAGATTGAGTCAGCAAATAACCCCTAGAAGAATAAACAACTTCTATACAAAAAAAATACTTTAAAAACACCAAATCAGTCATTTCAAAATGTATTTTGAGAAGTCTTTTAGTGTTTTTAACTCCGTGTTTGTTGCCCCCTGTGATGATCATATCGTCTAAATAAAGAAGGAGAATAATAATAATACTTACATTAGAAATCTTAACAAACAAGGTTGTGTCAGTTAAACAAGATTGAAATCCAACATCAAGTATAACTTGACTAAACATGTCATATCAAGCCTTTGAAGCTTGTTTAAGGTCATACAAAGCCTTATCTAAACAAAGAGCCTTTCCTTTAGGAATAACTATACCAGGCGATGCCTCCATATATACTTCTTCAACCAATTTACCATTGAAAACGCATTCTTAACATCCATTTAGTAGGTCATTTCTTCATAGAGGCAAGGGTTATTAAGGTCGTAATTGTGGTTATTCTAACAACTGAAGCAAAGGTTTCATCATAATCTATTTTATACTCTTGGAAATATACTTAAGCAACTAATCTGGCTTTATACCTTTCAAGAGTTCAATCACTCTTGGTTTTAACATTATATACTCATCGACAACCTATAGGTTTCTTTCTTGAGGAAATGTCTTAGACAGTCCAAGTATTCGTCTTTTCTAAGGCATCTAATTCCACTCTCATAACTTCTACCCACTCAGGATGTTCGTTTGCTTCAGTATAGTCGGAAGGTTCTATATAGAAATGTATTAATACAATATAAGCTTGATACTTAGATAAAAATGACTCATAGGACAAATTTTTCAGATATTTTTGATACTCTAGATGACCTTCCGATTTGTATTTCTACTTGTTTTTCATCATTGGTATATTTTTTAAGAGCACATGCATGTTCAGAATTACTATGCCTGGAATATTGAATACACTATTGATCCTTATGAGATTGTTCTTCACTCATCACATCACTTTTAACTTCCTAATCTTCATCAATATCACAATCACCAATCTTTGGAATTAAATCCAACGGAAAAGAATACTCATTTATTTTCTTAGCTTTCTCAATTTTAAAAAACCTTTCTTTTTCTTAAAAAGATACATTCCTTGAAATGTATAGCCTTTTAGTTTTAAAGTTAAAACATATGCAGCTTTTTTTATTATTTTTATATTCTAAAAAGACACAAGGAATAGCACGAGGATAGAGTGTCATTTTTGTCAGTAAAAACAAAACACTTACATCCAAAAATTCTCAATCTAGAGTAATTTGGGACTTGTTTGAAAAGTTTTTCAATAGGAGATATGTTTTTCAAAGAAGAATATAGCATTCTATTAATCCGATAAACTACAGTTAATGTGTCTTTAGCCCAAAAATCTTTAGGCACTTGGTTTGTAATAAGTGAAGTTCTTGTTGTTTCTATAATATGCCTATGCTTTCTTTCAGCTAAACCATTTTGTTGAGGGGTATAACGACAAGATTTTTGATATGATACCATATAGGTTTAGGTATAATTGTTTAGTTATCCACTGCCGGTCCCAAGCCCGGATAAAGGAGGAGGGTTGTGGTCGGCCTGTGACAGCCAGCATAAAAACTTAGTCATACCCTATGAATATGAACCAATATGAGAATTTCATTGGGGCGTTCCCTACTGAGCGACGCGTTGTACTCTATAGGCCCGGAGGCAGTGATAAATGGGCAAGGGTTGCTAGGTCATCGCCCGGAAGCGACGCGTCACACCGGCGCCTGGGTGTGGTGTTAAATAGGCAAGGGTTCCCTCACTTTGTTGGACGGGTGGGGGTAAAGAAGTTAGTCCAAGACCATAAAATTAGGTTAGCCACTTGGAACACAGGATCTTTAACTGGTAAGTTAGTAGATGTTATGTGTAGGAGAAAGATTGATATTTTATGTTTACAAGAGACCAAATGGGTAGGTGAGAAAGCAAAAGTGATAGAACCTTGGGGATATAAGATTTGGTATACAGGAATAAATAGGAATAGGAATGGAGTAGGGATTGTTATGAGTCGTGAGTTTATAGATAATGCAGTTGAGGTCCGTAGGAAGGGTGATAGGATTTTACTTATTAAATTAGTATTATGTTCGGAGATTATTAATATTATTAGTGTTTATGCACCTCAAGTAGGTTTAGATGATTCAATTAAGCGTCAATTTTGGGAAGATTTAGATGGAGTAGTACAAGGGATATCTTATGAAGAAATGTTTTTCATCGGCGGTGACCTTAATGGGCATGTAGGCATTAGTAGGGATGGATTTGAGAGTATCCATTGAGGCTATGGTATAGGAGAAAGAAACGAAAGTGGAGAAAGGATTTTAGATTTTGTTTTGTCCTATGATATGATCTTAGCAAACACTTGGTTTAGGAAGAGAGAGTCTCACCTAATAACATTTAAAAATGGGGTTAATACGAGTCAGATAGATTTTTTCTTACTTAGAAAGAGAGATAGGGGTTGTTGCATTGATTGTAAGGTTATACCGAGAGAAAGTGTAGCTACACAACATAGAGTCTTAATTTTAGATCTTAGAATTAGACAATGCCACAAAAAGGATAGACATAGGATAGATCCTAGAATTAAGTGGTGGGCACTGAAAGAAGCTAAACAAGGAATGTTTGTAGAGCAGGTAGTTAAGGAAGATTGGTGTCTTGAGGAGGATTCAGAATCAATGTGGAATAAGATAGCGGGTGGCATGAGAAAGGTGGCTAAGGAGGTATTGGGTGAGTCTAAAGGCGGTGCACCGCTAGGTAAGGATACATCGTGGTGGAATGAGGATGTCAAATTAGCTATTAAGGTTAAAAGAGAGTGTTATATAAATCTAAGGGTCGTGATAATGAGAATTTGAAGAAGTATATGATAGCAAAGAAGGAAGCTAAAAAAGTAGTTCGGAACGCGAGGGATAAGGTATATAAGGAGGTTTATGACAAGCTGGATACCAAAGAGGGCGAGAAGGATATTTATAGGCTTGCAAAGATGAGAGATAGGAATCGAGGGATCTGGGTATGGTTAGATGTATCAAAGATGAAACGCAAAGGGTTTTAGTCAAAGATGAGGAGATTAAGGAGAGATGGAAAGATTATTTTGATAAGCTATTTAATGAAAGTCATGCTCAAGATCTTGGAGACTTGTCCATTCCTTTTCATGAGATGAATCGTGACTTCATGCGCAAGATTCAAAAGAAAGAAATTGCAGAGGCTTTGAAGAAAATGAAATCAAGTAAGGCAGTTGACCCAAATGGTATACCTATCGAGACTTGGAAATGCTTGGGAGAGAAAGGTTTAGAATGGTTGACAAATCTTTTTAACAAGATTTGGCGGACAAATAAGATGCCTAATGAGTGGAGCAAGAGTACTTTGGTGCCTCTACATAAGAATAAAGGTGATATACAAGATTGCACAAACTATCGTGGTATAAAACTCATGAGTCATACTATGAAACTTTGGGAGAGGGTGATTGAGTCTAGGTTGAGGAAGATTGTCATGATATCGGAGAATCAATTTGGTTTTATGCCTGGAAGCTATACATCTTCTTAGACAACTTATTGAGAATAGAGAGAGGAACAAAGATTTAAATATGGTTTTTATTGATTTGGAGAAGGCATACGATAGAGTACCTAGGGACGTTCTCTGGTGGACAATGATGAAGAAAGGTGTTTCTCTCAAGTACATTAGTATAATTAAGGATATGTATGAAGGAGTAGTAACCAATGTCCGCACTTGTGGAGGGGTGACAACCAATTTCCTATAACGGTTGGGTTACATCAAGGATCTGCTTTAAGCCCTTTCCTATTTGCTATAGTGATGGATGAGCTTACGAGATCAATTCAAGAAAATGTGTCGTGGTGTATGTTGTTTGTTGATGATATTGTTTTGATTGATGAGTCTAGAGATGGGGTTAATGCTAAGTTAGAATTATGGAGACAGACATTGGAAGCAAGAGGTTTTAAGTTGAGTAAGAGTAAGACAGAATACATGGAATGTCGGTTTAGTAAGCAACAAAGTAGTGATGGGAGTGTAGTGAAGCTTGGTGAGCAAGAAATACCGGTGGATGATTGTTTCAAATATTTGGGATCTATCATTCAAAAGTATGGAGAAATTCATGGAGATGTAAATCATAGGATAAAGGTTGGGTGGATGAAATGGAAAAGTGCAACTGGAGTATTGTGCGATCGTAGAATGCCATTGCGGTTGAAGGGAAAGTTTTATAGGACGACTATTAGGCCCGCTTTACTATATGGTACGGAATGTTGGGCTGCCAAGAGACATCATATTCAAAAAATGAGCGTAGTTGAGATGCGTATGCTGAGATGGATGTGTGGAAATACAATAAAAGATAAGATTCGGAACGAGGAGATACGTAAGAAGGTAGGCGTTGCACCCATTGAAAATAAGATGAGAGAGAATCGTTTACGGTGGTTTGGACATATTCGGCGAAGGCCTAATGATGCTCCAGTTAGAAGGATGGAGAAATGGGAAAATATATTAGTTAAAAGAGGTCGGGGTAGGCCTAGGAAGACATGGATGGAGGTGATAAGAAAGGATATGAATGCTTTGAACCTCACCGAGGACATGGCATTGGATAGAAATGATTGGAGGAGAAGGATTCATGTGGAAGACCCAAAATGATTTTCTTTTGTGGTTCATATCGCCGACCCCAATTGTTTTGGGATGAAGGCGTAGTTGTTGTTGTTGTTGTTGTTGTTGTTGTACCATATAGGTTTAGGTAATCTTTAAATTCTTTTGATAAAAACTCTCCCCCTGAATCAGTGTGAAAGATGAAAATATCATTCTTGAATTGGTTTTTAACTAAATTGTGAAATATTTGAAAATGTGAGAAAACTTCAGACTTGTGTTTAAGAAAATAAATCCAAGTGTGTCTCGTAAAATCATGAACAAAGATTAAATAATACATAAAACCACCCTTTGATATAACAGGTGTTGGTCCCCATATATCCGAATGTATTAACTCAAGTGATCGGGAAGAAACAAAGGTTCTTTCTTGAAATGGTAATCTCTTCATTTTACCAAGAATACAATTTTCACATATAAAATTTTCAAAATTACAAAAATTTTCCATCTTTAGAAAAAACTAAATCTTTGATATACTAGGATGGCCAAGTCTCTTATGCCATAGATCCAAATCCAATTTTTGAACATTGCAACAAAATGTATTCTTGGGTATTTCCAAAAAAATGCATGTAGTATAAGCTTCCTTCTCTATGGCCTTCCCCAATCAGCTTCCCTGACTGGCGATCTTCCACTCGACAACCACGAAAAGAGAAGGAAATATTACATTCATGATCAGATAATTGAAAAACAAATAAAAGGTTTAAGTTCAATTTAAAAATATATTTAATTTTTTGAATACAAAATCTTTTTGAATTTTGAGAAATGTTCTCAAACTTTTTTATTTCCTTTATTTCAAGAGATGTTTCATCCGCAGTGAAAACATTTGACCCACTTGAGTTATGACATTCGAATAGCATATCACCATTTGGTGTCATATGAAAAGAGGCACCTGAGTCAAGAAGCAAAAGAGATTTACTGAGATCAAAGAAACCGAAGGAAGAGACCATGGCTCCAGTGGATGAGGATGCTCCTTTTAGTAGAGGTTGAAGAGCCTCCACTAATTGTGTCAAGGACATGTTTCCAATAGATGGATCACTTGACTCTTGTGGAGGTCCAACAGAGGCAACCTTCTTCTTATATGATTTCTTCAATTTAGGACATGTTTTCACATGTCCCGGTTCACGACAATAGTAGCAAATAATTTTTTTTCTTTCATATTTATTGTGTTGCTTCTCATCATTTAGCCTTCCATAGTGTGGTGGTTTGTAGGTACGAACATAGTTTCCTAGTCTAGATACGGCTAGAACTGACTCATCACCACTCTTAGAGATACACTTTTTAAGCTTATTCTCCTCTATACTTTATTTTTCTAATAGTGTCTTCTATTAAAGGGACTTTCCCTCGATGAAGCAGAGCCTATGTCACATGGGTGCGGGTGCGGGTGCGGGTGCGGGTGCGGGTGCGACACGGGTGCGGCGCAATTTTAAAAATTTTGGACACGGGGACTCGGCTATATATATATATATTTAAATATATATATATATATATATATATATATCCAGTGTGTGCATATGTCTATATAAATTTTGGACTCGGCTCGTGACTCTTCCAAGTTGTCTCAGATCCTGAACTAACTGAGTTAAAATAGTAGTATAACTGGGTTAGAACCAAACTAGGCTGAGTTTATCATTGACTCAGCCGAGTCTTAGCTACCATGGGAATAAAACATCATCAAGGTATTAATTAAAAGCATTAACTAAAAGCATGTTCTGGTAAATGCATTAAATATCTTTTGCTAAAATTCATAACATTAATTAAAAGCATTAAAAGCTTTTAATTTTTCAAAGCTAGATTTGAAAAAGAGAGAGAGAGAGAGAGATCTCGGTGGATGAGAAAGTGTTGCTACTCGTGGATGAGAATTTATTAGCTTTTATAAGAGAGAGAACTTGGTGGATGAAAAGTGTTGGTACTCGTGGATGAGAATTTATTAGCTTTTAAGATTGAGAGAGAGAATTAAATGATAATATTTAAGAATAATTTTTTTTCTGGGCCTAATGTTTAAGACTCATGCTATATATATATTTTTAAAAAATATATAAAAAGATCTTTTTTTTATTTTTTTTGTACTAAAAATGGACATTTTTGGACTCGGTCAACGTTGACCGAGTCCAAAATTAAGACGGACTCGGCCTGGACTCGTTGACCGAGTCCGACTCGGCGTTGACCGAGTCCAGGCCATGTCCGAGGCCGCACCCGTGTCCGCACCCGTGTCGGGGCGTGTCGACTCGGGTGCGGCACCTCCCTAGCCGAGTCCGTGTGACATAGAGCAGAGCGGATTTGGTGGATTCAAACTCCGATCTCAACCCATTAATAAATTGGTAAAAATGTTTTACGTCTATTTGATTTTGACAGAGTTTTATATCTTTCGAACAATGCCACTTTGGTTCAAGAAAGGCCAACTCCCCCCATAGTTCGGACAAACCATTATAGTGTTCTCTAATGCTTTTATCTCCTTGAACCATATTTTGTATCTTATCTTGCAAGTTGCATACATATGCAATATCCTTAAGAGAATACATTCTCTTAAGATAATTCCATGCATTGTTTGCATGTTCGAATTTAGCAAGACTTGAACAATTCTTAATGTCGACGCTACTAATGAGCCAAGACATAATCTTGGCATGTCCCATTCTCCAGTCCTTCAACTTCTTCTCATAAGTGGTCATTGTCTTATTTTTCTCAACCTCCGTAAGAGGTACCTCTTTCTCACCTTCTACTTTGGTAAGGATGAGTTTGGATTATGGATTGATCCCATCCACTAATCTCCACAACCCTTTTCCCCATATAAGGTACTTCATACTTGAAACCCATGTTACATAATTTGAATCATTGAGCTTGATGGGTTTTATGATGACATCTTTATTGTCATCCATTTTACAAGGGTAAAGATAAAAAAGAGAGAGAAAATATAGAGAAGAGAACAAGAACAAGGGTGGAAAGCACTAGCACTCCACCATGCAAAGACCACCAATCAAGAGCACGAACACTCTTTTTCCATGCAAACACCACCAACCTATTTCTTGAAAACAATCACGATCATACCTCATTTGAATAAAATTTGCAATAGAGCTTCAACACTTTCAAATTTGGAGTGGCACGCTTCCGAATGTACCAAAAACAATTTCAGTTTGATCACCAAGCTCTGATACCATGTAAGGAAATGAGAACCTCCAACAATGTTCTCCAAGTCACCAAAGCGGATACACAAAAGAACTACAATAAGATCCACAAAGAACCATAAATAGGTTCACACATAAAAGTTTAAAACCCACTCAATGGGCACACAAGGAACACTCACAAATAAAAAATATTGTTTTATTCAAATGGAATCCATGTAAGAAGCATTACATAAGTGAGGGGGCTTCACCTCTTTATATACACATTCCAAAGAGCCTCCAAAGAGATGTTGGGAGAGGCCGCTCTAAATAGAGCCATTGGACCCTCCCAACGTCCCTTAAGTCTGACTAGTTGGAATCAAACCAAAAAGAAAAAAAGGTAAAAACTTAAACTAACCTAGTTACTTATATATATATATATATATATATATATATATATATATATATATATATATATTTAACAATGCTCGTCTAACATTGAGGTCATATAATTTTACAATAGACAAATGCAAAACATGTATGATTCTCTTGTCAATGAATACAACTTTTCTACTAGCAATAATGGACAAGCAGCTCAGAGAACACCTAAACCTCACCTACATCATACTACTCGACCATCTTTACATCCTTCTCTTTTTATTTCTTATGAGTTCTTTTCTACCTAGCATTAAGTTTTTTCCCTTTTTTTGCTTTAGTTCATTCATGTGTTAAACCCAATTTCCATCATGAAACTGCCTCACAGCCTAAGTAGCAGAAAATTGTAGTAAAGAAATCAGTTGCACTTGAAAAGATGCATGCAAGGGACTTGGATTCAGATGGGTGTACAAAATAAAGACAAGAGTTGATGGCAACATTGAATGACAAAAGGAAAGATTAGTAGCTAAGGGTTACAATCAACAGAGTTTAGCACAGATTATGTAGAGACTTTTATTGTAGTAATTAGCATGACTAATATTTATACATTATTTATAGTTGCAGTCAAATATTGAGATCTTTGGCAACTTGACGTGAAGAATGTATTTTTTAATATAGATCAAAAGAAGAGGTTTGTATACAATTGCCACTTAATGTTACCAATACTGAATGGAGAGTGTGCCTACTTCATCAAGCATTGCATGGTCTACAACATGCACCTAATGCTTGCTTTTAAAAACTCAGTTGAAGAGTCAAAGGACTTGGATTTATACATATTAAGACCGTACCTTGTTTGTATTTTCTCTAGTTTTGTTTGTATTTTCTTCATCTAAAGGAGATTTTCTACTCTTACTTTATGTGGATGATATAATTATCACAAATACTGATGTAGAGCACTATAGCCAACACAAAAGCAAAGACTTAGATTGTTTGAGATGAAAGATTTAAAGGTTTTACGCTATCTCATGGGCCTTGAGATTGCTTACTTTAAGAGAAAATATCTATTGTCTCAGCATACATATGCCACAGACCTAATGGCCAGAGCTAGACTCGTTATGGATTGTAAGCATATGGACACAGTAGTCGGAGTTAACGCGAAGATCAAATCTACTGAAGGAGAATTACTTAATGATCCTACAGCATAGAAATAGTTTGATAGGAGTTTGATCTTACTTTAACTAATATCACTTATCTAGTGCACCTAGTTAGTAAGTCGATGAGTGATCTACCTATAGTTCATTTGGATGATGCATTGAGAATTATTTGCTATTTGTGACACTATGCATCATGCATTGTTGTATCCATCTTCCTCTTCAGTTCAAAGCATATTGTAATTCAGTCTTTGGAGGATGCAGTGAAGATCGTCATTCCACTATGTTTTTTTTTCTTGGTGATTTTCTTGGTGTAGCAAAACTCAACAAAGGATTGCATTGTCCACAGCCAAAGTAGAGCATCAAGCTACAATTCACACCATTACTAAAATTATATGGTTATGATGGCTCCTGAAATATATAAATGTATCCTCGTGCACATCCCATTGTGATAACCGAAGTGTCGTTCACATTACATGAATCCTGAATTTCATGAGCACACCAAGCACATTGAGATAGATTGTCATTTATATGTGCACCAGAAATATTTTGAAGTAACCATTTTCCTACTTTATGTGCGCTCCATACATCAAATTGTCAACTTCTTTATTAAAGCTTAACTCTACTAGGTTTTTCACTCTTGTTTCTAAGATGATGGTTCCTGACACACCATCGCAAGTTTAAAGGGCAATTTATACAGGGACTCGGCATTCTTTTTGTTACTTATGTACCATATTGAAAATATGCACTGGGTAGAGTATTTTACTCATTCTTTTACTGTTTCATTCTAGAACTGAATAATGTGTATATACTGAAAGACTTGAATAGAAATGCTATGGTGTTCCTCTTTGGTTCTCATATTAGGATTTGATTGAAGATTGCTATACCTGTTGGACATCGTATCCACAATTCCCTGCACATTAAAACAGTAATATATAAGCAAAACATGAACTAGCATCCTAGAATCTATGAAATAACAAGATAAATAAGGGAAACAATATAGTAGCCATGAACAAAAATCATAATCAATAATAAGCAATAGGATAGTAAAATCACTTGTAACCAGCACTCTGTGGCCCCAGATGTTGATGAGAATCTATCAATCAAAACAGATGCAATCTCATGGATGAGGCTCTATGTTTGAGTGCATCTTCGTAATCATAAACTCTTAGAAAGGTATGAAAGCATCAATGATTCAACAATCGAAACCATTTGCTTATGTCAAGGCAACCATGAGAAGCAAATGCAAAATTTGATGCTAATGATTCCCTGAACTTCAGAACTAAAATAAGCTAAGCATCCTTAAGCAGAAATGCTTCTAAATTTGTAAACACTGTCTTTAATTCCAATTTGAAATTACTCGAACAAGAGGATAATTGATAACAGGAAGATAGAAATGGCTTTCTCAGATAATTTGTTTGCAAGGGAGTGCCAGAGGATTCCAAGCATGAGGAGTGATGTTGTAAAGGCAACTAAAGAGAGAATTTAGAGGCTTATAAAGTTGCAAGGAAGAACCAGAGTTGTCAGTCGAGGAAGGGGGAGCGGAAAGTGATTCGAGAAGCGAAAGCAGGAAGCGAGGCACTTCTAAAATTTTAGGAAGCGAGAAGTGCGGGACGTTAGAAGCGAACCAGGAATCATCTCAAAAGCGAGAAGGGAAGCGAACCAGGATTCGAAGGGGGAACAAAAAAGGAAGCGACCTAGGATTCGAGTGGGAAGCGAATAGGAATCGAAAGGGAAGTGAAAATGTAATTATATTTTTTTTAATTTACCAAAACATAAGATTTATGTTATATAACTCAGAAACAGTCAAGCAAAAATATAAGCTATATAACACAGAAATATAACTCAGAAACAGTCAACCAGATTATATATGAATTACACACATACAGAAATATATATAAAAATGAAACACATGAACACAATATATATATAATATACATATAATAATAACTGAAATACAGAATATATAAAATAACTGAAACACAAGATTATCAGTTATATATATATATATAACTGAAAAACATAAACTATAGCAAAAACGTGAAGACCGAGAAAGAAACAGGAAGAAGAAGAAAAAAACAGGAAGAAGGAAAAGCAAGAAGAAGAAGAAAAAAAGAAAAGAGAAGAAGGAAAAAACAGGAAGAAGAAGAAAAAACAAAAAAAAAAGGAAAACAGGAAGAAAAAAACAGAAAAAAGAAGAAGGGAAAAAAGGGTATTTCTTTTATTTTTTGTTAAAATTTACAGTTTTAAGGGCTAAAACTGGAAGCTTGCCTCCCCTAAAGGGGAAGCTCACTTCCTATTTAAAACTTGTGCTTCCCCACACATTTCGGAAGTGCTGCGTTTCGTGCTTCCCCACACATTTCGGAAGTGCTGCGTTTCGTGCTTCCGAAGCGCATTTCGGGGAAAGTGCTTCCCCACTCCTATAGGCACTTCCGGTAACCCTTGGAAGGACTACAATGATCTTTTTTTGTTGTTTACAATGTCAAAAGGAAGTAGAGGATTAACCTGAAAGCAATCCCAAACCAGAAAAATGAATGAAAGTGAATTGTTTAGCAGACAGAATGGAGAGAGATGAACAAACACAATACACTAAAAAAGCACGTAAACAAAAAAAAATGCCTCCACAAAGAGATCAAACACGACACCTGACAGAGAAAAGATTTAATAAACCAAAGACCATGACTTTGGTACCAGATTGGAGAATGCAGATGCATGAAGAAACAAACTGAAGCAAGGACATGACTAAGAGCATAAATAACAGGAATACATAAAGAAAAATCTTCAAATAATAACTATACAGTCGAAAGTGCTGACTAGGCCCTACTCCCTAAGACAGCCACCTAGTTGATAGGGCCCTGTTTTTTCCTTTTTTTTTTCTTTCTTTTTCCTTTTTGTTTTCTTTTGCGTTTTCCCTTCTTCTTCCTCTTCTTTTTCTTTTTTTTCTACTGTTTTAATTTTCTTTTTTCTTCTTTTTTTACATATATACATCTGTTTTTTACAAAATGCAGATATGTACACATATATAATCTGATATACATTATATGTATACATACATATAATATTTATTTATACTTATCTGTTTTACACATATATTATGTATATATCATTATATATACATATATATGGGGGAAATGTTTGCTACCCTCATGGGTTCCAAACTCCCTAGTGAAAAAAATCTATTTTTATTTTTATTTTTTTATATATTTGATTACATGCTTGTTTTAGTAGAAACCAGCCATGTGCATGTCAGTTTTTCCAGGGGTTGATTAATGGCCAAAAATGTGCCAGCTTTTCAACCCTCAGTAAACCATATTTTTATGTTGAAAAAATATGATCCAAGGGTCATTTCCTGCTATTTTGACCATGCAGAGCACATCCATGTGATTAGATTCGGTAAAAACGACCTCCTTCTATGAGTTTCAACTAAGGGGTTTTGAACCCACAGCAGTAGCCAATATTTTCCTTATATAGGTCCTTATACTTTTAAAAATTCATTTTTTCCTTTCTTATCTCTTTTCCCATTTCAACCTCCTCTCTCTATATATAACATCATGCAGCCCCAAACCTCTCTCTCTCTCTCTCAACGCAGAATCCACCATTTTCTCTTTTCTATTCCTGCACCCCACTAATCTAATACATCCACCTCTTTCTTTATTTCCAATGCACCCATTCCCCCCTCTCTCTGACCCACACCAACCTAAAGTGACCTATCCCCTTATTTGAAGCTAATCTCAGATTTCCTTAAACGATGTTCTTACAATTTTTTGTTTTAATAATATTTTGATAACATGCATCTTTGTAAATACTTAGATTTAAATTTTACTACTTTATTAGCTCTAACTAAACATTTCTTCTAGAGCAAGTATCTTTGCCATCTTTCTACCCCAATTAAATGTTTCTTCCTTAATTTTTCATAAGTCCCTTAACTCATTTTATTTCTATATATAATTTATTTATTTATCACAATCACTTGAGCCCCAAGTTTTTCCTTCTAACACAACCAACCCCTCCGATTCTCAATACTCTCACTTTCCAAGAAACTTAGCCTATTGACTCTCTCTCTCTCTCTTTCTCTCTCTGGGGTTTGTTCAAAAACCTAACAAGTTGATTGAAGATGACAACCATGTCCGCCTCACTCCATACATCCCATGTGGTTCATCTTTGTTTTTAATAGTTCTCATTGTTATACAAGGCACAAACATGCATAATTATCATTAGATTTTTTTTCTTAATCTAGTTGGGCTTAAGAAAGGTTATATAATGGTGTTCGTGGATGACCTTCACTCTCTTCTTCCTGTATGCAACTACTTATATCCAACTGAAATTTTGTAAATTTTTATTGTTATACTCTCTCTCCCTCGCCCCCTCCCCCACCCCCTCCCCCTCCCTCATGCATTGACACGAGTTTTATACGTGTGTGTGTGTGTATGTGTGTGTGTGTGGTGGGGGGGCCTTCTATGATTTTCTGTGTAGAAATAATTATATACATGATTGGCTATTGTGCTTTACGATTTTTGTGTGCATCGCTTTACGATTTAAAGAACTTTTTTCTTTTTGTTCCTAACTAGCCGGATTAGTTTTGCCTAGCGATAACTAGGCTTTTTGGACCTTACGCATAGGCACCAACTAGTTTTTTACTACATACAAAAATAATATGCAACAGAGTTAGCCTAGAAGCCATGAAAAGTCATCATCATCAAGCCTTATCCCAATTACATGGGATCGGCCTTATGAGTCTTATTTCTCCATTATTGTCTATCTCAGGGTTACTGGAAGCACCCATAGGCATGGGGAAGAGTGCGTCCCTGAAATGCGCTTCGAAAGCGCGGAACGCGGCGCTTCCAAAATGCACGGGAAAGCTCATATTTTAATTGGGAAGCACACATCACATTAATGGGAAGCATGCTTCCTCGTTAACTGGAAATGTGCTTCCCTTTAATGGGAAGCTTGCTTCCCTTAACACTTCCTGTTAATAGGGAAGCTCCCTTCTCATTAGTGGGAAGCTTGCTTCCCAGCATTGGGAAGAGAGATTCCTTTTTTTAAGGGTTTGGACAGTTTTACCCTTTTAATTTAAACTTTTTTTACAAAAAAAAACTTATAGAAACCGTGTTTTTATGAGGGCAAAATGGTTATTTCAAAAATTTTGTGAAAAAAAAAACATATCGATAGGGTTTTCACTTTCATCACAACTCTCTCCCTCTCTATCTCTCTCATTCTCGGTGATGTCCAATGCTCCACCAACCTCCAGCAATGGGTTTCTTCAGGTATGTATGCCCTCTCTCTTGCTTTAACTATCTCTCAGTGTCTCCTTTGAATCTTCTTGTTCCTCTCTCGCTCGCTCTGTCTCTCTAGTCTCTTCTCTCCGATTCTCACTCTCTCTATCTCTCACTCTCGCTCTCTTGCTCTCTCTCTCTCTCGAACTCTCACCCTAGGTATATATATTTTTATATATTAATGTATAACTAAATAGTAACTAGGGTTAGCTTAGGATTTTTCTTCTTTTTAGTTGTGAGAGGACTAGTCAACATTTGTTGACTAGTCAACATAGAGAGTCATTGGGGATCCCAACGACTCTCTCTTGAGCCTCTTCTCATGTGTATAAATATGAAGCAAAACCCCACCACAATATATGCTTCTTGCATGTTTTGATATCAATAAAATATTATTCTTTTCACTTGTTCTTGTCCCTTTAGTGGGTGTTTGTAAGTGAACCTATTTGTGGTTCTTTGTGTTTATTTTTCGTGCTTTGGTGGAACCTTTTGAGTGTTCACTTTGTTGATTTAGTGAACATCTTTGGGAAACCTTGTTTCTTTTCACGGTATTAGAGCTTGGTGATCAAGCTGAAATTGTTTAGTGCATTGGGAAGCATTCCAGTCCAAATTTGAAAGTGTTTGAAGCTCTTTTGTAATCCCTATTTAAATGTTAGTAAGATCATGATTGTGTTTCAAGTAATAGATTGGTGGTGCTTGCTTGGTGAAGGAGTGTCCGTGCTCTTGATCGGGGATGTTTGTTTGGTGGTGTACTCATGATTTTCACTTTTGCTCTTGTTCTTTCTTCTCTTCTTTATCTCATTCTCTCTATTCTTTTTTTGTCTTTATAACAACAACAACAACTACTACGCCTTCATCCCAAAACAATTGGGGTCGGCGATATGAACCAACAAAGAAAATCATTATGGGTCTTCCACATGAATCCTTCTCCTCCATTCATTTCTATCCAATGCCATATCCTCGGCGAGGTTCAAAGCATTCATATTATTTCTTATCACCTCCATCCATGTCTTCCTAGGCCTACCCCGACCTCTTTTAACTAATATATTTTCCCATTTCTCCATCCTTCTAACTGTCACCATAAAACCCATCAAGCTAAATGATTCAAACTATGCAACATGGGCTTTAATTATGAAGCATTTCATGAGGGAAAGGGTTGTGCTGATTAGTGGATGGGTCGGATTTGGAACTCAAACTAATCCTTACTAAGATATCATGAGAAAAAGGGGTACCTCTTACGGAAGCGGAAAAGACCTAGGCTATGACCACATATGAGAAAAAATAAAAAGAGTGGAGAATGGAGCATACGAAGATTATGTTTTGGCACATTAGTAGTATTGATATCAAGAAGTGTTGGAGTCTAACTAAATTTGAATATGCAAATAAAGCATGAAACTATCTTAAGAGAATGTATTCTCTTAAAGATATTGCTCACATATGCAATTTGCAAGACAAAATACGTACTATGACTCAAGGACAAAAAAGTATTAGAAAATACTTTAGTGAGTTGTCCGACCTTTGGAATGAGTTGGCTCTTCTTGAGCCTAGATGACATTGTCTCGAAGACAGAACTCTGCCAAAGACAAATTGATGTGGAGTATTTCTATCAATTCATCAATGGTCTAAGACCGGAGTTTGAGTTTACTAAATCGGCTCTTCTTCATTAGAGGAAAAGTCTCCTCTATTGAAGATATCATTGAAGAGCTAAGTATGGAGAAAAATAGACTCAAAAAGAAGACATCGAAAGATGATGATGACTTGGTCCTAGCCGTATCTAGGTCAGGAAACCATGTCCATGCTTACAAACCACCACATCATGAGAAACAAAACAATGATCATTATGGAAAGCAAGGCAATGAGTTTGAGAAGAAAAAAATTATTTGCTATTATTGTCGTGAACCGGGACCCGTCAAGACGTATTGTCCTAAATTAAAGAGACCCTATGAAAAGAAGGTTGTCTCGGTTGCACAAGAGTCAAGTGAGCTCAAAACTACACAAGAATCAATCATTGGGAGCATATCCTTGACTCAACTTGTAGAAGTTCTTCAACAAGAACTTCAGTCTTTTCTGTTGACATCTTTGATCTCGATAAATCTTTTTGGCTTCTTGATTCAGGTGCCTCATTTCATATGATACCAAATGATGATATTTTATCCAATTATCGTAATTCAAGCAGGTCATGTTAAAATGTATCTCCTAAAGTCATTATTGTAAATATAAATATATATATTTATATACATAGAGATACATTTACATATAATATATTATATGTACATATATCCCTATATATATAAATATATATATTTATATACCTTTTTTTATTTTCTTACCCAAAAAGGGTATTCTTGTAATTTCCTATCTTGCGCATATTCCATTTGGAATATGTTGTAATTTTCTTATTTATTTTTTGTAATTCTTTTTTTTTACTTTTTCTTTTTATTTTTTATTTAAAGTGCATTGGGGGTCCCCCAATAGAGTCGTTGGGGGCTCCCCAACGACTCCTTTGGGAGCTCCCCCTTTGCACCTTTTGGCACTTGTATAAATAGGGGTGTTCCCCCCTTGTAATGCTTAAGCTTGAGAGTCTCGAGCATTTGTTCTTTTTATCAAATACATGCATTATTGCATGTTTGCTACTTTTACGCTTTTTGCGTATTTTGTTCAAGTGTTGTGAGAGTGTTTTCGTACACTTCTTTTATAAAGTATTTATGCTTGTATGCGTATTGTCTCTTCATAGACAATTTTACATGGTATCACAGCTTGGTTGGTGATAGAGGATTGTGGGATTTTCTTCTTTTCAAGTGTCTCGAAAAGTGTGCCTTCGGATCTTTGGAGGTTGAAGTGGTGGATCTTGCTTCTTAAATATTTTAGAAGAATCTTACGTAAGCTAGCATTTAGAATATTGTGTTGGTACGCCATTTCTCCATTTCTCTCTACTTCATAATGGGCGAAAAAGAGTCTCACTTTACTCTTGGCTTCAAATTGAATGGGTTCAATTATCATATTTGGGCCGAAAACATGGAGGCTCACATAAAAGGGAAGGGGCTATGGGGTTATGTGCAAGGCACAATTCCGGAACCGGAACCCAAAATAACCGTGGTAAACGGAAGTGAAATCAAGATTCTTGAAGGAGAAGAAAGGGTTAGAGCTCTTGAAGAGTACTCTAAGAAGCACGATGAGTGGGAAATGAAGAATTTCAAGATTTGTTCTTGGTTCTTTTCATCCATTGAAACTAAGATTAATGCCAACATTATTAAGTTCAAAAAGGCATCGGAAGCTTGGCATTATCTTGAGAAAATGTATACATCAAGGGACCTATCTCATAAGTATTATCTTCAAAAGAAGGCTCTCTCTCTTACTCAAGGTGAAATGACTATTAGGGAATATTTTGCCGACCTTTCCTCCATTTGGGATGAGCTTGTCATGCTTGAACCAAAATGGAGTGGAGAAGCAATTGAACTCTGTCACAAGCAACTTGAAGAAGATCGGTTCTTCAATTTTTTGAATGGGCTAAGGCCCGAATTTGAGCAAATAAGGTCTTCTCTTCTATCCTTTTTTACTCCTCCCTCTCTTGAAGATGTACTCACCAAATTAAGTGGTGAGGAGACTCGTATTAGTTTATGTAAACAAGGATCAAGTGTTCTTGTGGTTCCTTGTAATCATGAAGAAAGTAATGAGGTCAATGTCGTATCAAGACCCGGGAACAATGTAAAAACCTATCGTCCCCCTCATTTTAAACCACAAAATCAAGGTGAAAATGGTGGGCTAAGAGGAAAAATGAACTATAGCAAAATTATTTGTCATTTTTGTAAAGAACCCGGACATATCAAACCCATATGTCCTAAATAGAAAAAGCTTCTCGCAATGGCTACCACCGGTGTACCACAAAAGGAGGAGGCATCATCAAGTGGGTCACTCTCTTTAAATCAAATAGTGGAAGCCCTTCAACCTCTACTCAAGGGAGCTACCTCCGGTGCCGCCGTGTCTACTTCATCTCTTCCAAGTAAAGTCTCTTGGCTTTTGGACTCCGGTGCATCTTTTCATATGTCCCCAAACATGTTTTCACTTTCCGATTTCTCAAAAAATGTTTCTTCCTCTTTTGTTTCTACTGCGAATGAAACCTCTCTTGAAATTAAAGGTATAGGTAATTTTGAAACTCAAGATTTTTTTATTCCAAAAAATAGATTTATACCTAAACTAAACTTAAATCTTCTCTCTGTTTCTTAACTCTCGGACCATGGTTGCGATATTAAGTTCTCTTGTGATAAATGTTTAATACAGGATCGTCGGTCCGGAAAATTGATTGGGGAAGGCTTTAGAAAAGGAGACTTATACTATATGGAATCTCTTCAAGTTCCAAAATCTTTTTGTAATGTGACCCAAAACAAAGATATAAATGTATGGCACAAAAGACTTGGTCATCCTAATATCACCAAGTTGTCTTATTTACATTTTGCAAAAGACCTATGTAAAAGTTCATTTTCTTGTAATGATTGTATTCTCGGAAAAATGCAAAGTTTACCTTTTGAGCAAAGAACTATGTTCTCTTCTAAAACTTTCGAGACTGTTCATTCGGATGTTTGGGGACCCGCACCTGTTGTTTCAAAATGAGGCTTTTCTTATTACGTAATATTTGTGGATGATTTTTCCAGATATTCGTGAATCTATTTTCTTAAGTTCAAACATAAAGTTTTTTCGTGTTTTAAAACCTTCAATTCAATGATCAGAAATCAATTCAACAGTAATATAAAGATATTTAGAAGTGATTCTGGAGGGGAATATCTCTCCAATCAATTTAAAGTATATCTTGATGATCATGGAATTGTCCATCAAAGGTCTTGTCCTAAAACTCCTCAACAGAATGGGTTGGCTGAAAGAAAACATAGGCACATCATTGAGACTACTAGGACCATCTTCCAAGGCCATCCCTTGCGCCTTTCTTGGATATTCCGAAACTCAAAAAGGGTTTCGTTATTATGATCTTCGAGATGATAAGTTATATGTCTCTAGAAATGTAACTTTTTTGGAAAATGAAAGTGGCTTTGAAAAAAATGTTTCTCAACAAGAAAAATTTGATTATTCTTTCCTATTTGACCTATTGTCTAGTAATGATGATATATCCAGTGATGATGATGTATCATCAAATCATGACGAGGAAAATGATGGTGACATTGGTGAACATAACTCACTCAATGAACAAGAAAGTAGATTTTCAAGTGATTCAATAACCTACTCTCGTAGAAACCAAGACACCTTTAGAAGTGCTATTGACCAATATAGTGAGCTTGTTCCTACTATCGATCACCGAAGATCTGAAAGGAATAGAAGACCTCCAACTCGTTTTGTTTCTTTTGATTCTTTCTCGCCCTGATATAGGGCTTGTCTTAGCGTCATTCACTCTTATTTTGAACCAAGAAATTTTGAAGAAGCTAAAAAATGTATAGAATGGCAAGAAGCTATGCAAAATGAACTTAATGCCCTTAAAAAGGCTGAAACTTGGGATTTCCAAACTCTACCCATATGAAAGAAAACTATAGGTTGTCGATGGGTTTTTAAGTTTAAAACTAAGACCGATGGATCTTTGGAAAGGTATAAGGCTCGTTTAGTTGCAAAAGGGTATGGGCAAGAGTATGGAATTGATTATGAGAAAACTTTTGCCCCTGTAGCCCGAATGGTTACAGTTAAATGTCTTATTACTATTGCATCTATTAAAAATTGGAACATTTTTCAAATGGATGTGAAATGTCACGGGCCTATTTCCTTCAATGGGCCAGCGCGGCGCGACGGTCCTTCCCACCGCCGCAAGCCTACTTGTCAGCTCGCTTGCCGATCGCGGAAGCTTGTAATCAGAGTGCAAGAGAGCAAGAGAGAATAGAGAGAGAGAAATTGCAATCACAAGAAGCAATCACAATGAGGGTGAACAAAAGAAAGCTCAACGCATTTACTCCATTCACAATTTTGCCCGCAGGCCATTACAGTTCAAGTATACGGGCTGCCCCTTCGGGGTATTGATTCACCTGAACCGGGCAGCTTACATCAGACTCAACAAAAGCAAAACAGACTCTAAGTGCAACTGTATACTGTAAGTCGCAAGGGAACATGCTCCCCCCTTCAAATCATGCGCCGTCATCGGCGCCATTTGTTTCGTGGTAAGCCCTGACTTCAGCCGGGTAGCGGCTGTTCATTCGAAATGCAGGCTCCCACGTTGGTTCCGTTGTTTCCTCCCATTGCACCAAGTATTTCTTCGCTTGTCCCAAGTAGTTGACCTTGTGGCGAAGGATCTGACTGAGGTGCTTCTCGGCCCGTTGTGCTGCCAGGGCCCTCTGCATGATAGGAGCGCGTTGTGGCACACTGCGTTCCGGGTCTCCATCATCTGGATGGAACTGCTTGAGGTTGCACACGTGGAACACCGGGTGCACCTTGAAGTCTGGGGGCAACTCCAGCTTTTATGCCAGCTTGCCCACATTCTTTGTGATGGTGAAGGATCCCTCATACTTTCTGAGTAGTCCGCGGTGCCGCCCGCGGAAGATGCCTGTGCGACCAGGATATAACTTCACCAACACTTGGTCCCCAACTTGGAACCCTGCGGGCCGACGGTGTTTGTCCGCACACTTCTTCATTCTCTTTGCCGCTTTGTGTAAAAATGCCTTCGCCAACTCATTTTGCTCGTGCCAGTCGCGAACAAACTGATAGGCGAATGATGGCCTGAAGACTCGCTCTTCTGCAGATTATAACAAAACTGTGCCACATCAAGGAGCTTCACCCAATTTTTCTGATTGGCACTAACAAAGTGCCTAAGGTACTGCTCCAGTATCCCGTTGATACGCTCTGTCTGCCCATCTGTCTGCGGATGGAAGCTTGTTGAAAACAGCAACTCAGAGCCAAGTAACCGAAATACTTCACGCCAGAACTTGCCCGTGAAGCGAGCATCGCGGTCACTCACAATGCTCTTTGGTATGCCCCAGTGCTTCACCACATGCTTTACGAACAACTCTGCAGTTTTTTCTGCAGGGCACTCCTTGGAAGCTGGGATGAAGGTGGCATACTTTGAGAAACGATCCACCACAACCAAAATAGAACTGAGGCCCTCTACCTTCGGCAGACTAACAATAAAGTTCATGGAGATGTTATCCCAAGGACGTTCTGGAATTGGTAGAGGCTCAAGGAGACCGGCAGCCTTCTGGTTTGTCCCCTTATCTTGCTGGCAGATGAGGCATGTCCGCACATACCCCCTCAACGTCGTCTCTCATCTGCGGTCAATAATAGCCGAACTCAAGGAGTGCTAAGGTCCGCTCCTGACCAGGATGGTCGGCACACAGTGAATCATGACACTCCATGAGTAGCTCTCGGCGAAGGCTTCCCCACCGTGGTACAAAGATGCGTCCCCCTTTTGTTACAAGGAGGTCATCCTGTAGCCAAAATCGCCGAGTCTTCCCTGCCTGCGCCAGATAAACAAGGTGTTGTGCAGTCGGATCCTACTGCGTACCCTCGCGGATGCGGCTCAGTAATGCACCCTCCAAATGCACTTCAGAAGACTCTGCGCGCGCAGCTGCCAGTTCAGCCCTACGGCTCAGGGCATCCGCTACAACATTGGTCTTTCCAACCTTGTATTCCAAGGCAAAGTCGAACGCAGCCAAAAACATCTGCCATCGAGCTTGTTTAGGCGTCAACTTCTTCTGTGTCTGAAAATAGCTCGTGGCCACGTTATCCGTCTTGACGACGAACTCGACACCCAAAAGGTAGTGCCGCCAGGTCCTGAGGTAATACACAATGGCGGTCATCTCACGTTCACGCACTGTGTAACGCCTCTCTGCATCCTTCAGCTTGCGACTCTCATATGTAATCGGATGACCATCTTGCATAATAACTCCGCCAGTGGCAAAGTCTGAGGCATTAGTGTGGACTTCAAAGGGTCTCGAATGATCAGGCAGTCGCAGCACTGACTCTCTCACTAAGGCTTTCTTCAAGCCATCGAAGGCATCTTGGCACGCTCCTGTCTAGAGCCATATCTGATTCTTCTTTAAGAAATCTGTGAGGGGCGCAGCAATGAGGGAATAACCTTCAATGAAACGCCGATAATAGTTTGCCAAACCGAGAAATAACCGCAATTTTGGTACTTTGCTTGGCGGAACCCATTCCTGGATGGCCCTTATCTTCTGCCCATCCATACGCAGCACACCACGCCCCACAACGTGGCCAAGGAAGTTGATCTCCTCCTGCCCGAAGAGACACTTCTCTCGTTTGACACAGAGGTCATTCACCTGAAACACTGTTCGCAAGTGCCCGACATGTTCCTCCATGTTGTTGTTGTAGATCACGATATCATCCAGGTAGACTACCACAAACTTGTCTAAGTAAGGGTAGAAGATTTGGTTCATTAAAGTCGTGAATGTGGCTGGAGCATTTGTCAACCCGAATGGCATTACTAGAAATTCGTAAGCACCATAGCGGGTGACGCAAGTTGTTTTCGGCTCATCACCTTCGGCAATCCTCACCTGTCAGTAACCCGATCGCAGATCTAGCTTGAAAAAGATACGGGCACTGCCTAGCTGATCGAACAAGTCTGCTATCAATGGCAATGGGTACTTGTTCTTCACTGTGACCTTGTTCAAAGCACGGTAATCCACATATAACCGTTTAGAGCCATCATGTTTCATCTGGAAAAAGACTGGAGCACCAAATGGGGCTTTTGATGGACGAACAATGCCTGCGTCCAACATCTCGTCTAACTGCCTGCGCAGCTCCTTCAGCTCAGCTGGCCCCATACGGCATGGAACCATTGCAGGAGGCTTCGCTCTCGGGGTCAACTCAATCTTGTGGTCGACCTCACGTCTTGGCGGAAGACGTTTTGGCAATTCCGGGGGCATCACCCCTCGAAACTCCTCCAATAGTGGGGCTAGGGTCGGCGGCACTGCTGCTTCTACCTTCCCTTCATCTGCACGCACTGCAACTAAGAATGTTTTCTCCTCATGCTTGATACCCTTCTTCAGTTGCATTGCCGATAACACGGAAGACTTGCCTTTCTGCGTAAGGCAGTGCACTGTGTGTGACAGGTCTGACCCCATGATCGTCAACGTGTTAAACTTTGGCAACATCATAACATTCTGGCTTCGCAGAAACTCCATACCCAGAATCACCTTGAAATCGTCCAGGGGCACCACAGAGAAGTTGGCTTTGCCGACCCAACTCCCCACTTGAGTAGCCACATCTCTTGCTTCACCAAGGATGGGCTTGGCCTCAGAGTTTACTGTTTTGATAGTCCTCTGCTTTGGCCCAGTTTTCAAGCCCAACCACTCTGCCTCTTCCCGCGAGACAAAGTTGTATGTGGCCCACGAGTCTACCATTGCTGAAGTAGACTTTTCATTCATAATGACTTCTACGTACATAAGTTCCTTACTGACCTGCATGTTCTTAGCTGCGCAACTTCTAGCTGTGTTAATCGATCGCATGGCCCCCATCCTTGGTTGCATGGTCTCACTGTCACTGCATTCAGTATCGCTGCATTCTTCCCGTGCAGCATTGGCTTGCCCGTCGTCCTTTACAAGGCACTTTGGGCACTGCCTGGCGATATGTCTATCGCCGCAGAACCAACATGTCACAACCGCACCCTTGTTTCTATTGTTATGCTTCGTGAAGTTCTGTTTCTTTTCGGATTGATGGTGTGTCAACGCCTCACCTTTATCATTGCGCTGCTCATCCTTCTTGCCTCCGTGGTCAGGCTTCTTCCCAACTTTGGTTGATGGGGTGAAAGGCTTGCGTTGAGTGTCAACTAAGCGCTCAGCCGCCATATATGCATCTTCCAAAATATGGGGGTTGCTCCTTTCCACTTAAGACTGTGCTCATGGTTGAAGTCTCACAATGAACCAGTTGAGCATGTCGTCTTCTGGCATGTTAGGTATCTCTAGCATAAGCTTCTGGAACGTTCTGACATAGTCTTGCAACGAACCAGTGTGTTTGAGCTCACGAACCATCCGATAAGCCTGTCTCTGCGCATTTCTTGGCATGAAGTAGTTGCGCAACTCTACTTTGAAGTCATCAAAGGTGTCTATCACACATTGACCCCTCTCCATGTCATTGCGCTTCCGCCTCCACCAAGCGATAGCATCACCATCAAGTAAGGCCGCTGCAGCCTTAATCCTTAGATCTTCAAGGGTCACATTCTGGATATCCAAGTAGTCTTCTACTTGGAACAAGAAGTTCTCAATGGCCTTGCTGTCACGAGAACCATTGAATTTTGCAGGTCTTGGCACATCAATCCTTGATGGCCTCTCACCATTTCTGTCATTTAGGGTCACCGTCCGCTGCAACGTACGGTTCTTCAACTGAATCTCCCCTACTTCAGTCTGCAAGTCGGCCACTGTAGTCGTCAACGAAGTGGCCTGCCCCATTAATAAGGTTACCTGCTCTTGCAGGCTCGCCACCACATCATTCAGTCCATTAAATGATTCATATGCGCGTGAAATCGTTTTCTCATGCGAAGTCACCTCTTCCACCAGCTTGTTAACAGTTGCAGCCAACTCTTCTTGGCCCCGAGGTGAACCCATCTCCTCAGCTTCAGCAACTGTCTTGCCTTTGGTGTTGCGCAAGTTTTGATAAGGCGCCACGATGTCTTGCTCACAAATCGCAGCCTGTCGGCGTGTCTGTTGACACCGACTCCGGAGTCCCTTCCCCAGCACGAGAATGGGCTCTGGTACCACTTGTCACGGGCCTATTTTCTTCAATGGGCCAGCGCGGCGCGACGGTCCTTCCCACCACCGCAAGCCTACTTATCATCTCGCTTGCCGATCGCAGAAGCTTGTAATCAGAGAGCAAGAGAGAATAAAGGGAGAGAAATTGCAATCACAAGAAGCAATCACAACGAGGGTGAACAAAAGAAAGTTCAACGCATTTACTTCATTCACAATTTTGCCCGCAGGCCATTACAGTTCAAGTATACGGGCTGCCCCTTCGGGGTATTGATTCACCTGAACCGGGCAACTTACATCAGACTCAACAAAAGCAAAACAAACTCTAAGCGCAACTGTGCACTGTAAGTCGCAAGGGAACATGAAAATTGTTTTTTTAAATGGTGATCTTAACGAAGAAGTGTATATGGATGCTCCACCAGGCATGAAGATTCCTAAAGATAAAGTTCTTCGTCTTCGTAAGGCCCTCTATGGTTTGAAACAGGCCCCCAAAGCCTGGTATGACAGGCTTACCAGTGTAATGCTGGAAAATGGCTTTTCCTCGTGTTATACTGACACTGCTCTATTTACTAGAAGATCTAATGCAGGAATTGTGATTCTATTACTCTATGTTGATGACATGTTAATTACAGGTGCTGATGTTCAAGGAGTCAAGGGTATTAAGTCCGTCTTGACTTCAAAATTTGAGATGTCAGACTTGGGTTTTCTGACATATTTTCTTGGAATTGAGGTTGCCTATTCGCAACGTGGTTATTTTCTATCTCAGTCTAAACTTGCTTGTGAGATTATTGACAGATCAGGAATTTCTGATGACAAAGTATGCGAAACTCCTAAAGTCGTGGGATCAAAAATGAAGATTGACGACGGTGTTCCTCTAACTGATCCTACTCCTTACAGGCAGTTGGTAGGCTCTTTAATGTACCTTAGCATTACTCGACCCGACCTGTCCCATGCTATTCACATCGCCAGTCAGTTCCAGCACGCTCCTACAACCGTTCATATGAGTGTTGTCCTTCGCATCATCAGATATTTGAAGGGAACAATAAATAAGGGAGTATTTCTATCTTCTTCTTCTGAATTAAAATTACTTGCTTATACTGACTCAGATTGGGGAGGTGACCCTAGTAACCCTCACTCCACCACTGGTTTTTGTGTTTTCTTAGGTGAATCTTTGATCTCATGGCAATGTAAACAGCAACAGAAGGTCTCTTTGTCATCCACTGAAGCCGAATATAGAGCCATGGCATCTACCACCATGAAAATTGTATGGATTCGATGCCTTTTGGAAGATATGGGAGTGGTTGTCGAAGAACCAACAAAGCTATGTTGTGACAATAAAAGTGCAATTTATATTGCCAAGAACCACACATTTCACGAGCGAACAAAACATATAGAGATGGACTGTCATTATGTCAGAGAAGAATACTTGAAGAAGGTCATTGATCTACCATACGTTACGTCTGAGTATCAACTTGTCGACTTCTTCACAAAAGCTCTATGTTCGCCCAGATTTCATTTCCTTCTTGACAAACTTGCGGTTATCACACCGTAAGTTTGAGGGGGGGTGTTAAAATGTATCTCCTAAAGTCATTATTGTAAATATAAATATATATATTTATATACATAGAGATACATTTACATATAATATATTATATGTACATATATCTCTATATATATAAATATATATATTTATATACCTTTTTTTATTTTCTTACCCGAAAAGGGTATTCTTGTAATTTCCTATCTTGTGCATATTCCATTTGGAATATGTTGTAATTTTCTTATTTATTTTTTGTAATTCTTCTTTTTACTTTTTTCTTTTTATTTTTTATTTAAAGTGCATTGGGGGTCCCCCAATAGAGTCGTTGGGGGACCCCAACAGTCACAAATGTGACCATTGGGGGATCCCCAACGACTCCTTTGGGAGCCCCCCCTTTGCACCTTTTGGCACTTGTATAAATAGGGGTGTTCCCCCCTTGTAATGCTTAAGCTTGAGAGTCTCAAGCATTTGTTCTTTTTATCAAATACATGCATTATTGCATGTTTGCTACTTTTACGCTTTTTGCGTATTTTGTTCAAGTGTTGTGAGAGTGTTTTCGTACACTTCTTTTATAAAGTATTTATGCTTGTATGTGTATTGTCTCTTCATAGACAATTTTACAGGTCAAACATGTTTACTCCTTATGGGACATCTCTTTAGATAAAGGAAATAAGAAATTTCAAAAATATTTCAAAAGGTTTTTCTATTCAAAAAATTAGATATATTCCGAAGTTAAATTTAAATCTTTTATTCGTCTCTCAATTATCTGACCATGGGTATAATGTTTTTTTCTCTTCTATTGGTTGTCGAGTGTAGGATCGTCAATCAGGAAAGTTGATTGAGGAAGGCCACAAAAGAGGCTTATACTACATGGATTTTTTGGAAATACCCAAATAATACTTTTGCCTACAATGTTCAGAAACTTTATTTGGATTTATAGCATAAAAGACTTGGTTATCCTAATGTATACAAAATCCAGCACTTTCCAAATATAGAAAATTTTTGTAATCTTGAAAATTTTACATGTGAAAGTTATATTTTTGCTAAATGAAAAGATTGTTATTCCAAGAAATATCTTTTGTCTCTACATGACCACTTGAGTTAGTGCATTCAGATGTTTGGGACCCAACACCTATTATATCTAAAGGTGGGTTTACATATTATGTAAACTTTGTTGATGATTTTACTAGACACACGTGGATTTATTTTCTTATACACAAATATGAAGTTTTTTCATATTTTCAAATATTTCACAATTTGGTTAAAAATAAATTTCAAAGAGATGTCTCTATCTTTCGCAATGATTCAAGTGGAGAATTTTTATCAAAAAAATTTAAAAATTACCTAAAATCAAATGGTATTTTACATTAAAAATCTTGTCCCTATACTCCATTACAAAATGGCTTAGCCGAAAGAAAGCATAGGCATATCATAGAAATCACAAAAACTTTGCTTATTTCAATCTAAGTACCTAAAGAATTTTGGGTTGAAGCCACGTTGAGTCGTTGACTGCAGTTTATCTTATTAACAAAATGACATTTGACTCTTTGAAAAATGTAGCACTAGTTGAAAAACTTTTTAAAGTTACCGTTGATTATTCTATATTAAGAGTTTTTATGTGCAAATGTTTTGTTTTCACTAATAAAAATGATAAACTTTCTCCCTGTGTTATTCCTTATGTCTTTTTGGGATATGCAAATAAACAAAAAGGCTATAATGCTTTGATTTTAAAAATAAAAAATGGTATAGTTCAAGAAATGTGTATTTCTTAGAAATAGAAAAAAATTTGAATTTGAAAACCCTAAGAAAATAACTGAGTATTCTTTCCTGTTGGATCTAATTCCAAAGTTTGGTGATTGTGATGTTGATCTTGATGAAGATCAGGAAATCAGAAATGATACAGTGAGGAAAGAAGAATCTCGTGATAATGAGATAAGTATAAAACAACCTCGAGATCAAAATTGCATCCAATATTCCTGACGTAGTAATTTTGAACATCCATGTGCCCTTGAAAATATACTAATAATGAAAACCATGCAGAAATACAAACTAAAAGGTCATCTAGAGTATCAAAACCCCCTAAAAAAATTGTGTCCTATGAGTCTTTTTCACCTAAGTATCAAATTTATATTACGTTAATACATTCCTATATAAAACCTTCAAACTATGCTGAAGCAAAGGAACATCCTGAATGAGTAGAAGCCATGAAGGTAGAATTAGATGCTTTAGAAAAAATGAATACCTAGGTTGTCCAAGATATTCTCATAGGAAAGAAACTCATAGGTTGTCAATGGGTGTGCAAGATAAAAAACAAGAGTGATGAAACTCTTGAAAGGTACACAGCTAGGTTAGTTGCTAAGGGATACTCTCAAGAATATGGAATAGATTATGAGAAAACCTTTGCTCTAGTTGCTAGGATGACCACAGTTAGAACTGTAGTAGCCCTTGCCTTTGTGAAGAAGTGACCTATATATCAAATGGATGTTAAGAATGCATTTCTCAATGGAAAAATGGTTGAAAAAGTCTATATGGAAGCACCGCCTAGTATAATTATTTCTAAAAAAAAGACTCTTCGTTTAGATAAGGCCATGTATGGCCTTAAACAAGCGCCAAAGGCCTGGTATGATGGGTTTAATCAAGTTATACTAGATGTTGGATTTCAATCTTGTCTAACTGACATAGCTTTGTTTATTAAGATTTTTGATGCAGGTATTATTATTATTCTCATTTATGTGTACAACATGATCATCATAGGAGGTGATAAATAGGGAGTTGAACACATTAAAAGACTTCTCAAAACACATTTTGAAATGACTGATTTGGGCTTTTTAAAATATTTTCTTGGTATAGAAGTTTTTTATTCTTTTAGAGGTTATTTACTGACTCAATCTAAATTTACTTTAGATATTGTTGTCAGGTCTGAAATCTCAAATGATAAAGGTTGACACTCTCAAAGTTGTAAATGTCAAAATGAAAATTGATTAGGAGAATTGCTTAAAAATCCAACACCATACAGACAACTTATCGGGGCATTGTTATATCTCTTAATTACGAGACCTGACATTACGCATGCATCGACGCAGCGAGCCAGTTTCAGCATGCTCCCACCATTGTTCATATGGGAGCAATTTTGTATATTATTAGATATATCAAAACTTCTATTTTTCGAAGACTTTTTTTGTTTACTTCTTCATCATTAGATTTAATTATTTATATTGATGCTAATTGGGGAGATAATCTAAATAACTGACATTCAACCACTGTTTTTTTGTGTGTATTTTGGTGACTCATTGATTTCACGAAGGTATAAGAAACAACAGAAAGTTTTTCTCTCTTCAATTGAAGCAGAATATTGTGTCATGGCTACAACCACTATGGACATGGTCTGGCTAAGAAGATTGGTGGTTGACATAGGCATTCAGATTAAAGGAGCATCACAACTGTGTGGTGACAACAAAAGTTTCATTTACATTGTCAGCAACCAGACTTTTCACGAATGAACCAAATACATTGAGATTGACAGTCACTATATACAAGAGGAATATCTACATGGCACTATCGATCTTCCTTATGTCAATTCAGAATATCAATTGGCAGATTTTTTCACCAAACCTCTTGTTGCTCTTAGATTTCACTTTCTCTTGAACAAACTTTTGGTTATCCAACTGTAAGTTTGAAGGGGAGTGTTAAAAATGTAAATATACACATATATATATATAACTAGATAGTAACTCGGGTTAGCTTAGGGTTTTTCTTCTTTTTAGTTGTGAGAGGACTAGTCAACATTTATTGACTATGTTGAGATTAAGAGGTTTTAAGTTTTAAGTTTATATTGTTGAGAATAGGTGGTTTTAAGTTAAGTCTTTTTATATTAGAGGCTATTTGAAGTTATTTTTTCATAATGGGCTTAGATGTAATTATTCTTTTTAGCCTCTCTCTATTTAACATAGAGAGAAGCCCTAATAATAATAAAAAAGTGTTTTCTCTGTGCAGTCGTCTCTCCCTCTCACTCTCTCTTCTATCTTTCCCTCTATCTCTATCTCTCTACCTAGGGTTTGGTGCTTTCAACATGGTATCAGAGCCATCGATCGTGGGAGCGTGATTGATCGTGATCAAACTATCATGGAAGCGTGATCGAAAAGCGTCTGTTAATAAGGTCAGCTGGTTAGGTTTCTGTGTAAGATCTGATGACAGATCTGGAGATCTGTCATCAGATCTAAGGAAGCAGGATGTGTGTCCCCCTGCAGTTTTGGTAGCTCCTCTTTTCTTTTTGAGATTCCCAGTTGCCGAATTTTTATCCCTGCCGAGATTTTCTGCCCTGATTTTCTGTTGTGATGTCGTGATCCCCTGCCATGATTCCTTGTTGTGGTTCTATGTCGTGATGCTGTAATTTCCTGCACTGTATTGTTGCCGAGTTCGTTTATTGTCGTGGTTTCTGTGAATATATGGTTGGGAGTATCGTGGTTCCTGCACTGTATTGTTGCCGAGTTCTTTGAAGGTCTATGCTTCTGCGTGCTCAAGTTATCGTTGGTTGTGAATCTGGATGGTGAGTTCATCTCAAATTCTATTTGGTGAGCAGGTGTCGTGATTTCTAGTTTTTGCGTGCTCATACTATAGTTGGTCGTGAATCTGAGTGTTGAGTTCGTCTCAGATTCTATTTTGTTGTTCGATTTCAGAAGATGAATATTAGCAGTCGTGATTCCCTGCTGTGTTGTGATCTGTTTGGCTGGAAAGTGTGTGCAGTGAAAGCAGCATGTTAATTTTTTTTTAAGTAGCAGGCGTGATTCCCTGCAGTGTGGGAAAATATTTTGTCTGTGGAAATTTTTTTTGTCGAGGGATTATGTGTTGAGTTCTGCTACTGGTTGTCTTAGTGGCTGATGCGTGATGATAACACGCGATATTCCCTGTGTCGCTTGAAGCCGGTCGAGATTTTATCTCTGGTGTGGAAAACTGTGTAGTCGCGGAAAACTGATGTGTGATAGTCTGAAAACCAGACACATCGTTATCGTGTTGGATGTGTGATCTTGATTTGTAACCAAGAGCCATCAGCGGTTGAGGTGGAAGGTGCTGGTCAAGTTTCTTTAAAAAAAAATTAAGTTTGGATCTGAATAGTAGCAGGTCGTATTTCTCAGATTTCATTGGAGAAATCAAAACTTGATATAGTCGGGTTCGTAGTTTATTGTGGGTGTGCACGTGTGGTTGCTCCTTCATTTTGTGAATCTAGTCAATTAGTTTATATTATGGCTCAAGTGGTTAAATCAGATGCAGATTCCTCCAATGATTATGTAACACTTAGCAAGGATGAATATGACGAATTCCTTGCTTTACGATCATCCACTTTGAAGTCTTTTGTTGCGGAGGTTGTGTGCTCAGCAGGTGATGGCCTATCTGGTCAAGGTGATAGGTGGATCATTGATTCTGGAGCCTCTGGTCACTTGTGCAGAAATTCAAGTAATTTTTTGGGTTTAAAACCTGTAACTGGTCAAAAAGGGGTACGTCTTGCTGATGGTAGTTCTTCCCCAATTGTAGGGCAGGGAAGCATGTCTATTACTCCTACTCTTCAATTGTCGCATGTTCTTCATGCTCCTTCGTTTCCACAGAATTTACTATCCGTTAGTCGAATGACAAAAGATTTGAATTGTAGAGTGGTTTTTTATCCTATGGGGTGCACCTTTCAGGACTTGCTGACAGGGAGAAAGATTGGTGGCGGCTATGAGGAAGGTGGTCTGTATTACCTACACCAACCAGAAGTTTCGGCCTATTCTGCTGGTATATCATCCTCAAGTCCTCTATTGTGGCATCATCGTTTGGGTCACCTTCCAGTAACAAAACTTCGTCGTGTCATTTCTCATATACCTCCCTCAGTTTCTTTTCAGTGTGAAACATGTCAATTGAGAAAACATAGTCGAAGCTCTTTCCCCACTAGTAAGAGTTTGTCAAGTCAAGGATTGTTTGATCTTCTTCATGTCGATGTGTGGGGTCCGAGTAGGATTCCAAATAGGTCTCAGTGTCGTTATTATCTAGTTATTGTTGATGACTTCTCAAGGTTATCGTGGGTGTTCCTGTTAAAAGATCTGTCTCAAGGTCCTGTCATTCTTAAATCTTTAATTGCCGAGATAAAAACTCAATTTGATGTATGTGTTAAAATTGTTCGCACTGACAATGCTCTTGAGTTCAAATCCAAAGACTTACTTCAATTTTATTCTGGTAATGGGATTCAACCTCAATTTACATGCCCCCATACCTCCCAGCAAAATGGGGTGGCTGAGAGGAAACATAGACAAATCCTTAATGTTGCTCGGTGCCTTATGATTCAATCCAATATGCTTGCTTCATACTGGGGCGATGCGGTTCTGACAGCAGGTTTTCTGATAAATCGCATGCCGTCAAGCTCTGTAGAAGACCAGATCCCTATTCAAATTCTCCATCCAGAGGCTCCTCTCTTCCCTATCCCCCCTAAAGTTTTTGGATGTGTGTGTTTTGTGCATAAGCTGGGTCCGGATCAAGATAAACTTGTTGCGCAGTCTATTAAATGTGTTTTCCTTGGGTATCCTAAAAACCAAAAAGGATATCGTTGCTACGACCCTATATCTCATAAAGAGTATGTTAGTGCGAACGTTACCTTCTTTGAGTCTATTCCTTATTTTTCAAGTACTACTCCCAGACTACAGGAGAGCCTTTGTGATATCCTTCCTCTGCCGATTCCTCCCTTTCCGTTAGAGTCGCTTCCTCCTCAGTCCTTGGTTTCAGTGTCGGGTGTGTCTCGCTTCTGAAACCCTCCCATAGTATACACGCACAGGGTGCCTCCTACCTCCATGCCGCCATCACCTCCTTCTCCTCAGGTAAGTATTTCTGAGCAAACTATTGCCCCTACATCTGATGTTGATCTTCCCATTGCTCTGCGCAAGGGAAAGAGACAGTGCACTCTTTACCCCATCACGCAATTTGTATCAGAAGCTAATCTTGGGGCATCTATGAAGAATTTTATTTCTGCTCTGTGTGCCCCTTCTGTTCCGCTTCATCACAGTCAAGCCCTAGTCGACTCCAACTGGATGCAGGCTATGCGTGATGAGATGGATGCCCTATGGTCTCGAGGCACTTGGGACTTGGTTGATCCTCCCACAGATGCAAGGCTGCAAATGGGTATATAGCATTAAATATAACTCGGATGGGTCGATTGAACGGTACAAAGCCCGATTGGTTGCAAAAGGCTACACTCAGACTTATGGGATTGACTTTTTTGAAACTTTCTCCCAGTTGTTTGTCTTGGCACTATTCGTCTCGTTCTTTCTGTTGTTGTGCACCATGGATGGCCCTTGTTTCAGTTGGATGTCAAGAATGCCTTTTTGTATAGGGATTTGCATGAAACTGTCTACATGCAACAACCCCCAAGCTTCGAGGTTCAGGGGGAGTGTCAGAAGGTGTGCAAGTTGAAAAAGGCTATTTATGGCCTGAAGCAGAGTCTGCGGGCATGGTTTCACAAATTATTTAAGGTAATGTCGAGCTTTGGATTTGTCAGGTCAGCTTCAGATCATTCCTTGTTTATCAAGAAAACCAGTACTGGAATTGTTGTTATGGTGGTATATGTCGATGACATCATATTAACAGGGAGCAGTGCCCAAGATATTTCTGCAACAAAAGATCATCTTCAAAAGCACTTTGTTACTAAAGATCTTGGTCACCTTCGATATTTTCTGGGTATCGAGGTTGCAAGAAACAGAGAGGGCTTAGTGTTGTCTCAAAGAAAGTACGTGTTGGACTTATTAAAAGAGACTGGAATGCTAGGAGCTAAGCCAGCTAATATTCCAATCGATCCCAAAACTCACATGTTCGATGAGAAGTCTAACTATGTGGATAGTGCCAGCTTTAGATCCTTGGTGGGTAAGTTGCTATATGTGACTGTTACTAGACCTGACATTTCATTAGCCGTGAGTAAAATCAGTCAGTTCATGGACAAACCTACAAAAGTTCACTGGGATGCAGCTATGATGGTTCTTCGGTATTTAAAGTCATCTCCTGGTAAAGGTCTATTGTTTAAACGAAATCCATCTTTGGATGTGGTTGCTTACACTGATGCAGATTACGCAGGATATGTCGAAGATAGGAAGTCAACATCTGGATTTTGTGTGTTTGTGGGAGGAAACTTG
The DNA here is from genome assembly GCF_984573655.1 of Nuphar pumila. Classification (NCBI taxonomy): domain Eukaryota; kingdom Viridiplantae; phylum Streptophyta; class Magnoliopsida; order Nymphaeales; family Nymphaeaceae; genus Nuphar; species Nuphar pumila. The sequence continues at coordinate 75,492,669 of NC_143261.1, forward strand.
TTACCTGGAGGAGTAAGAAACAAACCGTTGTAGCCAGGTCGAGTGTTGAATCTGAATACCGAGCAATGGCCCAGACTGCAGCTGAGATTATGTGGGTAAAATCAGTCTTGACCGAGCTTCAGGAAAAAGTATCCCTTCCTATGTTGATGATGTGTGACAATAGGGCTGCTACATACATTGCCAACAACCCAGTGTTTCATGAAAGGACTAAACATATTGAAGTTGACTGTCACTATGTTCGTGACCTGGTTCAAGCTGGGTTTATCTGCACTGATCATGTATCTTCCGAAGATCAAGTAGCGGATGTTTTTACCAAAGCCCTGGCGAGACCAAATTTCTCAAAATGTTGTGACAAGTTGAGCATGATTGATATCTATGCTCCAGCTTGAGGGGGAGTGTTGAGATTAAGAGGTTTTAAGTTTTAAGTTTATATTGTTGAGAATAGGTGGTTTTAAGTTAAGTCTTTTTATATTAGAGGCTATTTGAAATTATTTTTTCATAATGGGCTTAGATGCAATTATTCTTTTTAGCCTCTCTCTATTTAACATAGAGAGAATCCCTAATAATAAAAAAAAGGTGTTTTCTCTGTGCAGCAGTCTCTCACTCTCTCTCTCTTCTATCTTTCCCTCTATCTCTCTCTCTACCTAGGGTTTGGTGCTTCTTTCAACAAACTAAACATAGAGAGTCATTGGGACCCCAACAACTCTCTCTTGAGCCTCTTCACGTGTATAAATATGGGGCAAAACCCCACCACAATGTAGGCTTCTTGCATGTTTTGAGATCAATAAAATATTATTTTTTATCTCTTGTTCTTATCCATTTAGTAGGCGTTTGTGAGTGAACCTATTTGTCGTTCTTTGTGTTAATTTTTGGTGCTTTGGTGACCTCTTTGAGTGTCCACTTTGTTGATTTGGTGAACATCTTTGGGAAACCTTGTTTCCTTTCAAGTGCCACAAATAGTGGAATGGTACCATTTTGAAGGTTGTTTCTTGGATGCATATAAAGGCATGCCATTTGGCATCTTGTTGTGCTCATGTTATATAGAGTCTTTAGACCAAGGTTGCCAAACTAGGAAGCGGAAACGAGAAACGATACGGGAAGTAGAAGTAAGAAACAATGTATTTTAAAATGTATAGGAAGCGAGAAGCGAGGAATAAAAAACAATATAAGAATTGAATGACAATCGAAATGGAACACAAATTAAAACTAAAATAAAAGTGACTATTCTTAAATTTCATGATTTTTTAGTGTAAGAATTAAATTTTTAACAAAATTTAAAAATGATGACTGCCAATTTAGAGAAAGCACATGAAAGTGAGTGAGAAAGTAGAGCGAAAACACATAAAAACATGAAAAGTAGAGTGAGAGAACGTATAAGAATAGATGAAACATGTGGAAAGCATAGGAGAAGCGTGGGAGAATCGAGATTCTCGTCAAGTTTCAGAAGTGAGGAGTATCGCACTTCCAAAGCGAGTTTATGGGAAGCGGGCTTCCCACCTATCTAAGAAGTTTTTGGTAACTCTGCTTTATACTGATACATGTACTTTTGTGATGCAGGTATATTTGTTTGTTCTTTGTTTTACTAATGACTATCACAAACTACGATATAGACAATTATGGTGATGAGAATGATTATTTTTGCAATTTGGAGCATGAATTTGTTAGTGGTATTGGGAATGAGAATGACAAAAATAATGAGTTTGACTGTCCATATGAATTTGAGGAAGGAGAAGAAAATTGTTTCGATGAGGAAGATAAAAAAGAATATGACTTAGATGGGTACTATGATGAAAATTACCTAGAACCACCTAGCATGCATAGAACAAGAGTGCTATGGTGCCATGTATCGAAACAGAAGAAGAGTGGGCAAGAAAAGCAAGGTGAAACTCATATTTTTATGTGATATTTATCATGGGTCATATACTCGAGTTTTTACACATTTAATGAAAGCTCCAAAGGGAAAGAGTGTTGGGATTTCTTTTTGTTCTACAGTTGCAAAAAATAAAAAGTTGTTAAGAAAAATTAAGAGGCAAGTTCGACGAGTGGAAGTTTCATTAGGCACATTTGAATTGAAAATATCAAGAATTGATAAACTGAAGCCTACTATGACTACTATATCTTCTTTTGCCTCTAGCGGAAGCCGAAGCACAATTGATATTCGTGATACCTTTAAAAACATAGAAAGAGACAATGTAGATCATAAAATTATTAGATTTTAATATGTAAATAGCACACCTTTCATTGTGCTTTGATCACTGTATTGGAGAGAGATGATATCAACAGTTAGTAAAGTGCCTAGATATAAGCCCCCATCATACGAAAAAACTCGAAGAACATTGTTTGACAATGAGAATGAATGTGTTTACCGAGAGCTAAATGAATTTCGAGAAAAATTTAAGGAGTTTGGAGTTTTCATTGTCTCAGATGGTTGGACAAATATAAAAAACAAGAACTTGATAAATATACTTGCATCAAATTGTTTTTGGTCGATGTTCTTATATGCGAGCGACTTTTTTGATGTGCAACAGTTGGCTGCAAATATTGCCGAGTTTTTAAAGAATTGATTTAAAATGGTGGAGCCTTCTAATATAGTGAAAATGATTACAGATAATGCAGCAAATTGCAAGTTAGTTGGTGAAAAAATAAGGCAAACGTACAAGTATATTTTCTGATCACCTTATGTTGTATACACCCTCAATTTGATATTCAAAAATTTGGCACATGAGTTTCATTGGTTGGGAGAGACATATTTGCAAAGAAAATTGTGAAATATATCACCAATCATTTGAAAGCATTAGCAATCTTTAGAAGTAATGAAAAAATTAAGCTAATAAAAATTGCAAAAACAAGGTTTGCTTCACATTATACTACTCTCTGAAGCACTTGTTTGATATAAGGGAGAGCTTAAGGCTTACAGTTATATCAGATAGATGGAGTGAGTGTTAGCAATCATGTAGTAATGAAGCTATGAAAATAAGGATTATTACGATAGAAAAAAATTCTTAATAAAGAATAATGGAATTATGTTCATTTAGCATTATTCGTTTAGCATTATTGATCACAAAACTCATCTACAAAATGATCAAATTTTGTGATAAAGCCCTATAATTGGTGAAGTGTATGAAGGCATGAACAATATGTTGAGGAAGATCAAAGACAATCTAAAAGGACAACTAGATTTGTACGAAAAGATTCATAGGATTGTCTTAAATAGATGGAATACAATGAATATGCCCCTCTATAGTCTAGCCCACATGTATTATAAGTCAAATTATCTCAATATTCCAACACTAGGAGAGGTCAAACGAGTTTTTCTTGATAAAATTTTTATTTTATCTATTTAATAAAGTTTAAACTTTAATGATTTAATTATTTTATTCTTTCATTTGCATTTTCTTGTTATAGCTAAACAAATTTTTTTTTTTGCAAAAAAAGACAATGATATCTTAGATGGTGCAATGCTCAAGCTTGAAGTCATATTTGTTGGAAATAAAGAACTCCCTTCACTTTATAGGTCACAACTTATGGTTTTTGCATTAAGAAGTGAAAGATTTAGCCAAAATATTGCAAAAATCAATGCATTGTACGAAAAGATTTAGGCAATGTCGGACCTTAATTGGTGGTGTTTTATGGTGGTGATACGCCCGAGTTGAGAGCATTAGCCATTAAAGTTCTATCTCAACCTATTAGCACATCTTCTGTAAAAAGAGTGTAGAGCACCTATAGTTATATTCATAATGTTAAAAAAATAAACTCAATGAAGATCGTGTTGATACCTTGGTGTATATTCATTCGAATTTTCGATTGATTGGCAGGTATAATTAAAGTGTTCTGTACTTTTGTTTTAATATCTTATAAAATATTTATGTATCATTGATTATTTGTTAGCATTCATATTTTGTATTCTTGTTATAAAAAGGTACAACAATCGCTACAAAGAAGAACCTAGTCGAAAATGAGATATCAATCTGAAACTTTTTATTGTAGAAGAAAATATGTTGGGATTAGAGGACATGCGCTGGAGATATTTAGATGATAGTGCACAACAATCAAACACTATTTCCAAATCCAAAACAAAAGATGCACAACGAAGAGCTTCATTGCCTCCAATAATGATATGTACAAATGAGGTTTAAGAGGATACAAATTAATCCAACTGAGCTATAGCTAGTGTCGATATACAAGAGCGATTGTCAGTTCTCCAGGGTCAAATTGATCATTTTTTTAGCGGGAGACCTAGGCAAGGTATGTGTTATGCATCTTGTGTTTTTTTTTCACTTTCTTCTATATATGTATTTTTTATATTTTAAATTAAGGTTTTTGAATATTTTAAGTTTTTAACATATACATTATAGGAAATGAAGGAAGGAACGGAGGGCGTGGAGATGAAGGAAGTTCTTCTAGATCAATTGTTGACCTGAACAGGAAGAGAAAGATGACAAATTATTGATTATTGACAATGAAATGAACTCTTGAATTCTTAATTATTCTTTTGATTATGTAGTTAGAGTAGTCCAACTTAGAAACTCTTATGTTGCTTTAGTCGTTCGGCGATAACTTTTTCGCCATGGACTTGTAATATTTTGTTGGTTGATTTTGTTGATATGTACTTTTGTTTTGAAGTTTGCATGATGAAGTGAAGTAGTGGCTTATGTTAATTTTAAAGTTTATACTTTAAACTTTGAAATGCTTGAAATTAAATTATGTTTTTACTTTTTAGTGCTTAAATGTGTAATTTGTTTTGTGTACTTAAAATTTAACCACATCTCCATGTAATCTTTTAGTTTATTGATTTCTCATTTTCTATCATGCAAAGATCACAACATCAAATAACAAGTCATTTGATTCTTTTCTTGAAAAAGGTATACTTCTTAATCAATTTTATTAGTTTCCTTAATGTATTATTTATTAAATTCTTGCATGCATTTGTTAAATAGTTGCAACAAGAATATGAATTATGATTTTTTCTTGATGTATTATTTATTAAATGCATGCAAGTTGCAACAGGATGCATTTATTAAATTGTTGCAATAAGAATATGAATTATGAATCTTTTTTATGTATTATTTATTAAATGCGTGTAACATGATGCATTTGTTAAATGGTTGTAACATGAATATGAATTCCGAATTTTACTTGATATATTATTTATTAAATGCTTGCAACAGATGTATTTGCTAAATGGTTGCACTTTGCATATATGTTTCAACTTTTAGATACTCATGTTTTATTTTGTTAATGATAACATAAATCTTATATTTTGGTAAATTAGAAAAAATATAATTGCATTTTTGCTTTCCTTTTGATTTATATCCGCTTTCCTTTCGCTTCCCACTTGAATCCTATGTTGCTTACTTCTTCATCCCCCCTTCGAATCTTGATTCGATTCTTAGGTCGCTTTCGGTTCACTTCCCTTCTCGCTTGCGAGACAATTCCCGATTCACTTCTAAGTAGTCACGCCCTTCTTGCTTCCTAAAATTTTAGAAGTGTCTCGCTTCCTGCTTTCGCTTGCCGGATTGCTTCCCACTTTCGCGACTAACAACTCTGGTCTATCTAGAGCTAAAACTTCAGCCACTTTACAATCTTTCATGTCTCTAACAACCTCATTCCAACATGTCCAAACCATCTTAAATGGCATTTACTTGTTTTATCCTTTATTGGTCTAACTTCTAGGTGCATTTTAATATATTCATTTCTAATTTTATCATTTGTAACCCTAGATCCAACTTAGCATACACATCTTTGAAGTATGCACTCTATCTTGTCATTTTTTAGTCGTCCAATATTCAACTTCATATAATAGTGTTGGACGTATAGCAGTATTGTAAAAGTGTCGTTTCAATTGTATAGGTACTCTTTTATCACATAACATACTACTAGCTTGTCTTAACCCAACCGGCATTGATCCTATTAGTGATATCTTCTTCAAATCCCCCATTCTATTGTAATGTAGACCCTAAATAACGAAACTTATAACATTGTTTAACAGGCATATCTTGTATTCTTGTGACATTGCTCTCACTAGCTTTTGTATTGAACTTGCAATCCATATATTTAGTTTTTGTTTTACTAATTTGTAAATCATTTTTCTCCAATATGCTCCTTGAAAGTTCTAGTTACTTTTGTATATCATCTCTATCATAATTAACTTGTACTATATCATATGCAAAGAGCATACACCAAGGGACTTCTACGTGGATACAAGACGTTATTTCATCCATAACTAAAGCAAAAATAAAGGACCACAAAAAGCCCATAGCACGATGTTATTTCAAATGTCAAGACCACAAAAATCCCATAGTAGGACCTTGTTTTCTCTAGAGAAACTTACTACAATAAAGGTCCAACAATTTTACAAAAATGAGAGCATTATGATGAAAAATTATAAACATAGGACAAAAACTATTTTAAACAATAATAAACAAACAAATAAACCAGGACACTAAAAGCTATAGCAGGACAGTATTTTCATGAAAATGCTATTCAATCTCACCTAGTCTAAAAAAATTCATAAACCTCCACAAAAAAAAATCATGACCATGAAGTAAGCAACATGAGCGGTGTTTAATGAGCGACAAATGCATTTTCAGCTAAAAAATGACCATGGACGAAATAATCAGAAATCTAACATTATGAATTTATGATCACACCATTGAGAAGTATGCAAAGAAAAGATTGAGAAAATGAGAACCAATTTATTCAAAAATAAAAATGCTTACCAAAAACATCTTTGATCACATCCATGTCAAGCTGACAACCATCTCCAAACATGGAAAGCATAAATTCCTCAACATCCTTCCTGTGATCAGATTCCTTGCTTTGGACATGAACAGATGCATCTCCGACTGCATTGTTCTTTCTCAGTTCCTTCTCCATTGGTCTCATCTGGTCTCTTGGCTTACATGATTCTCTCTGAAATGATGAAGGCCTCACATATCCTTTTCCCAGAACGCTTGAAACCATGCCAATTGAAACCGGAGCCTTCCTAGATTTTGAGTCATTCCATCCTTTTGAGTTCTTTTGCATGCACCCAACCATCTCCTCTTTCTGTAGATCATTCAGTGGCTGTAATCCCTCAAAATTGGACCTACCAATTGACTCGATTCTGTTGGTTTGCAGGTCACCACCCGAAGATTCCGAATGCAGTAGTTCCAAAGAATCGGCACCATCCGACTCGCCAAGTTGGTCGAGACCTCGCTTTTGCAGGCTGGATAGTATATCAGCAGCGATCTCCACATCCTTGTCAGCTTTGCAATATGCAGACGCAATTTCCTCGAGTGAAATCGATGAGAAAGAATAGAGCAACAGTTCTAAGTCCTTGGCCTGGTGGTCAACTTCTGAGGAGAAGAAGCTCTCTTCTTCTGCATCCATTTCAGGATTTTCTCTGCAGCAAATGCAAGTACAAGGAAATTCAGATCAATACCAAGGATGGTTAAAACGAATTATCAAGATAAGGACAAGAATCATCAGAAAAAAGGCAAGAAAGATAAAACCATGAACGCAACTGCATCGTAAATTATTTAAAGAGGGAACCTGTCATACTACGCTATTAAAGACGCTTCGTCCCTACGGCTGCACCAAACTAATCACCACAGAAAACCCTAACGCAACACTACCTTCGTCAGGAAAAAAGAGAAGCCCATAAAACCACGAATTACCGGAACAGTAAACACAAAAATACTTTAACAACAGAACAAAATCTTCAACCAAAGAAAAAAGTAAAGAAAAGGGAATTCCAAAAAATGTAGCAATCTCAACCGTCGAAATATCTCAAACCATTTGATCTTCATTAAAAAATAAAATAAAATAAAGAAAAGAAAGAAAGAAAGCAGGGAGGTCTTGAAAAGATCGACATGGAATTCAGAAAATGAAGCAAAATAAGGAAAATGATCGTCAAATTTTCACCTAACATTGAATCATTGATCAAAGGAAATCCCAAAAACAGCCCAAAACTAGGCAGTATACAGAATTCAACGATCCTCTCCGCATTACTAATTGGAAAATTAAAAACAAAATAAAAGATCATCAATAGAAAAAGTAAAAAAGAAAAGGAAGAAAGAAAAACTCACTCGAAAAGGCGATCGAGAAGGAAGGAAGAGGAAGACGAGGATGAGAATATTCGAGAAACAGAGGACCCGCAGAGATGATGTTCAGAGGGAGAGGAGCGTTTTCCCGTGAGAGGAAGGGAATAAAACGAGCGCAAAATACAAAAAATTGCGATTCGGAGGGAATCCGGATCCGGGCAGGCAGCGGGTATCATGCCACTCGTCTGATCTGCCCCCCTTTTCATGGAAAATGACTGATATGCCCCTTCTGAGTTGTTTTTATCGGGAAAATATCGCCAAAATAAACAAATTTAATTAAGTAGTAAACATAAAGCTATTGGTTGAGGTCACAGCATTCAAGGTGGGTACTACCCACCCTGACTCAAACCCTCTTCTTGGAGATTTTTAGGTTAGGGTGGTTGGGACGTTGAAAGTTTGGTATCCTTGTATAACTAGTAGGGGTATGTCTGTCCCTAAGCCTTCAAAACGGGGCATGTGCAGTGCCAAGCTTGTCTTTCAAAAAATAAACAACAGACATGAAGAGTGGGATTATAAAAAAATTGAATTGTTAATTTTCAAGCCTTAAAAAATTTAAGAGCCAATTCCTAAAAAAGTAAGCATGTATATACTGTGAGATTCCAAAAGAAAATGAAAACCTGCTGACAATTCATAAGATTTTGAATTGCAATTATATTACACTGTTTAAAACTGTGAGATTCCAAAAGAAAATGAAAACCTGCTGACAATTCATAAGATTTTAAATTGCAATTATATTACACTGTTTAAAAGCATTAAATAAACCATTTTATTTTACCACTTTTTACTCAAAAAGGGCATACCATGAATTTTGGGAAAATTTTCAAATGCCCCTCAAACTTTCTGGTCTAATTCATTGGGGCACCAAAAGTTTTCTTAATGTTTAATCAAATTACCCCAACTGACATTGGATTGTTCTTGGGTTAAAACTAATTCATGTGTTGAAGTTACTGTTTTACCCCTATAAATTGTGAAATAGAATTACTACCTTAACCCTATTCTAAAAGTATGAGTAAAGTTTGTTTGATCTGAAAGTATAGGGCTGTCAACAAAATGTATTTGATATAAAAAGTTTACTCACTGCTACGATACTTGAACTCTTGACCTCTCAAATAAAAAATAAGATACTAAGCACTACACTATAAAAATTACATATACGTCTAAACTATCTCAGTATTTTTTGTTGAAATTCATTTGCAAGGGCCAACCAACTAAAGACTCACCTTCCCCCACTGAACAAGACAAAAAAACATGACCATACATGGAGCACGTAGGAGCGATGCGTGTAACAACTATACTCAATCACACCCCATGATTAATACGGATTTGGTTCAGATATAGGCATTGTAGGATCCAACATAATCCGATATGGATTAAAAAGAGAAAGATTGGAGTAGGCTTGGATTTGGATAGCTGGATTCATATTTGAGTTTGTATATAAAACTCTTAAATTTGAATCTAAAAAATCTTGTTAATCAGTTCCAAAACTCTTGATGAAATTCAATTAGTAAACGGTAATCTGTCAATTGGATATCCCTGTCAAGCCAGATCTGTTGGCGTATAACACCGGGATACGAAGGTCTAAATTGTGAGATCCTTCCATGTAAAGTCCCCCTTATCACATTGCACAAGTTTCAGGAAAAAAAATGAACATAAAAAAAATAAAAATAAAAAACATAAAACAAATGATTCAAGATCAATGGGGTAAATTCCATGACTAGATTATTATTTTCCTTTCTTCACAATATCTTGTCCTCTCTCTCACATAAGTCACATCATTCTGCGTTATGTATGGGGGTAATAGATTAAAGCAACACAGTGGCCAATGTCGGTGCCCAAAAGTGCCATGAGATTAGGGGCATTTTGGTGAGAAAGTAGAAGATTGAGAAAGTAAAAGGTGAAAGAGGAGGTCACGTTTGGCGCCCCGTCCTGGACTCAAGAAGGTCACGTCTTTTTTAGGAGAGAAATTTGAAAGTCTTAAATAAAACTCCTTCCCACATGTAACAGTGATTCGCGAATGATATCTCAGGAAGGAGAAAAAAGCTCCTTTCAATAGGAAGGAGCGGGATGGCATTTTTTTCATCTTCGGGATGGAGTGGTATTTCTGTTAATTACCCATAGGCCACATATAAAAATATGGCATTGGGGTTATTTTCATGATGCTTCTCATTTTTTTCTTACGTGAACACCATCGACAACAACCCCACCATCATCTTTTCGAACACCATTGTTTCCTCCTCCACACTTCACCATCGACGGCAGAGTGAGCTTCGTTCTCATTCTCTCTCTATTAACTTTAGGTCACCCTGCTTTGCGAACAACTTTTTGTTACTCGAGTTGCACTCCATCAAAGTGCAAACAAAATTTATTCGAAAAGTTCTTTGTTAAATGCTTCATACAATATCCAACATGACATGTAAGTCATGTGTAGAAGATAATATACTTTAAACCTAGATGCTTATCTCAACTGTAAATACTCCTCCCTTTCTAAACTCATCGAAGTGTATGAATTTGTGATTTAATACTTCTAAATACCATGCAAATGAATTTTTGGACTTCTTATCAACAATTGCAAATACTATAAAAAACAGCTCATCATAAGGATCAATATTATCGACTGACAATAATATACTTGCGTATCTTTCTTTTACGAATATGTCATTTATTAAAATAATTAGAGGACATCCTTTCAAAAATCCATCAATGCTTGGCTGAAAGGATAAAAATATGTACTTAAATTGATCCTTTCGATCAGCCTTAATATACCCTAGTGATCATCGGTTAACATTCATTAGATGATCCAAATAGGCAGAAAGTATCTTGAAGGATTGTTAAGTGAACCATATACTGCATACTTAGTGTGTTATTGTTTATACCATGCTTGCTTGTAAGTAAACTCCACACTTTCCTCACGACTGAAGTCATTCATGGTTTCTTTTAGAGTTATCTTCGAATTATCATGCATATATTTATGAATAACACTTGGAAAGAACTTTCTCCACTATAAGGTTGTTCAATGATCTACTACATGTATGCTCGCTATTGTACATCTTTACTTGAAAGAAACTTGCTTCGCATATCTTTGTACAATAGATCTTCTAGTGACAATCAACCATCATATCAACGTTCTTCCTCGTGCATACGATAGTAACTTTGTTATTATTGTTCTTTAAGAATTTTGTTTTATAGTTATTCCTAATCACATGATATTTCAAAAAGTTGCAACAGTGCTGAAGTTCATTAAACTTTTTACCCAAAGCAATTTATCGATCGTTTGAGTGTGTTGATAGCCATAGAAATTGTTCGCAATTATTAAACCTTTCATTACACAATTGCTTATACAAATTAGATGTCTCTGTTTTATTGATTTTTAATTGTTCTTTATTATATGAGAACACGTTGAATGGGAACCAAGAGTTTACATTCTCCAATGTTATTGGTGCATCGCTTTTACCTGCCTTTATTTATTCAATGTCTTCATCGTCTCTTATAGTTATGGTATATTCATCATCATTGATATCATTCAATTCTTCACTATCAACATGATCACTATTATCACTAATTGAATATTTATTTTCATCAACTACATCAAAATTTATTATATTTATTACTTCATTTGCTTTTATGAATACATTATTCTTGCATTTTCAACATTCAAGATTAACCATCAAAATATCACATTCATCATCATACCCGCATCTCAACTATAAATTATATTAAAATTATAGCATGTACCTAGCATTGTTGTATGCTCGAGAATTCTACATGTTATTCACATTATTGTGATGAAGATCACAGACACTTCTTTACCCACGTGGTTTTATATCCTTTGCAGTGATTCATTGATCATGTACAACATCAATATCTTCCATTGTATGAGACACTTGAGTAATCATCAAATGACTCAGATCAAGAGATGGTATTCGAGATAAATGCACATTCTCCAAGGGATTTGCATCATTCCATTAATCAACTACTCCTTGTTTAATTGCTCATTCATTAACTTTATGTACTTCCAACTAAACATGACCACTAAATAACATCAAGTATACATCACCATCCTCAACATCTATCCATATTTATTGGTTGTTTAAGATTGAAGAATAACTATACTGGAGGCTTAATAAATCTGTCGTATATCTGGTTTTACTAAACATCAAAGTTACGGTAATATTTTTGGAGACCACTGTTGATTTTCAATTAGTGTAATCAGACATACGGTAGTGTACTTTATCCCTTTCAAACATCATTATTAACTGCCTACAACAACCATGGTAGTGTACTTTAGCCCTTTAATGCTTGTACCCTAGCCCCATTACACCAACACAAGAGCAATAAATATTAACCAAAGGACAAGCAAATTGTGACACCCTAGATTTCCAAAACAGTATTTGGTCAAAACTTCATAGATTTCTTTTTTTTTCTTCTTTGCAACGGAACTTAGAAAAGGTTTTTAGCAGCTAAACTAGACTATAATGAGTCATCAGTTTTAGAAAACTTCGGGCAAGTCACAGGTACATGGTCAATCACTCAATGACCACCAAAGTATTCCATTTATAAAATTGAGTTGTTTATTACAAACATCACTGCTTAGAAAAACATTATTCTATGAAACTGGTTTTTATAAATGAAGCGATCAAATCTATAAGGAATTGGCTTATGAGATTGGTGGGACCGTGGATGTTGAATACAAATGCTTGTCTTTTGAAGGATTGTTGTTTAAGAAAGAGTGTCATCAATGGGCCCTCGGAGATCACAGTGAATACATATGTGTTAACAAGACCCCCCTTTCATTTAATTCTCAATTCCACATGGATAGGGGCAGAGGCGAAAGCAAAGGTGGCTTTCAAAGTCTATCTAGTTGGTTCCATAAATGGAATTGCTATTATCGATTCAGACAAGACATTGATTTGTTTATGAAACGCTTGTCATTTTATAGGATCTCCCATTTGTCAAAAAAGTTTTTCCTTCTTTGTAAATACCAATTCGTTATTCGCTGAGATAATTGAACAAATGACAACGATAATCGGCTTTATCAACGATTCTCAATGGAGGATCAAGGGGGGTTGATCCATTGTTCAAGTAATTTATATCTGTTTGAGTCTGTGATGTCAAGGAAAAATCATCTACTCACTTGCGACAAGAGGTTTTCCATTGATTATAGCAAAACCGATTCACATTGGAATCGAGAAAGTTCTATTGAATTCATAATTGCATAAAATGAGTAAAAGTAGTGTCTGCAGAGCGTCGAGTCTCGAAAAAGTCAATATGATATGGCTTATGAAACTGAATCCAGGCGAAATGGGAATATACACCTCTGGATGATCGAAGAACGAAAATAGATGTTGGTATGATATGAGGTCTCTGTCTGAAGAAACTCTTTAACACGATGCCGCCTTGCTCCACATATCGCATCACAGGTTCACTTCTTGTATTTCTCATTAAACGGGATTAGAACCATTGTTGGTCGGGTAAGGAAGCATTTAATCACATCAAGTATAACTCATGAAAATACACAGACCTCTTAGGGCCACAGTTCACAACAATGATGCTCAAGTCTCCACGACTTGACGTATATCGTGAAAGCCTCCTTAGGGCCACAAGTTGAACATTTTGCTCAAGTTTCAAAGACTTGTCATATATCACGCGAACCTCTTCAGGGCCACAATTGGAACATTAAGCTCAAGTTTCCAATACTTGGAACATTCATATCCCACAAATCCAAGTGAGAGCCTCTCGAACTTAGCTTAGTTGTGCGGATACAACACGGGTCTTTGCCCTATCGGTCTAGTAGTATACCGATCTCAACACCTTTGCACAAGGTTATGTAAGATTTGTCAGAACAATAGTCTTGAAGGGGTTCGGTGGCATAACCATTACTTATGGGATATTAAAATGTCACTTGGGCAAACCAGTGCATTTTGCATTAAGAAAATATATACCCCTACCTCATTCAGTATTCTGAAGTACAGTTCAACCATGTTGTCCAGGGACTATCGTTATGTTTTATTCATATGCATGCATGACTCTGCTCTCGACATCTATGACCTTCACACGCACTTTACCTGTTTCGGGTGGACAACAAACTCCGACACTTCATCCCTTACGAGTCTAGTTGTACAACAATATTTCACATGAGCATACATGTACCATGATCACTTTGGATTGACTGCTCGACGTATATAGCTACAACGAGCACTTGGCCTAGTCAATGAGTAATAACTACTCTGGCGCATCAACCTTTACGAGTAGGGTGCCTTACAGGCAAAGGTGGAACAAGCAATTTCCGCAGGGTTATCACAACAGGGGCATCATCGTACCATTCAAATTAGTTCAGGCAAGTCTTTTGCCATAAAATTCAGCAACACTTTCTTTGTTTAACGAAGGAAGCATGATGACCCTTTCTACTCATAGAAAATACTTTGTCAAAAATTGGGCAACACCTCATCTCTTTAACGGGGTACGTGCTACACTCTTTTTAAGCTTAGATGAGTTTCTTTAAAAAAAATTGGCAACACTTCCTCTCTTTGACAGAGAAAACTTGCATTCTTTTAAGCTCGGTGAGCATCTATTTCAAAAATTTTGGTAGCACTTCTTATCTTTGACGAAGGAAATGCTACGCTTAACTCATGAACAAATATGCAATGTTGCGCGTACTTCACATCTATGAGGGTTCATTAGAACCTTAGGCCTTAGCTACGCCATGCACAAGTGACTTAGTTTTTTTTTTTATGAAAAATGGTTTTGTGCAAAAGCGAAGCATTTCTAATATGAACTTCTTTCGTTAATCAGAATCTTGATCGAGGAGTGATATATGGAATCACATTGACGATTAGAGTTGATCTCCATTTGAACACTCATTTATGCGCAACTATATGTAATATAAGCAGAAGTTTGTGTGATATAACACGATGGCATAAATGAAGGTATATCTAATGTTCAGTGGAGAAAACTGAACTAAATAACTTATATAAAGCAAATACATATATATTTGTAGAAAGCATGATCCTTGGCATCATTCGACACGATGATAATTTTAAATACATAAGTAAATTACAAAAAGCAAGAGCCTTTGTATCGTTCGACACAACAACAATCTTAAAAGCATAAGCAAATACATATATATGTAATATGCATAAAGCATTAGCCTTGGCATCGTTCGATGCGACGATAATCTTAAATGCATAAGTAAATTGCATAAAGCAAGAGCCTTGCCATCGTTCGATGCGACGATAATCTTAAAATCATAATCAAATACATATATATGTAATATGGGTAAAACAAAAGTCTTATCATTGTCTGTTGCTACGACAATCTTAAAAGCATAAACATATATATATATATATATATATATATATATATATATATATATATATATATATATATATATATATATATATATATATATATATATATATGCGGGAAGCAGGAGCCTTGGCATCGTTCAATGCGACGACAATCTTAAAAGCATAAGCAAATACATATATATACGAGAAGCATGAGCCTTTACTGAAAAATATCTAACGATAGTCGCAAGGGTATGCACGCGAACACCAAATTGTCTTATAGGGCATGAACTAAGGACTATGGCTAGATACTATTTTTAAGAACACATATGTTGCGTATTTAACATAAATATCTAACGATAGTCGCAAGGGTACGCACGTGAACACCGAAGTGTCCTAGAAGGCGTAAACCAAGGACTAGGGTCATATACTATTTTTAGAAATGTATACGACCTATACCACACCATAGCAATTAGAAATCACTTGACAAAGAGAGATCGGCGAGCAAACTTACACTCCAATTGGTGAAAAGGAGCTTTAATCATGCTTTAGTATGCTTCGAACCTAGTTTCAGCTAAACTAGGTTCAAACCTTCTTTAGAGATGCTAAAATAGGTCAGATGAGTTTGACCTAGTTGAGAAAAAAGAATAGCAAGTCAAGCTGCTAAGACCAAGTAGTTTTGACCAAACCGGGTTTGGTCCAAGTCAATTGGGTCGGGTGGGTTCAGACTTAGCTTAAGTAAGCTATGTCTCGATTATGTGGGTCAGACCTAGGCTAGGACCCCAAAAAGGTTGACTTGAACAAGCTTGACTAAACCTACTTGGCATCAAGTTAGGTCAAAACCAGGTCAAGTAGGCTCAAGTTGTCTAGGTTAGGTAGAGGAGGTTTTAGAGAGAGAAACAAGTAGAGAGAGAAGGGGGGAAGGTCAAATTTTCAAAAAGGAGAGGAGGGTTCTATTTATAGGCAAAGGAAGCAAACTTTCTTAACGTTCTTAAGGGTAAACCTTATCCTTTTTATCATTTTACCCCTTTCTTTCAAGATAAGGTTAAGTGGTTCCTTTTGCGTAGGGTCCACTTGGATATTTTTCATAAGATATTTTGTGGGTCCTACAATATACTTTCCGAGATATTTTTATGTGGGGCTTGCCAACATTTTGGTGGGTCCCACAAATTTTTTTGGAGTTTCATCATTTTTTTTATAAAAAATTTTGATTACACCATTTTCTTTATATCGACGAAACTAAAAAAGTTGGCTTGTTGAAATCTCTTAATTTTACTCAGGAAAGAAGTTATGACTCCCAGACTAATTGAGCATATATTTATGATGACATATACATCATAAATATAATTGGTTCGTTGAAATTGTTTCGTTTTGTATTTCGAGTTTATATGCTATTTTTACATAAAATACCTCATGAATTTATTCTGAGCTTTTGCTAAAAAAATTGCGGGTCTTACATAAACAATCACAAATCATCTACAACAATATATATTTCTATGAAAAAATTTATAAACATAGTAAACCTTAAACGAAAGTCAATCACAAGGATAATACAACAACCTCTTTGAAAATACGCATGAGCATACACAAGTATATATTGTATGGAACACACATTTTATACCTGTATAGGGAAGTCAATCATAAGGATGATATCACAATCTTCTCATAATGTAGGAATCGTCGCAAGGGTTTTATAAAAAAGTTTTTTGCAGATACAAATGAGAAGAGGAAACTCTCAAACAAAAATGAGTAGATATATGATTCGACAAAATCACAATTATTAAGAAAAACCACATGTAATAAAAACTTGGCAAATATGTAAGTAGCATATTTGCGATTTTGTTGGTTCCTTTTAAGTAGAGTTTCACACATAAATTTATGTGATCTAAGGATATATGCGAAACAATACGATATTTGTGAGAGGTGTTTCACAAATATTTTTATGCAAAATTTTTTATTATATGTGAATGAGTTGGATATTTGCGATTTTGGTGGTTTCACTTTCGCCAAAGATTCATAAATAAATTTATGCAATTTAGTGAGGTCTAAATTCGCATAAAAGAACCTACGATTCTATATTTAAGTGAGAATTGAACCTAGCTAACAGGCAATACAATTTTATCGCAAAAAAGCCTCAGTTCATAGTTGCGAAAGGTAAAAGGTTCCTAACGATGTTGGATATTTACGATTTTAAACATCAAGAGAAAATTGAAAGTTATTGGGTTTTAGGGAATCAAGTCAAATTAACATTACAATACGTTCATTTGCTGTTTGGTTAATATCCACACCTAAACCAAGTTGAAACTGCATTTTGAGGTAGTTTGTTTTAGAGGTGTCAACGGTCGGGTTTGGTTCAGATCTAGGTGGAACCAGACCTGGCTCAATTTTTGGGTATGGTATTGTGTTCAGACCCGAGTTAATTGGACCTACTATAAGAGAAGCCATACCCAGATCCAATAAGAACTACATGAACAATACCTGAGAAAACCATACTTTTTATCATTTTTATACCAAAAAAATTGCGAGTCTTAATCAGAGCTCGGTTCGGGTCTGGTATAAAATTTTACAAACTATACCCGGCTCATGTATTAATAGGACCTCCAGGTTCGAACCCAGGTCTTCTTATTTATCACCGTACCTGGACCCTATAAGGTTTGGTTAGGGTCGGGTATGGGTAAACCCGATACGTTGACACCTCTAGTAACTTAGTTAGTTTTGTTTTTGTTTTCCCCGAAGGAGTGGAAGCATTTTGAGGCAATTGGTGAGTCATTTTTCTTTACGTCTGTCACACGCCCGGCCGTGGGAAACCAAGCCTGTCGGTGCGATGCGTTTTTCCATAGGAAATGATGACTCTTGTTTGAATGGGGCCTACCACAGGACTGTTGGGAAGTATTCATTTCGCCCTCTGCGAAAGGCCCCCCCTTTTCACATGGGAATGGGGTTCTTTTGTCTGGAAGGGCTGAAAGAAACGCCCTCGTAGTCATACGTTCCACAAAAAATAGATGAAATGGTTTGTTCCTGATTATTTCGGGTCCCCGATAATGGGGTTCGGGCCTGGTTCAAAATCCATATTTGGAGGCAGTTTCATTTTAGTCCAACTTGGCATCTATTCTTATTTGAAATGGCTTTAAAGCCATAACCTGACCCGATCCATTTCACCTTCTGGCTTTTGGGGGCTGAATGGATCTGGTTTGACCCAGACTCGACTCTTACCAAACCCTATAGGGATTGTGATAAACAAGGAGGTCCAATTAGAATTTGGGTTAGACTCAAAGAATCCCATTAATATATGAAGCTGGGTATGATTTACAAATTTTTATAGCAGACCTGGGCTCAACCAGAGTTCCAACTAAGAAATGCAAATTTTCAATGTAAAAAAGATAAAAAATATTATTTTACTGTGCATGATGGGTCTGATTCATGTAATTTTTATAGGATCTGGGTATAGTTTTTCTTATGATGGATTCAATTGGACTCAGGACCAGACCGGATACCAATATCTCAAATCAAATATGGGTTTAGTGCCACCTAAGTCTGAATCAAACCCGACCCGTTGACACTCTTAGTCAGATCCACAACTAACATGGTCTGTTTTTGTCAGTTTTGAGCTGGAATGGAGTAAATAAAATATGTATGGAACCAGCTCAGAATCGGGTCTATCTGACCCAATTTAGACAAAACCCAGAGAGGGAGGGAGAGAGAGAGAGAGAGAGAGAGAGAGAGAGAGCTGGTTCAATGTTGGTGACTGGGTGATGGAATATTTAGGGCAGAAAAAGAAGCAATTGACTTGGAGGTGGAGGAATCGGTGGCTGTCTCCTCTCTCCTAATAAGAAAAAAAAAAAAATTTGGCCAGAGAGAGAGAGAGAGAAGGTGGGAGAAGAAGAAGAAGAAGAAGAGTTAAGGGAAGGGGAAGAAAGGAGAAGGCAAGAAGAGGATGTCTGTCACGGAGCTGAAGGAGAAACACGCTGCCGCGACTGCTGCGGTCAACAGCCTTCGGGAGCGATTGAAGCAGAAGCGCCTCCTTCTCTTGGACACCGACAGTACGGCACTCCTCTGCTCTAACAGCTGATTGTCCTCTCTGTTCCTTTTTCTTCTTTCCTTTCAAGATAAACTTCTTGAGGTTTCCTGTGCTCTGTTTAGGGACCTGATTTCTGGGACAGTCCCTTATACACACACTCTCTGTTTCTCTGTGTCTCCTTTGGCAGTTGCCGGCTACGCGAAAGCGCAAGGGAAGACGACGATCACGTTTGGTCCTACTGATCTGGTTTGCAGCAGGACTTTGCAAGGTCATACGGGAAAGGCACGCCTCTCTCTCTCATGTTCCATAATATGGCGATTGCTGTTACTTGAACTCGGCATCAGTTCTAATTGGTTCTAAACGTTTTTTGTGGAAACCAATCGATATTAGACATGGATGATTTACTCAGTCCATTACTTTTTCAACAGAAGCAAGCTGGGTTTATTAGATCAACAATGTACGGTAGTGCAATCGAATACATTGACTACACGATCTGCAGATGTTGTGGACCTGGAATTCACATTTTGTTATCACCTTAATGGCAACATCCGGTAGATTCACTAATGTGCACCTATCATACCACGGTTGCTATGTGAAACTTTGCACACATACAACGTAGTTTGCAAAGAGCCAAATGCTGTAAACAGGGAAAGGATATTAAAAGCAAAATGGGACGACGAGACACGCTAAAAAATGTGTGGTCTGATCGTAGTTGTTGTCCGCGGGGAGGCAATAAGAAAATTTTCCTCACTAATAGAGAAGCACAAGACAAATGCAGGCCCTCCTCTGCACCTCTGTTTCTATCCTATTTTCTTCTCGGCCACGTGAACACCTCGGACCTTTATAACCACCCAATGCCCTAAAGAGTAATGGTAACAAACAGCTCCTGATTGGATGCCAATGGATTGATCATCTCCTAATTCTGTTCTAGTACAGGATAATGTTCCCATCTAGTTGCTACCCAATATTGCCAAACCTCAAGTGATCTCAATCCCCAAGTAATGCACCAATATAACTTCTCCTTTGTTTAAGTCCAAAATATCTGTATCTTCATTGAAACCCAGCAAAACTTAAGGCAATCTCTCTCTCTCTCTCTCTCTCTTATTGTTGGTGACTTTACAACCAGCCCATAGTTGGAAAGTAGCCGTAGAATTGGTGGAATACCTTTTAAATCTTAGCAGTTCCCAGTTTCCAGCCATGTGGTTGCATCTTTTCTGTATTGCAGGTGCCTACATATTGAAACTTTACATGTACTTATGCTCATACATGTAGTGAGAAACAGTTATCACATCTTGTGGAACTGAATCAGCATAGTTGATAGTGAAATATGAAGTAACTGTGCTTATTGTGACTTGCAGAATTATTACTCTAACGTTCCACCCCATAGTTCTGTTTTGATTTGATATTTTGGTAACTATGACTGTGGTTTTACTATGTTTGAATCCACCACATATGATTGGCAAAGCAGCATACCTAGTGATGGTGATGGAGGTAGCTAGATTTGCTCTAACTTTAGTCAACTAGGAGTCTAGGGCTATGGCACCCTGCCATCCACAGGCCTGGGTGCCCTATTATCAGTAACTTTGATTATGTTGGACTCTTTCTGTATTAATTTGTTAAGCTTAGGAACTTTTCTAATGGTTGAATTGCCGTCTCTGCAAGAAAATGATGTGAACTTTTCTTTTAACTAAATCCATCAGGTTTATTCACTAGACTGGAGTTTGGAGAAGAACCGCATTGTGAGTGCATCTCAGGATGGAAGATTGATTGTATGGAATGCTCTAACAAGCCAGAAAACACATGCAATCAAGTTACCATGGGTCATGACATGTGCATTTTCTCCTAGTGGTCAGTCAGTTGCATGTGGGGGCTTGGAGAGTGTATGCTCAATATTCAATTTGAGCTCTCAAACTGACAAGGATGGGAATCTACCAACTTCAAGAATACTTAGTGGACACAAAGGTTATGTATCCTCGTGTCAGTATGTGCCAGGTGATGATGCCCATCTAATAACTGGCTCGGGTGATCAGACATGCATTTCATGGGATGTTACTACTGGTCAAAGGGTTTCGGTTTTTGGAGGTGAATTTCCATCAGGTCACACTGCTGATGTATTGAGGTAAGGAACGTTTATGAGGTCCCCAAGAAAATAGCTTTGAGAAAGTTCTTGATGTTAGATTGGTCTGAACTTTCATTACTATAATTATGATATATTTCAGTTGTAAAAATGATCCATGCTTTAGTTCTGTCTTCTTTTCTTTTTGTCTATTTTCTTGTCCATTCTTTAAAGTTTATCATATATTTGGAACTGTCATTTGTGGGTCTTTTTTTAAAAGAGGTGACTTTTTTTTCCTGACAATAAGTGACTTTGGTTGCCCATAAAAAAAATTGTCAGACTTGTTAGAAAATAATACATATATGTATATACTTGAATATATATATATATATATATATATATATACACTCTTCTTAATACAAGAGTATGTATATGTATAAGTATATGTATATAAATACATATTGAAAGTATATATGTATATTCTTGTAATTTTTATTTTCTTATTTCTGTAATTTCTCATTTTATTTATTTTTATTTTTCAGTTTTTGTTCTCTTTCTGTACATAGTCAGTAGCTGACTGTGTACAGTGTACAACAGTCAGCCACTGACTGTGTACACAGCCTGTCAAATAAGAGCCGTTGGGCTGATTCCCAACGGCTCTTTCAAAGTGTAATGCATTATAAATAAGGGCAATGAGCCCATTGTATGTATATATGAATGAAAGGGTTTTATCCCCTCATTGCAATAACACAGTGCATTTGAAGCACTTGTTCTTTCTTGTGGTGTGAAGCTTTTTAATGTTATTTTGTGTTGGCATATGTTTTGAATATCAAGTTATTTGGAAACTTGATTGTGTGTGAGACTTTTCATATGGTATCACCTTTTAGGCATTGAATACGATATTAAAGTTTCTCAATCTCTCTCATTGGGCCCCCTCTTCTTTCTCTATTGTCTCTTTCCTCTCTCGCGTTTTCCTCTCTCTAGTCTCTAAGCTCACGTGTGGATCAGACTCGTGGATCTAGTCATCCACCTCTGCTAAGGGCCCAAGCCCTTTTCGTATCCCTGACGTGCAGCGGAGCATCTCCTTACATGCGAAAACTAACATTGAAGCCCGGTCAACTGTGGTTTTGCTGATCAGCCATCCTCTCAACCTATGTCACATGGGTGCGAGTGTGGGGATGCGGCACTTTCAAAAAACCTGGGTGCGGGGGTGCGGCAAAAAAATAAAATAAATATATATATATATATATAAAGTCCAAAAGTTGGACATAAATGACCCTGGGTGTGTTGACTACACCCAGGGTCAGGTTGACCGCATCGGTGCGGGTGCGACACGGGTGCGGCACCCAGTTGAAGAGTCCCTGTGACATATATAAAATTTAAAGTCCAAAAGTTGGACATAAATGACCCTGGGTGCGGTCAACGCACCCAGGGTCAGGTTGACCACACCGGATGCCGCACCCGCACCCGTCGACGAGGGTGCGGCACCCAGTTGGGCGAGTCCTTATGACATAGCTCTCAACCTTGTCCTATGTATTTATACAATCCCTGAACCTATATCCTACCTTAGGACTTCTCCCTAACTTTCCCTAAAGCTGCCTAAGTCATCTAGCCCAAGGTTGCACTCGAAACAACAGTGCAGTCTCGTTTTGTGGGATGTTTTGTCTTCCTTAATCTTCTGCACATACCCGAACCACACCTGAACGTGTAGACCCCTTTAAGACCTCTGTAGACCTGCTACACAATCCCTGAAACTGATATCAGTCTTCGCTAAGACCTTACCTACGTCCGGGACCCGAAACACCAAAACTACATCCTGCTAATTTGGCAGAACGTGTAGTTTTTAACATTTGAGCGTTTCATCCACCCAACGACCCATTTTAGTCTCCAATATCCTATCCTAACCCTAACACACATCCCTAGGTGTCCAGAAAGACCTTGGTTTAATCCATACCAGATCTTAACTCAAACTCTTTTCTGATTAGCCTCTGGAGTCGTTTTTATGCTACCTGATTTTCATGTTTCCTTAGGTCTTTTACCAGAACCACCTAAACCCGACACCATAGCTACCCTTAGGCCTCTACCCCATCATGTCTAGCGAGAATCAGTACCCCTAACGCGTCCATCCTAGCCTCGGAGGTCTAAGAACCACATGCACAATCCTCTCGCTTCGGTCGAGCTCATACTAGAGTACCTATCTATTGCTAGTATGCGGCTCCCATCTCATCTAAGCTCTTAATTGATTCAACCGAATTTTGAGGAAGGTTCAACATTGGGCTACTCAGACGTGATCAACCCTGCATTGGTGGGTTGCCTCGAAAAGCGTGCTTATTCTCTTTCACGGTGGTGATTAGTTTTTCTCTTCTAATTCACTATGGGTGAAATTTTCCTACACAATACAAGCAACTCCAACTTTATTCCGCCATTCAAACTTGAAGGAAGCAACTGTAACATTTGGGCGGGACACTTGGAGACATTTATCAAGGGTCAAGGTTTGTGGGGATTCGTAAGAGGTACTATTCTTGAACCTACTCCCAAAATTATATTAGGTGAAAATGGGATTGAGACTAGTCTTGACGAAAGAAACAAAACCATGAAAGAATATTACAAGAAATTGGATGAATGAGAAATGAAAAACGCAAAAATTCTTTCATTGATGCTAAGTGGAGTTGAGACAAAAATTGCCTGAAACCTATTAAGCTACAAAAAGGCAAATGAAGCATGAGAATATCTTAGAGGTATGTTTACCGAAAAAGATATGGCCCACAAGTATTATCTCCAAGAAAAAGTTAGAAATATCAAACAAGGAGATAAAAATGTAAGAGATTGCTTTATGGATTTATCTTTCATATGAACCCAACTTGCCCAATTTAAACCCAAATGGGAAGGTAAGTGTATAGAAATGCGAAGAGTTCAAGTTGAAGAAGATAGATTCTTCGCTTTTCTCTATGGTTGGAGACCCGAGTTTGAACAAACAAGGGTCTCCTTGCTATCATCTTCGTCTCCTCCTCCTATTCATGAGGTTCTCACTAAACTTAGTGGAGAAAAAACTAGACTAAATATGAGTAAAAATGTTAGTGTGCTTGTTACTTCTAGCAATGGCCAAAAAGAGGATTGCACACTTGCCGCATCAAAACCAGGGCATCATATAAAGTTATATAAACCTTCTCATTTTAGCAAGAATAGAGGAGAATAAAAAATCATTTGCCATAACTGTAATAAACCTGGTCATATTAGGCCTCAATGTCTTAGATACTAATATGGGCCTCAAGAAAAACGTGTTGCCGCTGCACCATCAAAACAAGATGAGGATACTCTGAATTTCAAAGACCTCACCAAATCATTATCTCAACTAACGGAAGCATTGCAACCATTACTCAAAGGATCTACTTCAGGAGCAACCATTGCATCCTCTTCTACTCCTGGATCGCCAGTCCAAGAAATTGATTGGGAAATGTTCTAGGCAATGAAATCTCTATTATATGGATTTCCTTTGTATTCCAAAGGAATCATTTTGTAACACTGCCCAAATAAAAGATATACGGACTTGGCATCATATACTTGGGCATCCAAATATAAGAAAATTAAATTTTGTACCGATTACCAAGAATCTTTGTAAAGATAATTTTGAATGTAAAGAATGTTTACTCGGTAAAATGGCAACCTTGCCTTATGGTCAAAAAACTTTTTATTCTTCAATGCCTTTTGAATTAGTTCATTCGGATGTGTGGGGTCCTGCTCCTATTGCTTCTAAAGGATGATTCTTCTACTACGTTGTGTTTATTGATGACTTCACTAGATATTGTTGGATTTACTTTCTTAAGTTTAAATCAGATGTATTTGCAACCTTCAAAACATTCCATAACATGATTAAAAATCAATTTGAAAGTAAGATCAAAATTCTCATAACTGACTCTGGAGGAGAATATTTGTCAAATGAGTTTAAACAATTTTTAGAAAACAAAGAAATTTACATAAAAAATCATGTCTTAAAACCCCACAACAAAACAGAATTTCAGAAAGAAAACACAAACATATTATGGAAACTACAAGAACCGTTCTTATTGCTAGAAATGTTCCTAAAAATCTTTGGGTTGAAGCTGCATTAACCGCAGTATATCTCATATGCAATTCCTTTTGAAAAATTATTCAAATATCAACCTGACTATCAAAGACTGAGAATCTTTGGTTGTAAATGTTATGTTTTAAATGATAAAGGAGATAAATTATCCTCTAAGGCTATCCCCTGTGCGTTCATTGGTTACTCTGAAACACAAAAATGATTTAAATACTACGATATTAAAAATGATAAACTTCTTGTCTCAAGAAATATTAATTTTGTTGAAAATGAAAGTGGATTTGAAGGAAACACGTCACAAGACATAAATTCGGATTATTCTTTCTTGTTTAAACTGTTGTCTAATGATGAAAATAGTTATGTAGAATCTCTTGTTGAAGATAGAACAACAGTTGAACCAATAGTATACACTAGAAGAAATCAAAATGCAACCAATGAAAGTGTAAATCAAAGTAACAATGAAGCATTAGAAATTCTTTCAGAACAAACCACCATTCGTAGATTTGAACGAACCTCAAGAATTCCAAATAAATTTGTGTCTTATGACTCATTCTCTCCTAGACATAAAGCATGTCTTATATCTATTCATTCATATTTTGAGCCTTCATGTTACAATGAAGAAAAAAATTTACCCGAATAGATAAAAGCTATGCATATAGAATTAGATGCTCTTAAAGAAGCTAACACTTGGAAAATTCTAAATTTACCCATTGGAAAGAAGACCATAGGATGTAGATGGGTTTTTAAAGTAAAAATCAAAAGTGATGGATCATTGGAAAGGCATAAAACTAGGCTAGTTGCCAAAGGATATTCTCAAGAATATGGAGTGGATTACGAAGAAACTTTTGCTCCTGTTGCCAGGATGACCACTGTTCGAATGCTTGTAGCTATTTCAGCTATTAAAACTTAGAATATATTTTAAATGGATGTTAAAAATGCCTTTTTGAATGAGAATCTTAATGAGGAAGTATACATGGATGTTCCACCTGGATTGATAATTCCTTCAGGTAAAGTACTTAAATTAAAAAAAACACTGTATGATCTCAAACAAACACCTAAAGCTTGGTTTGATACTTTTAACAATGTTATTGCAAGATATGATTTTAAACGATGCTACACTAATACAACTTTATTTATCAAGAATTCTTCTACAGGTATTATAATTTTACTTTTATATGTTGATGATATGTTGATTACAAGAGTGATAAAGAAGGAATCAAGAAAGTAAAACAGTTTAAATTTTTTTTTTTTGAAATAACAGAACTTGGGTTCCTAACATACTTCCTTGGTATAGAAGTATCCTACTCTAACAGAGGGTACATATTGTCACAAACAAAGTTTGCTTCAGATATTATTGACAGGTCAGGACTATCAGATGATAAAATTGTTACACCCCAGAGACTTTTGGAATGAAAATGCGAGCCGATGATGGAGTTCCTTTAGACAATTCAACTCTCTTCAGACAACTCGTAGGATCTCTTATGTATTTGAGTATTATAAGACCAAACATAACTCATGTTGTACATATAGCCAGTCAATTTCAACACGCTCCAACATCAGCTCATATGAGTGCAGTGATGAGAATTATCAAATACATTAGAAGCACAATACATAAGAGAGTTTTTTTATCTTCTTCTTCCTCCTTAGATCTTATTGCATAGTTTGATGCTGATTGGGGAGGGGATCCAAATAATAGACACTCAACCACTGATTTTTGTGTGTTTCTAGGTGAATCTTTGATTTCATGGAGGTGCAAGAAACAACAAAAAGTGTGACTATCATCTACATAAGCTGAATATAGAGTAATGACAACTACTACCATGAAAATCGTGTGGCTCCAACAACTAATTTCAGATATGGGAATTCATCTTCAGAATCTTACAAGATTATGTTGTGACAACAAGAACTTCATATACATTGCTTGAAATCATACGTTTCATGAAAGAACCAAGCATATAGAGATGGATTGTCATTTTGTTTGTGAAGAATATTTAAAGAAGACTATTGATCTTCCCTACGTGACATCAAAATATCAACTTGCGAATTTTTTCACCAAGGCACTGTGCTCACCAAGATTCAACTTTTTACTTGACAAACTTTCGGTGATGTCACCATAAGTTTGAGGGAGACTGTTAGAAAATAATACATATATGTATATACTTGAATATATATATGTGTATATATATATATATATATATATATATATATATATATATATACTCTCCTTAATACAAGAGTATGTATATGTATAAGTATATGCATATAAATACATATTTAAAGTATATACGTATATTCTTGTAATTTTTATTTTCTTATTTCTGTAATTTCTCATTTTATTTATTTTTCTTTTTCAGTTTTTGTTCTCTTTCTGTACATAGTCAGTAGCTGACTGTGTACAGTGTACAACAGTCAGCCACTGACTGTGTACACAGTCTGTCAAATAAGAGCCGTTGGGCTGATTCCCAACAGCTCTAATTAGATCTGTTGGGAATAGCCCAACGGCTTTTTCAAAGTGTAATGCATTATAAATAAGGGCAATGAGCCCATTGTATGTATATATGAATGAAAGGGTTTTATCCCCTCATTGCAATAACACAGTGCATTTGAAGCACTTGTTCTTTCTTGTGGTGTGAAGTTTTTTAATGCTATTTTGTGTTGGCATATGTTTTGAATATCAAGTTATTTGGAAACTTGATTGTGTGTGAGACTTTTCACAAGACTTAGTGCTTTGAGGCTCATTGGTTGTCAAGCATTGGTTACAATGGTGGAGCCAAATTTTCTTAGTGTTAAGGAATGTTAAAGAAATGTATTATATATGTTTTACTATTTGTGTACCTAGAGTTAATTTTTTTCATACTCATGTCTAGAGGTAATATGTTCTTTACTATTTGTTTTACTTAGAGGTAAATTTTCATACTCATGTCTCACCTATGAGGGTTTAATCCAGATATGAACCTTTTTGTGCTCAAATTGTTGTACAGTTGGGTGCTTTAGGGCATAGTCCTCATCCAATAAGCATTGGTTTGATAAACAAGCACTTGGTCTTTTCTACTCAAAAGGGATTTGACCCAAACTGGATTGGGAATTGCCTTTAAAGTTAGACATTAGGCTAGTCTTATGCTGTTTACTCTGGCCCAAGATGAGTCAAGGTAGAAAACTTGATAGTAAGCCTGGTTGAACCTCTTGCAAACCTAAGCCTGTAGCTTATTTAGCTAAGCTTGGGACCTTGGGTGCACTCTTTGGCTTGATCGAACACGACACAACATATACTGTAGCTGTGTGGCATCACAGCCTTAATGGGCTTGCAACATATCCTTGTATGGCTATACCTAGTATTTTCCATATTTCCATAATCTGTCTACATGGGCTGTTTCCACCTTGATCAAGGTTGCCAAAGAGTGAAGTGGAATCGAGAATATTTTGTGGGAAGTGGATGTGAGAAATGGGGCTTTATATGTATATGTACATATAAAATAGGAAGTTTGAAGTTAATAAAATGCGTTTAAGAAGTGAATTCAGTTTTTTTTTTATTTCACAATGTTTTAAAATTATAGAGAATATGCTGCCGTTTAAGATTTATTCTTCAATCTAGTTAAAATAGGTCAATTATAGTATTTTTACTATAGGAATCAGAATTCATTAATTATGTAAATGTATTGTTTGTCAAAGAAAATTCAATTCCCATGTTGAAAATCTGATGCTCTAGGATAGGAACCATACTTCCCAAGATAAGGGAATTGAGTTTCAGAAGCATCTAGTTTCCTACTTCTGAAGCGGCTGTTCAAGAAGCAAGTTTCTCAAAATAAATAGAAGCTTCTGGTAACCATGGGTAAAGTTCCCTTAATGGTTGCCTATTAGTTTTCTGATTTCCTCAGATCCCTTGTGGTTCGTCACCTTTGCTATTGATGTGCTCCTTTTGTTTAAGGTTAGTAGTGTTAGATTTGGTATCCATCAATGTCACAAAGTAGTCACAAGGAGAAGTAAGAGGAGACGGTGCTTTAGGGTGCTGTTTCTCTGTCTAACGAGCCCAATAGGGGAGACGGTGGAGTGCTTCTCATTATAAAAGAAATAAAACATACAAACCAACTTTACAATTCTGCCCATACTTTACATGTTACAATGAACCAGCTTTAAGGCCAATATGGAAAAGGAATAAGGAAATAGAGAATAACGTCAGATTATGGACAATATAGACATGTTGGATCTGGACCCAATACTCAGATCCAACCAGTGTTACCTCTTTTTATCCATGAGATGATGTATTCAACCAATGCCTGATCCCTTTTCATCCAGAAAATAGAATCTGGATTTCTAATATGAATAGAAGAAACTACAACCCCTTTGTCATCCTTTTCCTCCTTGATAACATACTCTGGTGGAGGGATGATGGATCCATCAAGATGGTAAGAAAGATCTTGACTCCTAATAAAAGGAGTTATTTGCCTCTTTCAAGTAAGAAAATTCAAGTTGTTCAATTTTTCAGGAACTAATTGGGGCAAAAAGGTAGAAGATAGAGTTGGTTAGGGATTTGGATCCATAAATAAGAAAGACAATAAGAATAATAAATAGAATAAATAAACAGGAGTGTATAACCAATCACGTTGGTATCAAAATTGGAAGACTCAAATTTTCCTTTTTTTTCCGACCTTTTTTTTTGTTGGTCTTACACAACAGACAAGCAAGAAACAAAGTCTGATCAGAAACTTAAAGTTTCTGATATATAACAGATATCACGGTACATAGGCAAAATAAGTGACATGATGGTGAATGAATCCAAACAAAATTTCTGTAAACTGAATATGAAAGAGAAAACAGCAACAAAATTCAAGCAGATGCGTGAGATAGATTTTCAGAATCACGCAGACCAGATAGGCAAAAGGAAATATGATGTCAAGATAAGGGAAATAAGAGAAAAGAAATTTAAATTGACATCAAATAAGATTTCTGCAGAAAATGG
Source organism: Nuphar pumila (assembly GCF_984573655.1). Taxonomy (NCBI): domain Eukaryota; kingdom Viridiplantae; phylum Streptophyta; class Magnoliopsida; order Nymphaeales; family Nymphaeaceae; genus Nuphar; species Nuphar pumila. The sequence goes on from NC_143261.1 coordinate 75,523,145, forward strand.
GTATTCAGAAAATAGGTATATAGGTATTCACGTTGGGAGAAAGATTTCCCTTTTGAAAATAGCCAATATAGAACCAGGAAAGATTGGGAACACTGAAAAGCAATTCAATCTAATTAAAGGCTCAAAGAAGAGTGAAAATGAGGAGAAAATGAAGAAAGAAGAAGAGAGAAAAATAAACAAATAAGGAATCTTGAAAAGAGGCAAATAAGAGGAAAAAACTCAAGATCTTTTAGTGCTTACCTTGATAGATGTGATCAGTCAACCTCTCGCTCTGATACCATGTTAGATTTGGTATCCATCAACGTCCCAAAGTAGTCACAAGGAGAAGAAAGAGACAACGGTTAGGGTGATGTTTCTCTGTCTAACTCTCCCAATAGGGGAGATCGTGGAGTGCTTCTCATTATAAAGGAAATAAAACATACAAGGCAACTTTACAATTCTTCCCATACTTTACATGTTACAATGAACCAGCTATAAGGGCAATATGGTAAAGAAATAAGGAAATAGTGAATAACATCAGATTATGGACAATATAGACATTGAATCTGGATCCAATACCCAGATCCAACCAGTATTATCTCTCAGTAAGTAGCATAGGCCTAGTAAGATTTGCTAAGGCAATTGTTATGCAACATTCAACTGTTGCTGATTTCCAATGAAATTGAATGCTCCTGTTTTGCCCTTGCAATTTAGTTTTTGTGTTTGTATATCTTCTTCTTGCTTTCTTGTGTTTTCTTTATGTTGCTTCTTTTGTGTGTGCAATGCTGCAATGTGCTTATAGCATGAGCACAACCCATAACTAGTCCTGCTAAAGGCTTTGTTTGGGTGATGGGTGGTCTATACCTAGCTGTCACATGGTTGTTACATTGTTCTTTACCATCTCCATGGACTAGTGTTTAAAATCAAATTAACTGCTAAGTAGAATTTTCATAAGGTGAGAATACATTACTGCACATGTGCCACATCACCTAAGTTTCCACGAAAGTTGTCTGAGAATGATCATACGTTTTGGTCTTTCCACTGTTGGAAACTAGCATCCTTACTCCCAAATCTAGATGTTATTTGGGGATGGTCCTCTGATGGTTTTGTTGAGAATCGTGCCTAGTGACGGTTCTGCAAATTGTCATCGACCAGGGGTATTCTAGCCATTCTACAGCTGGACATCATATTAGTGGCAGCGTTTGTAATTTTATGCAATTCTCTCTCTCTCTCTATTTGCTATAATATGTTGTAGCATTGTTTCTGTAATATTTCTATTGTTTTGAGTTGTTTGTCACCTTCACTATTGGGGATGTTAATAAGCTTGCCTACCATTAATAATACTTCAGGTATGGGTGTGCGTAAGGGATTTGACATGAGCATGAAAAGTAGAGATGGGAAATTCTAAAAGAATGGTACCAGGATACGTGGCACCCATCACACACTTTAAACATCTCTCTCTCTCTCTCTCGATATATATATATATATATATATATATATATATATATAGTCACAGGGGCAATTTTTCTCTAACTTTTGCCTTTTGTGAGGCCCCAACCTTCTATTTATAGAGTGGAGGCCTGAAATCCAATCCTAAGCTAACTTGTCACTAAATAAAAAATCCTACAAAGAATAAGAAACTTAATATGAGAGAGGCTTCTAGAGGCCAATCTCTATCAGGACTCCTACATTAATTAAAACTCCTAACAATTAAGACGAGCTAATTAATAAATAATTAATTTCAAGAAAGATCCAAGAAGCTTTTGGAAGTAGAGGTCGTCCCATGCTGGTCTCTTGGTTTAAGCTCCCTATGTGGGCCCTGCCGGGTGGCCTTCCTCTGTTTTGATGTAGACATATGTCAGGCTCTCCTTTCTTTTGGTATGGGCATATGTCCGTTTACTTTTCCACATGTGAGGAGGATACATCAGCTGCCATAGGTCTCACCTAAGCTTGAACGACCATCACTGCCTGCAGGAAAAGGCTTGTGGATCCTAGAGCTTGAACCATCTTCTGAAATTTGGACCGCATTCCCAAGTCTTTCTGCACAGCCATCATGTTGTAACCATGGTCTCAATCCAGCTCTGAGCCTGCCCATCTCTGGCCTCTGCATGATCCTTGCTTGTGCTGCGCACCGAGTGCTTGCAGTCACCCCACTACTGGACATTCGCCCCAGCCTATGCATGTGCTTTGCTTGTGTTTTACGGCCGAACCTCTTGCCTTGGCCTGTGCATGCCTGTAGATTGCAATGCACGGCTATCCTTTTGCCTTGGCATATTCATGCATGTTTCTTGCAATGCATGGTCAAGTTTCATCATGGTGTCTGGAGCCACTCCATTGCAGGCCACCTGGGTCTCTTAGACATTTACTGAATTGAACTCACATCCCCGCCCTATGCTGTGCAGCTCAGCAACCCGAAGGGATTGCAACAGCTGCCATCAGCTGCAATGTTCTGCACCACCGCAGGTGCTCGGCACGCCAACTCCAACAAGACTGCAGCAGCTATGAGCTATCCCACTGCTGCCACGCTGCATGCCTCGCCAGATGCGCAAGTGTATATATATATATATATATATATATATATATATATATATATATATATATATATATATATATATATATATATATATATATATATATATATATATATATATATATATATATATATATATATATATAAGAAGGTAACAAAATCACATGCAAGAATGCACAATTATGCTACATATTACAAAATCCTGTACAATGACCGAGTCATAAAATGAATAAAATACCATGCTGAAATTAATGTAAAATGCCACCATGTTATTTCAAATTCACAAAGGTGAAAAATTTGGTGAACTAATTAGCATTCATAAAGGCCAGAGGCATCTCTCTCTCTCTCTCAGCACATAGATGCATTTCATGTAGTGTTGAATCTCTTGCCGTTTCATGCCAATTGTTAAAGTTCTGTACGTATGCCTGCTTGTGTTCCTTGTTTCTAGTTACTGAAACATCATCAACTCAGTCTCCTACTACTTATAGATGTATTCCTGTCAAGGGGTAGGTTTGAGTTTTTGTATTTTTTCAGTGTATCCATCAACGGATCAAACACAAAGATGTTTGTCTCTGGTTCTTGTGATGCAACTGCTCGGCTTTGGGATACACGCATTGCAAGCCGTGCAGTCCGAACATTTCATGGCCATGAGGGAGATGTTAACACTGTCAAGTTTTTCCCAGATGGGCATAGATTTGGAACTGGTTCAGATGATGGTACATGCAGGCTGTTTGATATGAGGACAGGGCACCAGCTTCAAGTCTACCACCAGCAACATGGTGAAAGTGAGGTTCCAACTGTTACCTCTATTGCGTTCTCTATATCAGGCAGACTTTTATTTGCTGGATACTCGAATGGTGATTGTTATGTGTGGGATACTATTGTCGGCAAGGTATGTGCTACGTCAATTCTGCTTCAATGTTTCTGTCTGCATGCCTGCAATCAGTTCTTAAGCATTTTAGTCTTAACTTTATGCTTGCAATCCATATAGATATTTTTTGGGTTGTCTCCAGGTTGCGTTGAACCTAGGGACATTGAACGATTCGCATGAGATCCGAATAAGCTGTTTAGGTCTGTCAGCTGATGGGAGTGCGTTGTGTACTGGCAGCTGGGATCGAAATTTGAAGGTTAGTTTGTCATACAATTGCATGGACATATACTAAATATTATACTTTTGGTATTAATCTTATGATGACAGCAACTTTCCTGCCCTACATTTTGCTACATAATTTTCTATTGTTGGCAACGGTTGCAGATTTGGGCTTTTGGGGGACAGAGAAGAGTGATCTGATCTTATGGCCGAAGCAGCCTTGGTGCCATGAGATGTCTTACGGTGGTCTATGGGGTCTGTGTAAATCTCTGGCTCATAGCTCTTTTCTTTGGGTTTTGCAATAATCTTGTATGAGTGTGACATTGTTAGTAAATTTTAGTTCTTGTCCATGTGTGCCACATTTGTTTTTGTTGTTTTTAAATTTCTCTCTCTTGGACACAACCCATGAACTAAATTCTTTTTGGAGCAACTGATTAGCCGCCGGGCCAACCATTGTGCGCATTGTGCATACATTAGGATTAGGATATGGATCACACAAATTTATGTACTCACTTGGCAGCTTGCTCCTACAACTCGACTTCACTCTTGGGCCTCAGTTGCTAAAAAGACTGCCTAGCTCCCTTTGCAATCCAACCACCAGTGGAAGGCAGGGAGTAAGGGTCCGTTTGATTTGTGGATGCACGTGGACAGGAGTTCTGTACTGGATAGTACAGGACATGATGCAATGTCCCGCCCTGTCCACGGGGATCAGTGGCAGGTGATGTTTTTGCGTTCACAGGATGTACCATTCTTGTTTCCGCGTGTCCTGCATTTGTGTGGGCATGCGGACGCCCACGGGCGTCATATCAAATCAAACGAAGGAAGTTTCGACTGCCTGATCTAGTTTTTTTTTCCTACAACGGGCTTCCTTATTCTTCCTTATTTATGTTAAAAATCTGTGCATTTGCAGCCGTGAAAAGGTCAGATTTGTCTCTGCATTTAGGAAAAAATGCAATGTTTTGAAACATCGTTCTTAGAGCACATTGTAGAGAAATGATGCATCTGACAAGATAACAATGTCGGAAACATCAGGCCAGCATTTTAAGGAAAATGCAATTAGAATTGCAAACTTGCCAAGATGACAGCACGAGTTCATGCGATATGGGAGCTTGATGTTTGTCTCTGCAATTTTTGGATTTGAGCCCTACATGCTGCCAACAATGTTACGTGTACCTTTTTGCTTTCATATGGCATGAACTCGTCCTGTCAACTCAGTAAGTTTGGTGTTCTAATTGCTCTTGAATTGTATCTTTTCCTACAATGCTAGCCTGATGTTTCGGAACGGTAGGTGGTGGGAAAGTTGGTTGCTGTTGAGCTGGTGGGGGTGTTGGTGTTGTGGCTTTGGTCGAGATTCTTGAGAAGGTTGGAGTTTGGGACGGTGAAGGTAGTTGGAGCCTGAATGGTGCAGGTGGTGCTGTTGATGGTTGGCCAAATAGATGACTGGTGTTGATGTGCAGAGAAAGAGGTATACTTCACAATTTATTACTTACTAACCATGGTTAAAGGAAGAACAGCAACAATAGGTATGAATTTCGATTACAAAAAAAAATTCATACATAACCTAAGAAAAATGACTGTATTGTTCTTAAAAAATGACACGGTTCCTGAAATTCTCCACAATTTATGAATTTGCCCCATATCTACAATTGTGGATACTTTGGCTTTTTAGGATATTTTTACCCTTTGCACAAGTGAATCTCCTTAGGTTCACTTGATATATCTCGGTACATTGTTTGGATCTCGCAATCGCTCATTAAAAAGTAGAAGTAGATTTGCATAGGGGTGTCAATGGGTCGGGTTTGGTTTGGACCCATGTAGAACCAGATTTTGAGTATGATATCGGGTCTAGACTTAGGTCTAATTGGGTTTACTATAAGATAAACCATACCCGGACCCAATATGAACTACATGAACCAGACTTGGACCATATCCCATGCTCACACCCGATAGGAACTACATGAACCAGACCTGGACCATATTTGGTAAAATATTATTATTTTTTATCATTTTTACATTGAAAATTTGTGTGTCTTAATCAAAACTTGGGTCAGGCCCGGGTTTGATATAAAATTTCACAAACTATACCTGGATCTATGTATTAATCAGACCTTCAGGTTCAGACCCGGGTTTGAATCATGTCTTCTTATTTATCACCATACCCGGACCCTATAGGGTTTGGTCTAGGTTGGGTCTGGGTAAACCCGACTCATTGACACCCTTAGATTGGCACGATAATTTTGTGGACCTCACAAATTTTGCATAACCAAATTTGCGAACCTAGTTGTTTTCATCCCAATAAAGGAGATTCACACATCAAACATGTGCATTTTCTCATCTTTGCAACCTCATGCAAATCTCTTATAACTGAAAACCTGCTAACCATCACAAATATCGTACGACATTTGTGAGCTACCATGTGAATCTCCTTTAAGTAACTAATCATCATAGAGGTCCATAAATATGTGGTAACATTCGTATATATGTGTTGCGAATGTTAATGGCATTCACACTATGATATGATTGTCACAAATATGGCACTACCTTCGCAAATGATGTACGCTGTTCTCGTAGAATTCCTGTGAATCTTTCTGAACAAAATTCTCTTCAACGAAAGGATTTTCACAAATATTTGCTAACTTACGCAAATTTTTGTTCAGAGATTGATCAAAGTGCGAAGGTCAAGGACATTCGCAAACATTAATTTGTGAATGTCGCCACACATTTGTTGCCTTCTTGAGGATCAATTACTTAAAGTAGATTTGCACGATAGCTCGTGAATGTTGCCTATATATGCGAATTTATAACGACATTTGCAAACCTCCTTGCACATCATTTACTTAAGATTTGCATGGTAGCTCATGAATGTTGTACTATATATGCGAAGGCAGTACATTATTTGTGAAGATCGAGTGCAAAGTTCTAGGACATTTGCATATAGTAATATGTGAATGTCCTCACACATTTGCAGACCTCCTTCGGGATCATTTACTTGAACGAGATTTGCATTGTAGCTCATGAATGTCGTTTATCTATGTGAATGTAGTACTTTATTTGCGTAGATCGATCATGTGTGATGGTTGAGGACATTCGCAAACATTAATATGTAAATGTCTTTACACAATTGCGAACCTCCTTGAGGATCAATTACTTGACGAAGATTCACAGGGTAGCTCACGAATATCGTATTATATATGTAAAAGTAGTATAGTATTTGCAAAGGTACATAGATTTCAGTTACAAATGATTCACAGATTTAGTTATGCAAACTTTGTGAGGTCCATGAAAACATCTTGTGAAAGTACTTTTAAGTGAGACATTGTGAGATCAGTACCTATATATCGCACAAACCTCAATTTGTTTGCACGTACAAAGGGTAAGGTCCTATAAAAGTGAGGCAGTTGTGATTTTGAGCACGGGGAAAATTTTGGAAATTATGAGGTATTTCGGGAATCATGTCATTTTTTTCATACAATACAATCATTTTTCATATATAAATCACATCATTGTGTTAGATATGGGGTAATAGATTAAAGCAACACAGTGGCCAATGTTTGTGCCCAAAAGGGACATGAGACTGGGAATCAACAAAAGATTAGGGGAATGTTTGGTGAGAAAGTAGAAGCTTGAGAAAGTAGAAGTTAAAGAGAGTAGAAGCTTAGTCAAGGTCAACCTTGTTATTTTATTTTCACAAGTTGCAAGGCAAAAAGGAGGCTAAAACAATATCAGTTGCCAACCAGAATCGCACTAGCCTTGAGAAAGTATGGTGATTGTGATTTACAATCACAGGAACCAAAAATCATAAGGCATTGCAAACATGCTCTAGATCTCACATAAGGATTTTTTTCTCTTTCTTCTCGTTTGTATTTTTTCTTATCTTAGTGAGTTTATCCTTTTTCATACACGTGTTGTTTCTCCATGTGGCAGCAGTTACCCTTGCAGAAATAAGCCATTGGAAAACTCTAGCTCGCTCATTGATAGAGGATACGAACAGTGGTAGAGCCAAAAATCCAAATTAGGGTGTGCACAAGTGTGTGACTGTCTCTGTGTCTGAGAGAGAGAGACAGGTGTGGGTTGAAGGGGGGGCACAACATTTGGGTGCCCACCCTGACCGATCTCCTTATTAGGGATTTCCAGGTCAAGGTGGGCACTTGCCCACCCTGGCTCATATGTAGCTCCGCCCGAGCATACATGCAAATCCTTGAACTAAAATTTATTGTGCTAAGAACTGTTTTCAAGAAATGAAGAGCAAGTTTAAAATCAATTGTTCATTCGTAGAGGTGGCTAGCCTCCGCTAACTGCAGTCTCTTGGATGAAGCCTGAGGGATAATGGCCATAATATTGAAGCTAACAATTTCCTAGTTGGTTATGTGGGCTAAATTATGATTAGGAATGCACATGAGTTGAGTTTAAGTTGAGGTTGGGCTGGCGCAACTCCACTTACTGAAAAAAATTGCTATTCAAGCTTGGCTTGAGCTCCGACCGAGCTTGAACAACCCTTGTTCGAGATTGGCTCAAGTTGAGATCAAGCTTGGCTTGACTCGGCTTTAGCTGAATGCATTTAAGTAATGACGATTTCTAAATAGAAAATGAATGTTCTTTATGACAAAAATGATGTGTTTTCCAAAAAAACCTATAATTTTAAAAAATATGCCGTATGTCCAAAATCGCAACTTTTCGGCTATAAAAGAACCTTTTTAGCATGCAAATTTCCTCTAGATATACAAACTTTTCTCTCAAATATCTAAATGTATGAATTTTCTTCTTTATTTACGAATTTTCTCTCAAATATGCACATTTCCTCCAACACATTTGCTAATTTTCCTCTCAAAATATGAGAATATATGAATGCCCTCCCAAATATGTGATTTTCTCCCAAAATATGTGAATGTCGTAGTGTATTTTATGATTTCTCCCAAATATGCACTCTTGAAGCTCCGTTGAAGGCTTAAGTGGCACTTTTGAAGTGCCCCCAAAGGCTTATCATGCTTTTGAAGTACGTCAAAGGCTTAAGCACGCTTTTGAAGTATCAAATTTTCTCAACAAATTTCTTTTACTAAAAATTGCATAAGGAGCACAGGCAGGAGGACGTTTCCAAATGTGTGAGGACATTCACGTGTGAAGGTTAGAACATTCACAAATGTGAATGCAAGCAAGACATTCGCAAATATGTGAGATGAAATTTGCATATTTAGGAGAAAATTCATAAATACTGGAAGAAATTCACATATTTGGTTATTTGAGAGAAATTTTTGCATATCAGAGAAAATTTGCATGTGTGAAGGGTGAAAAGGTCCTTTTATAGTTGAACAATTATGATTTTGAACATCAAGCAGATTTTAAAAAAGTATAGGATTTTTTTAGAAACTTGTCATTTTTGTCATGACGATCATTTTCTAATTTCTAAAGGTATGGATTCATACCCAACAACTCTTGCACACAAGGATATAATGTCTTACCGAAATTGGTACGACCCTTTTTTGTTTGTTGTTCAACAAAAAAAAGGTACATATATTGAACAAAAAGTGACCGTACTGTATGGCAAAAATGATGCATTTTCAAAAATGCCCCACAATTTACCGAATATGTTGAATGGACAATCTTGTAGGTTTTTAGTTTTTTTTATGCCTTTACCCCTCGCAAGTGCGAATTTCTAATTTTCGCACATGTAAAATAATACTCCCATGAAACTCATCAACAAAATCGCATTTGAGGTTGTGATATTCCAAAAAAGATTGCAAAATTCCAAACAATTTGTGAAACTCGTAAGGAGTTTCGCGATCACCTGCGAAAATCATAAAGTTTACAGAAGTCTGATAATTGCAAAATTGCAGACGAGTATCGCATAAAGTATTGCGAAAATCTAAAATATTTGTGAAAGTCCATAGGATCGTGGTATTAAAGCAAAGCTAGGGTTTCACCGAAACTAGTTTTTTTGTGGTCTCCAACCAGTGAGAAATTATAGACATTTTTTCAGGGCCAAGTATCGACAGTGACTTTTTTTTATGGTATGGGTGGGATAGGAAATAAAATCCGCAACTCATTTTCATCATAAAAAATGGGAACGATGATGATGTATCTTCTCATCAACACAAAGTCAATGTATCTCACAATCAACATTCGATCACGTGATATGGGTGGGATATGCAACATTCTTGAGGCCTCCACTTTAACGAACTGTGAAGTTTTTTGGTAAGCGCATCTTATGGTATATAGAATCGATGGGGGCATCCGCTCTAATGATCTACGATAGTTGGATAGATGTGTTTTCTCTCCATCAACACAAAGTCAACATATCTCACAGTCAACGTTCGATCAACAAAGTCGACGTATATTTAGCAAAGTTCTTTGTCAGGTGCTTTATGCAATATCCAACATGATATTTAGACCATGTATGGAGGACACCACACATTATTCCTTGGTGCCTATCTAAGATAATTGTCAACTCTCATCTCTCTTCATAGTCATCGAAGTGTGTAAAATTTTCTTTCACATGCTTTAAAAATCATGCCAAGAAATCGTTTGACTCTTTATCTACAACTGCAAATGCTACCAAAAATATCTCATCATAAGAATCAATACTATGGGCCGACAACGATATACCCTGTATTTTTCTTTTAAGAATGTCTCATCTACCATAAGAAATGGAGGGCTTTCTTTCAAAACCCTATTGATGCATAAATGAAGGGATAAAAAACAGGTATTTAAATCAATCTTTTTTATCGGTCTGAATATACCCTAGTGTTTATCGGTTTGCCTTCATCAAATAATCCAAATAGGTGGGAAGTTTGTTGAAGGATTGTTCGAATGAACTATATAGCTCTTCCTTCATGTGTTATTATTCATACCATGCTCGTTTATAAGTCATATCATACCTTCCTCACAACTAATGTCATTCATGATTTCTCTTAGAGTCATTTTTGAGTTATTGTACAAGCGTTTAAGAATAACACCTGAAATCCACTTGAAAGATACTTTTTCTACTCGAAAGTTGCCTAATGATCCACCATATCTATGTTTTTTTATACTTCTTCACATGAAATAACGTTGCTCTGCGCACCTTTGTGCAATAGATCTGTCATGGAAAATCACCAAAACTTTGCAGGTTTTTTCTCATGCATACAACAGTGACTCTGTTATTGCAACCCTTCATGAATTTTGTTTTATAGTTATTTTTTATCACATTATCTTTCAAAAACTCACAACTGTACAAAAGATGATTAAACCTTTGGCTGACAACAATGTCTTGATCTTTAAGCTTGTTGTTAGTCACTGGAAAGCTTTTCAATCATTAAGATTTTTGTTATATAACTCGTCATACAACTAAGATGTCTCTACTTCAATCATTTTCAATTGTTCTTTATCGTACGAGAGTCCCTTGAACGAGAATTTATTCAACCATGTCTTATTAGAGTAAAAATATAAAATAATTCTACTATCCAATAAATGCTCATATAGCTTATATGACATACCAAGGGTTCAACTTTTCAATTGTCATTTGTGCATCATTTTGATCTGTCATTATTTGCCCCATGTCATCAATGTCCATCTCCTCTTATTTCTAAGTCATCCTCAATCGATATACTATAGGAATCATCATCATCATTCAATCTTTCAATGACAATGTGATCACTGCTACCACTAATTGATTGCTCGAATGTACAAATTAAATCAAAATTCATTGTATTTATTGCTTCATTTGTTTTCATGCATGCAACCTTCGTGCATTTCCAACTTTCACGATTAACCATAAAAATAACACCTTCATTATCACACTTACATCTTAAGCATAAATAACAAAGTCCAATAAATTATACCTTGTTATATCATCTGCCCTGAAAGGCTAAATGTCATCTAAATTACTACAGTAAAGATCACTAGCACTAGTTTGTTGTCTTAGTTCCACATCCTTTGCCGTAATCCTTTGATATGTACAACATCAATTGTTCGTGAAAGTTCTTTATTGCTTGCACATCAAACATCTATATCTCTAATTGGTTCAGGCAACTACATGCCATCCACGTGCATGTCAAGAACATCATTATCATTCACTGTTTAGGACAGTTAAATGTTCACCAAATGACTAAGCTCAATAGATGGAATCTGAGATAGATGCACATTCTTCATAGGTTTTACATTATTTTGATCATCAATTGCTTCCTGTACATCACTTCCAACTACTTCTTGTGTATTTGCTTCTTGTTTAACTTTTTAAGCAACTAAGTAAACATCAATAGTAAATAATATTGATTTTACATCATCATCGTCTAAAACATCTATCTATATTTATTGGCTATCTATGTTTAAAGAATAACTATACTAAAGGCTCAATTACTCTTCTGCATATCTGATTTTATGAGTCATCAAAGCATTAAATTTCTCAAAGATGCTACCTTTTGAGACCAATGTAGACCTCCAAGTAAGATTATCAGTGTTGTGATAATGTATTTTAACCATTTAAGAGGTTGTCATTAACTGTTTACACCAACCACACAACATATGATTCATATAATAAAAATAATATATAACAATAAGGTCATCTATATATCTTTCATTTATTCAATTAATAAAACTATCTATAACAACCACTTGAAAACCCTACTTATAATAACATTAACCCTTGTTCAATGCTTGTGCACAGCCAACCTCAACCTCATCATACTAATTGAATACTTGTGCATAGTCAACCCTAACCCCATTATCCCAACACAAAACCACTACTTATTACATAAAGGGCAAATAAACAAACATAAATCATCTACAATACCAACATATATATATGTACAAAAAAAATCTCTAAACAGTAAATTTGATGCCAAATTTTAAAAAAACGCAGAAAAACATACATAAAACATTCACAACAACAACCAAACACAAATATTATAAGGCTATTAAATATTCATATCTATAAAAAAAAGTTTAAAATAAAATAATATGCATATATATATATATATTGTTTGTATGGATCTCACCTTTCGTCCTAACTTGAGAAGACAATAAAAAGGATATTGCAACCTCGTCAAAATGCTGCAAAAAGATTTCACGAGAATCATTGTAAGGAGAGAGAGGAAAGGGTTAAGATTTTAACTAGAAACAAACCTTCCCATTTATAATACGACATTCGTGAGCTACTATGCGAATCTCCTTTAAGTTAATGATCCCTAAGGAGGTCCCCAAATGTGTGAGAACATTCACATATTAATGTTTGTGAATGTCCTATACCTTCACACTCGATCGTCACAAATAATGTACTTCCTTCGCATATATAGTATGACATTCGTAAGCTACCATGAGAATCTCCTTTCAGTAAATAATCTGCAAGGGGAGTCCATAAATACCGTTAGAAATTCACATATATATAAATGACATTCGTGATCTATCGTGTGAATCTACTGTAAGTAATTGATCTTCAAGAAGGTCTTCAAGATGATGACTATAGCATGTCAGATGAGCTAGATTAAGACATAAATTACATGGGACAAATAATGGCAGATGAAAATGATGTACAAATGACAATTGGGAAGTCAGACTCTTGGTATGTTATATGAGCTATACTAAAATTTATTGGGCATTAAAACTATTTTATATTTTTACACTATTGAGACATGGTTGAATAGGTTCTTGTTCGATAGATTTTCATACAATGAAGAACAAATAAAAATCATTAAAGCAGAGACATCTTAGTTGTATGACGAATTTCGTAACAAAAAGCTTAATGATTGAGAACCTTTTCAGTGGTTAACAACAATCTCAATCAATCGAGAAATTGCTTTCGGTCGAAGGTTTAATGATCTTCAGCACAGTTGTGAGTTTTTTAAAGATCATGTCATTAAGAATAACTATAAAACAAAATTCGCTCAGAGTTATAGTAATAAAGTCATTGTCGTATACACGAGAAAGAACCCACAAACTATAGTTGATTGCCTCTATAAGATCTATTGCACAGAGGTCCATGGAGCAACATTCAAGTATGAAAGAGAGCATACATGTGGTGGATCATTGTGTAACTTTCTACTAATTTTTTTTTTAAGTGGATTTCAAGTGTTATTCACAAATACCTGCATGATAACCCGAAAATGACTCCAAGAAAAATCATGAATGACATCAGTTACGAGAAAGATATGGAGATTACTTACAAACAAGCACGACGTGTGTGAGAATGTATGATGAAGAAACTATATGATTCATTCGAAGAGTCCTTTAGGATGCTTTCTGCCTATTTGGATTATTTAATGAAGGCAAACCCCGAAGCACTAAGATATATTTAGACTTATAAAAAAGCTCGATTTAAGTATTTGTTTTTATCATTTTATCTATGCATCAATGGGTTTTTAAAAGAGTGCCCTCCAATTTTTATGGTAGATGACATATTCTTAAAAGAAAAATACATGAATATATTGTTGTCGGCTCATATTATTTATCCTTATAGTGAGATGTTTTCAGTAGCATTTGCAGTTGTAAATAAGGAGTTAAAGAATTTATGGTCATGGTTTTTAAAGCATCTAAAAGAAGAACTCATACGTTTCGATGAGTTTAGAGATAGAAAAGTATTGACAATTATCTCAGATAGACATGTAGGGTTAAAGTATGTTTTCCCCCATACAATGGCCTATATGTCATGTTGGATATTGTATGAAACATTTGAAAGAGAACTTTTCTAAGAAATTTGGTTTACCACTTGGTGCACTTTGGTGGAGCGCAACTCGAGCAGCCATGAGACAAAAATATAATTATTTTCTTTGGAAAGTCGATCAGGAGCAAGATGAAGCCACATACCATTATATTGATACTAATGTGGATCTGAAACATTAGGCTAACAATCATTTTTCAGCAAGAAGATATGGGTGCTTAACATTTAATATTGCAGAGAGCTTCAATTTGTGAATTTTTCTCATACATGACAATCACTTTGTGCTTTTTATTGAGAGGTTTTGTCTCATGCTAATAATTTTTTTTGAGAAATGAAAGAATATCGGGCAAAAAATGTTATGTCTTGTGGTGCCTAAGGTAGAAGAAAAGGTAGAGATACTTGGGAGAAATGCATAATAACTATGTGTGTGGGTAGTGCATTGCCACCAATGTCGGTACGAAGCCCTTGATCAAGCTTATGATTATAGTGTTGATTTTAAGTAGCAATTATGCTCTTGTAAATAGTGGTAGATTAGTGGAAATTCATGCAAACATGTGATCATATGCATTTTGTACGAGGACAAGCTACCAAAAGATTACTGCGACAAGTTCTTTATAATTGAATCATATGAAGTTGCATATAATATATTTTCATTCTTTTCGATGGTGGATAATGTCCCCACACAACGCTCCCTCAACTCCTATTCTTGATTATCTACCAAAAATGGCTTGTAAAATAGGACAACCTAAGGTGAAGAGACGAAGAACAAAACACAAGGATGTTGTGTATGTGTGGTGAGATTGGCCACAATATGAGGAAGCACGAATAACAATATATTTGAGTACGTCTTGTTATAAAATGTGTATTTGTTAAGAGTTGTTGAATGAATGTTTCTATATATTTATTTAGAGTTTTTTAATGAGTTGTTTCAATGGCATATGTCTTCTATGTATATCTTAGGTAGTTCACGATGTATACATATAAAGAAAAACATGGCAATAGAAAGATAACCAAACCCCCACCCCACCCCAACCAATAATTCAATTGTGGTAAGATGCATAATGAAACAAGTTATTTGTATATACAATCAGTGATACTAACATGTACATGATTATATTCATTTTAAATTTATTATGATAACATTTTGGTGAAAACCAAGAAGATGGGCAGCAACCAGAAGAGCTAAATGATTATGATTTGTATATAAAACTATGTTGAGCAGTAACATAACTATTAGTTTTGCATGTTTGTTTGTTTATTTATTATATTTGTATGTAAATTCGTATGAATATAACATGAATGTATCATATACTGCGAATTTATATAGCATTTACTTATTCATAGAAAGACTCCAAAAGTACCACGAACAGGACATGGCTAACAAATTGAAATTGCCAAAGACCATTTACCTTACCCTTTATAAAGCGATAGTCCTCCTATTTTGCTACTGACTAATAAAAACTAGTTGTTTATCATTAACTATTTATAGCAAATGGTTGAAGCAAAAGTAATGCGAGATGGGACTCGTTCCTTCTTGGAGAGCTGTGAATTATTGTATCCTTTCGAAGAATGTGACAAGACATCATTAACTTTGTATAGTCGCATTTACATTTACAACACATCAAAAAATTTATGTGCTTATGTCTTCAACTCGATCTATGTTGCAGATCTTAATTCTTATAAACTGGGGCAACCACCACTTAGTTTTTTGAGAAATGGATATGAATGCGAGGGAGTTCAGGCTGTACAACTCCATTAGCACCACTACTTATGCAAATAAAAACATCAAACATCTAGTACGATATCATTACTTATTTGATAATATTTTTATTTTAATGAATGTAATTCATTAAGTCTAATGTTATGTTACAGTTTAGTTTTTTTGCATAGTGGTTTGGCTACGACGCTTACATTGATTGGATGGCTTATCCCGTGGATAGTATTTATCAACAAAAAAATGAATAATTACTTTGTTGTTGCTTATTAACTTAATTCCTATATGTACATGTTCTTGACTTGACTTGGTATTCTCAATTATTATATGTTTGATCGTTTATCCTAATGTACATGCAATACTTGGGTATAAACACAAAATTTAATTTCACACAAGTATGTCTATATGTCTTGTTTTGTGGTGTTTTTAGGATGTAAGTTATAGTTAGTTGTTTGTTAAAAAAAATCAGGATGAAGCAACAAACTAAATAAAGCGTAAGATAAAATTCTATAACTGCCTAAGGAAGAAGAAAGAAAAAGAGGAGGTTGTCTCACAAAAGAAGGTTGAGGAATAGACAAAGAACCAAGAAGGACCACATCAAAAAATAGAAGGTCCAAATGCCAAGCAGAAAGAAGTGGAGGAAGATACATCGGATGATGAGGTGTTGGATGGCCTTGCTCAGGAAGTTAAGTTATGAACAATTTTGGGTCGTCATTGTTGAATTTGATAGAATTGTAAAACCAAATGATTCATTAATAAATATTTTGTTTTATTTTTTAATGTGTAAATTTTGGATAGCCAAACAAAATGATTAGTATAGTGTATTATTTTTGAATTGTAAAACAAAATGTGTAAAGCTAAAGTTGATTCATTAAATTTTGGATGTTTTGGATGTTTTATAAAGTTTGGGTTAAATGTTCTATATATGTCCTACAAAATTATAAAACAGAATGATTCATCAATTTTGAATATTCAATTTCGGTTGAATGTGCTATGTTCAAGTTGTATATTTTGTAAATGTAGGAAAGTTGCATATTTACGAGGACATTCACAAATACACGGAGCATTCCCAAATAATAGAGTACATTAACAAATTATGGAGTATATTCGCATAAACATAATGTGAATTTCTTTTAGTTAACAAATAATAAAGTATCTTCGCATAAGTATCATGCAAACCTCTTTATCCTCGTTGTCATTAAGTTCATAAATTATAAGTACATTTGCATAAACTTAATGCGAATGTCCTTTAGTTTACAAATAATGAAGTAGATTTGCATAAATACCATGTGAATCTTCTCAATTTCATAAATAATTGAGTATTTTGGCATCCTCAAATTTGCAAATAATAGAGTATCTTCGCATAAGTAGTGAATCTCCTTATCTTTTGCATTATAGTGCGTAAATGTTCTCAAAGTTCACAAATAATTGAGTACATTTACATCACTGTGAATGCCCTATATATTCACAAAATCACATGTATTTTAAATAATATACATTAAAAAATTTACAAAATAAAAAATTCATCAATTATATATGCATTAAATTCAAACATTCACACAACTCATATACATTAAATTCAAACATTCATCAATTACAGGTATATGAATCATAACCATACCAATATATCCTTGACAATCATTTACTTAAAAGGATATTTGAAAGTAACTCACAAATGCCGTACTATATATGCAAAGGTAGTACGATACTTGCAAAGGTACACAAATTTCAATTACAGCATAAATTTGGTTATGCTGAGATCCACAAAAACATCGTGCAAAGGTACTTTTAAGTGAAACGTTGCAAGATCAAGACAACATACCTATATATTGTGCAAACCCCGGTACGTTCAAGCGTGCAAAGGGCAAAAAGGTCCTAAAAAATTAAGCATTTGTAACTTTGAGCACAAGGTTGATTTCGAAAATTATGGGGCATTTTAGAAAATATGTTGTTTTTTACTATACAATATGGTCATTTTCCGTTTAATTTATGCGTTCAACTTTAAGAGACCTTTCCTATTCTCAACACTTTCCAAATCTGCCATGTTAGATGAGAAGGTTTTATTACTATTAAATGAGAAAGAGATGAATTAAAACATAGTTTAATGAGAATTTATTCACTTGAAAAAAAATGTTGTTCAATGCATTTTAAATGAATTTAAACCAAGGGTCTCTTTTCTTATTTTTAAATCTTACGCTAAAAACATAAATATCATGGTAAAAATGCAATATTTAGGTTTTGACAAAACTATCACGATGGTTTGAAAATATCACGAGAATTTAAAGTTTAAAACGGTAAGATAACATCACATTTTTTCACTCGCCAATATTTGTCACTATGCATGTCTACTTGGGCTTCACACAGTGATAAACATCAGCTAGCATGGCACTTTCCCGTGTCTGAAACGAACAGGAGCCTTCTCTCAGATCCCCAGAAATTTACATTATACAGCTGCAGGGATAACATCATGCTCATGGCAGAACCATCACTTACTATGTTAGAACATGCAATCCACAAATGGTGATTTACCATTCAGACGATCAAGAGGCGATCGATCTTTCTTTCTGGTACACCTGAAAAGATGGAAAACTGTGTGCACAATACGGTCATGTTCTTAAAAAACATTGTCCACCGCGGTGCTGTCTTTCAGCAAGAGTAGGTATCACCAACAAACCTGATAAATTACAATGGCAAAGGTACTACTACCTTCAAAGTTCAAACAGAGAGGTACACAAGAATATCATATAACAATATAAGAACAATAACAAATCCAAGACAAGAAGCAACCAAATCATGTAAATAATAGTACGACGGCTTAGCTTATAAATGAGTGCACATTGTCCAAACTTTACAAGGTGCTTAAAAAGAACAAGCCCTCACTGACTGTTGTAGTAAGAACCACCTTGCTGAGAGGTATATGGAGGCTGGATGTGGTAAGGAGGTGGTGGATGAGCCCCAGATGTTGGAGGTGGTGGACGAGTCACAGGTGGTGCTTGAGGATTGTAGTACGGTGCTCTCCATCCGGAATAAGGAGGTTGGGCATATTCATGGTTTGGCTGTTGAGCAGTTTGTGGTGGCTGCTGATAAAGCCCAGATGGCTGTTGCACATGATAAGGAGGTTGATGCGAAGGGTACAAAGGATGTGCCTGTGGTGGGACTGAGGATGACATAAAACCAGCAGGTGATTGATCACCTGATCGGTAGTATGGTGGCTGAGGCATTGAAGGATAAGGTAGGTTTTGAGGATCAACTTGTTGGGCACTCCTTTGGGTGGGCTGCCCAGCTGATGGGTATGCAAAGCTCGGTTTGTCCTCTGTAAACTTGAGACCTGCTACTTGCCTTTGCACATCTTCTATCATTTCTTGACACTGGATATTCCTGGTCATTACAAAATCACTGCATTGCTGCTTCACATTTTTTATTGCATCCTGTCAACAGAACCATAAAGGCACACACCATCATCACATGACGGTGACAGTCAAACTCCAGAAACATGGTATTTAACCTACAGATCACTCAGCAAAGACCGATAAAAAAATGAACATAAATGACCCGCTATGCACATTGAAAACCAAGAAAGGAATAGAAAGATCCATCACCGACTTATTGTCAAGATGGCAAAAGGAAAAAACATGGATACCCAAGTATCCAAGTTCGGTGCAAGGACAAATCAGCTACCCAAGGTTTGTATGAAGATAAAAAAACTAGGGATGTCAGTCTTTTACTTGGCTTCTAGAAGATTTCCAAACCTATACCATTTTATGAAATTTCAATATAACTAGTATACAAAGGGTTATGGAACAGGAGCCAAAATGGAGTCTCTGTGTGACATAGGTATAGACATCATTTATATCCTCACCTTTTCCTTTCCAACTTAGGAATGGTGCTGATGTTGTTATTAAGGGTTAGCACATGGGCATGGTCCCTAGTCCAACTAGGTGAGGCTAGGTAACACAGCTAGTGAACCACCATGTGAAAGCCATAAAAGATTCAGTTGTGAGTGGAGTATTTTGGTAATTGTCAACTGCATTTGGCTGAAATACATAATAAGAGCAGTTTTCCTATCATTCTATGAAGATAGACTGGTGGAACATGTGGAATTATGAATAGACAATTCCACATGAAATTGAGAAACTTGACATACATATTTTGACATGGTGACTTTTACCATGTTAGCTTGTGTACATTTGTTCATCATATTTACTATATAACCTTGTTCATATAGTGCAAACAATTATATGGTTCATTGTTGTAGTTGCATGTGTTTTTGTGTCTTGCATGCTGTGTAGTCAAAAGTGTGACTAGGTGTTGTTGGCCTGTTATTAAACTTCTTAGTTGGCAACTCTTGTGGCTCCAGACATCTCCACCAAATCCACTGAAGAGCGACTCAAAACATGTACTAAGCAAGCCAAAAATGATAACATTATTCCCTGATTTGAGGGTGAGCATTTGCAAGCTAGCTTAGAAACAGAATCTTATTATTAATCTAATTCTTATCTGTATTTCTAAAGGTGCTCTGGTCATTATATTATTGCTTACACTTGTATATTAGGAGTTGATCAAGAAGTCCCAACTCATCCTTACCAATGGTAAAACCTTTTCTCTAATCTTTTTTCTCCATACTGATATCCTTCATTCTACTTTCCCTGCTCTCATATTTGCATCCTCAATGATTCAGCAAGGAAAACATACAATCGGAAGGAAGAAGGCAATGTTAAAATATGTTGATCCTTAAATGTACATATATATATTTATATATATATATATAAAGATACGTATACATATATATATATATATATGTATACATATCTCTATTTATATATATATATAAATATATATATTTTATCTTCCTAAAATACCCTCAAGGGTATTCTTGTAAATTAGCATTTTACGCATATTCCAATTGGAATATGCATTGTAATTTTTGTTTTATTTTTATTTTTTGTTTTTTATATTTTTGGATTTCATACCACATTGGGGGCCTCCCAAAAGTGACGTTGGGGGCTCTCCAACGTCCCCTTTGGGAGCCCCCAAGGTGGTCCCTTTTCATGCTTATAAATAGGGGATTTCCCCTTTGTATTTGGTATTCTTGAGGGAGCTTATGCTCCATTGTAATGGGGTTTTTACCCCTTCTCCATTATTCTTCAATGATATGCAACTTATGACTTTATGTCATATTTTTCCCTTTTTATGGGTTTTATGTGTTAGCACATTATGTGCTTATGTTGTTTCCCTTTAATGGGTATATTTGCACTCCACGTGCATAAGTATGGGTTCATTATTGAACCCAATGTATTCCAAGTCACTTTCTAACATGGTATCAGAGCAAGGTCACGATGGGGTTGTCCTTTGGTACAACGGAAAGCGTGTCGCTCAAGAAATGGTGAAGTATTCATTGCTCTTCCTTTTTGCTTTGAAGTTATTCGGTATGTATCCCTTTTCTTAAAGTATTATGCATTTGAAAATATGTTTCTTGCATATAGTTTGTTCGTTTAATGGTTATGATAGTTGAATTATGTCTTTTCACATTTCGTGTGCTCGTATATTTTAAAATTATCTCCCTCAAATTTGGTGAACTCGTTTGTTGTTCAAATATATAATTTATGTTTATCGAACTACTCATCGCATATAATAGCAATTTATGTTTTTTTTTTAAAATTACCTTCAATTATGTGAGATTTATAATTCTTACATAACTATCTCATGATTGACCTATAAGTTAATTTTTAAAATTATATATATGATTTCTTGCTAAAGTAATGATCTTTGCTTAAAATTTCTTAACTCTCATATGAACCCTAAGTTGATTTGAGTTCCTCTTTTTTATGAATTTTAGTGCATTTTTTGAAAAATTTGATATAATCCTTATATGAAAATCTCTCACATCTAAAAATCTTTGTTGAATCCTAAAGTAGTTCTTGTTAATGTTAACTTATAAGAACTCCTAAAAGTTTTTCAATGTTTCTTTTTTGAAAAATTGTTTATGATAAACCATTAGGAAAGATTTTTTAAAAGGAATTTCTCACACTACATAGAGTGCATAGTTCATCTTTTGCATCCTTTTGGTATAAATGATTTCATTTTTCATCTTTATAAACTTGTTGGTTTGTATTTTTCATAAGGTTTCGAAACCTCTTAATAATATTTTTTAAAAATGCCTACATTGGCCATAATATGGTTTTCTTTGTCCTCAATTGCAATTGTTAAAGTTTGAGAATTTCAAGCATTGCTCTTTTTATAAAGTGCATACTTGCTCACTTTTGTGTATTTTTGTGTTTTGTGCACATTTGTTTCTCAAATATTTGCGCTTGTATGCATTCCCTTTTTTTTATGAAATACATGCCTTAGTGCATGTTTGTTTACACCTTGGTGTGTATTTGTTCAAGTATTGTATGAGTGCCTTCGTGCACATCTTTTATAAAGCCTTTTGTGCTCACATGTGTATTGTCTCTTCGTAGACATTTTTGCATTATGGAGCCTTTATGCACATTTATTTTTGTGAAAAATATAATAAATTTAGATATTGAGTCCTTTTTAAATCATTGTAAGTGCTTTTAGCACTTTGAATGTTTCCGCATATCTCATCACAATCAAAGGTTTTTTTAAAAATTGTTGTATGGGATTTAATCCCAAATTTATAAATTTTCAAGTGTTTTAAATATTCATTCCTTGAGTATTGTGTTAAAGCCTTCTTTGTGAACCATTACGGTTCTTATGATTTCTTTGATTAAAAGCTTGATTGTCTTGATGAATTCTTTATGTTGTTGTGGTTATTGCTTAATAAGTCCTTTTTGGTATAAATGACTTGTTTGAAGATTAAGCATAATTTGTGTTTATGCAAAATTGTTGTTATAAAGCACATTATTGATTATTGGACCTTTTGATTCAATTTTTTAATCGGTCCTCTTTTCCTTGAAAAATGATTCCTTAAGTGTTTATTGCCTTTTTGTGGCATTTATATTTGTCCATCACATGTTATTTAATGCATCTTTTATTTGGCCTTATTATTGTTATATTAGAGATGTTTGTTGAGGTGAGTTATGGGCACCTCGTGTTATATCATTTTAGTTTGTCCACCTTCCATATTATAGATGGTTGTTGAGGTGAGTTATGGGCACCTTGGGACTCTAAAATGATTTGTTGTATGATCTCTAATTATGAGCGTGTCACTCATTTTTTCTCTTGTGGCCATTGATATTATGGATGCATCTATATAAATGTGATGGACATATGGTGTTTTAAAACCTTAAATGTTTTAAGGTATATTAAAAATCAAGGGTTTTGGGATTATTGCCCAACCTTTTCTTGTTTATGAATCTTATGAGTACATTTGCACATTTATGATTTTGTGTTATGATTTTGCACAAGTATTCTAAGTGTTCTTGGTGTGTGTATGTTCACACATTTGTTCTCAAGAATTTTATTTTATCGATTATAGTATCTTGTTGAAGATATTTTTTTACATGCATGTTATTGTTATGAGAATTCATTTTAAAAGGAGTATTGTTTTATTCGAGGTTTATTTTCATTACAAGTTTATTGCCTCAAAAGTCTTTTCCTTTTATGCCCATTATCTAAGTGTCATCATATGTAGACAAGAATTTTATTACACCTTCGTGTGTTTTTAGCCCTTTGTTGGCTTTTGCTCTCTTGGTCTAGTAGCTAAACACACTTGTCTTGAGTGTTTTTATATGTAGACAAGGCACGTTGATTCACACCATGGTGTGTGATTTTTAGCCTATGTTGGCGTTTGTGTCCTTGTTCTAGTCGCTTAAGATGTATGCCCATGGTTGGCTTATTTCACTCATTTCAAGTGCTATCATATGTAGACAAGAGATGTATTATGTTTTAGCCCATGGTTGGCTTATTACTCTTGTTATTTCACAGGATCTTGGAGATAGGACAAAGAGAAGTACCCTGGATAGTTCGGGAAATTTGAAGACAATAGGAGGAAGGCCTTTTCAAGTTCCATTGCATCCTTGCCGGAGCCTCTTGGAGTCTTTCCCTTTGATCAATCTTTTCGTTTCCCCGCAAAGATTGAGGGGGGGGGGGGTGTTAAAATATGTTGATCCTTAAATGTACATATATATATTTATATATATATATATATAAAGATACGTATACATATATATATATATATGTGTGTATACATATCTCTATTTATATATATATAAATATATATATTTTATCTTCCTAAAATACCCTCAAGGGTATTCTTGTAAATTAGCATTTTACGCATATTCCAATTGGAATATGCATTGTAATTTTTGTTTTATTTTTATTTTTTGTTTTTTATATTTTTGGATTTCATACCACATTGGGGGCCTCCCAAAAGTGACGTTGGGAGCCCCCAACGGTCACAAATGTGACCGTTGGGGGCTCTCCAACGTCCCCTTTGGGAGCCCCCAAGGTGGTCCCTTTTCATGCTTATAAATAGGGGATTTCCCCTTTGTATCTGGTATTCTTGAGGGAGCTTATGCTCCATTGTAATGGGGTTTTTACCCCTTCTCCATTATTCTTCAATGATATGCAACTTATGACTTTATGTCATATTTTTCCCTTTTTATGGGTTTTATGTGTTAGCACATTATGTGCTTATGTTGTTTCCCTTTAATGGGTATATTTGCACTCCACCTGCATAAGTATGGGTTCATTATTGAACCCAATGTATTCCAAGTCACTTTCTAACAGGCAATTCATAGCTGAGCACTTATTGAAAAAACAGACTCATACCTGAAGAGTAACATAAAATTTTAATCCCTCATTGACATTTTCCTTGATTTCTTGATACTTTGCCACTGCAGCTGCTATCTGTTTAAAGCTTTTCTCACGAGCACCTGAACAAAATAGTTGCTCAAATATCAACATTGTATACTACAGGAAATTGCTAATAGAAGTCCAAATTCCACAACATTTAAAAGAAGCCATCATGGCTAATAAAACTAGTAAATACCAATCCAATCAAACCACTAATTCAGTATTTCTTTAATTCTCCCTTTCTTCCTTTGGTTTGGGTGAAAGGAGGGATAAGATTCCATTTAGGTAACTTAAAAATCCACAAGCAAAGGGGGCTTATTCTATCAAAGAAAACCCAGGAGAAGTTCTTATAGGAAATAGGAAATACTTTTTTAACAAAAAGAAAAATCAAGAGTATAGTCTGTATAAACACCTCTTCTTTTAAAGATCAGCTTGGGTTTTTTACTCTACGGTGTTTTTGATAGAGTGTCAGTTCTTACCATTTACAAACTTTAGGCATTAAATATCTTTTGTGAAAAGGATGGTAATTTAGAATTTCAAGAAAAAGGCACTTTTTTTAAAGGCAATCTCGCATATTAGGAGACTCAAATTTTTGGATCCACAAGAGAATCACACATTTGCAGAAGAGGATTCAAATTCATACGGAAATTCATAATGGGCCAGTAATAAGATAAAGCCTTTTCCCCTTGAAAATAAGTGCCAATAATAATCAAGGTCTGCTCAAGGTATAAACAGGTTAAGATGATGTGAAGTTAAATTTTCATGATTTAGTGTGATTCAGTTTAATGTAATTATTTAGTTGCTTATAGAAATAACTTTCTGAAAGAAAGAAGAGAAAAAGGAAAAGCGTGAAGATGACTGAAGTTATGGTGTTACCATGGAGATTGGAGAGAAGGGAAAAAGGAGAATCTCATATTTAGCTCAATGACTTGATAACCTGCTGTTCTTGTGGTAGTTTAGAAATTCAATTGAGCGCATCCAAAAGGACAGCGTTCACTTTCCAGTTCCTACAATCTTCTCCTAGCAACATGGGCTTGATGTCCATGTCATTACATTATATGTCGAATTTTCAAAATGGCACCTAAAGTTCTGGTGGTGATATTTAAGAATTTTAATAAATGAACCAAACTTTTGCTTGGGCTAATCAAATTAGGCCATGAGTTAACTTACGTCAATATTGATGTTGTTGCTAATTTGAACCGTTTGCAAGGCAGAAACTCTTGTTCAATAGCTATGTGACTCAGGTGCTTCTGCAACCTCAAAGCACCCCTGTCAACATGGTGTGACACAGGTGTGGGTGCAGCTAGTAAGAGGAGGTGAAGCATTAACTACATTTGTTACCTACATGCTTTAGATATATATATATATATATATATATATATATATATATATATATATATATATATATATATATATATATATATATATATATATATATATATATATATAGATTCCCATATCCCCAAATCCAGTTTTTCAGAAATTGTCGTTTCACAACCCATATCTATGTTGTATCCCATTTAAGCATCCATATCTATGTGTCATGTGTGTCTATGTATGTGTACCATTACAATTAGAATAAATAAAGTCCTTAATTCTTGAAATATATATTTGCCAAAATCCCGATAAAAGACATGTTATTCTCCAAATTTTCCTCCTTCAAGTCATTTTCTCTATTTGTTAATTTCTTTATTTTTTCTGTTGTTTCTTCTATACATGCACACATACATATATCCAAGATTTCCATACAATTACAGTTTCTTTTTTCGCAGGGACACACCATCACAATTAAAATAAAGAAGTTGAATTATTAAATACTATAAAATCTCACAAGAATTGTCATGTTTTTCTTCACATTTTCTTCCTTTTACAGCTCATTTCAGACTAAATTTATCTCTATATCTATAAATTTACTTCAATGTTTTTATCACTTCAACTAAGGCCTCAAACAAAAAAGTTGGAACTTGAACAATGCAGATTGAGACCATACAAATAATTGAACACAATTTGAAACACTCCCAATAAAAGTTTGTTCCCTCAACCAATTCATTTGATAGATGATTTTTCTTCTGGAGTTTGCAAGCCAAAATGTGTTGCCCCAACATTGGAAATATGCATCAACAGGGGCTCCGCTTGGCTGGCAGGAGCAGTTAGTGCATGTCACCATGTGTTGGGACGTTGCAAGTTTGAACCCCAAATGGTATGGTTGTATAACTGGTAGGGGTCTGCCTAACCCCAGATTTCTCTGTCGAAAAAAAACATTGGAAATATACAAAGCATTACTCAAATCAAGTTATGAACTCAACATCAAGGGATGCACCTAGACAAGTTTGATCTCTTAGCAACAAGCTTCCGCACTTAAACCATAATTATCACTTAAAATTTCTTTGTTCTTCACCCTGTATTTCTAGGTGTCATATAACATGCAAATTGTAACATGTTCTATGATAAAACATAAGCAGGACAAAGAAAAATAAAACATCTCAAAAGACATTCTTTACACAAGTCCTCTATGCAGATGATATAGAGACTCGATACTAACCTTTGTAATCTTCTAGATTGAAAACAGCAGCAAAATTGTCATTTTGTGCCTGAAAAGTGAAATCAAACAAGACATTACATGAGATAACATGAGAATAAAGCTACAGTTTATATGAATTGCATGTTAGGATTGTCAGTAGAAACTTGAAAACTTGATGAAAATCTAAAACATTACAAAGTCTTCATTTCATGAAATTAAAGACAAAATGCTCCACAAGAATTGGACAACCATCACAAAAACACATGCATGCGTTAGACCTACTCTAAGAAACGCTGTATGTCCAACTAAAGATCCACTGCGAAAATGTCCTTGACTGTAGCAACAATAGTATCTATCGATTGTTTACATTCTGCAACTTTAAGCACAACATCATCACTAAACAGCAGCGAAAGGATCAGTCCTAGGTTTTTAAGGGAGAATCAAGATGCTATAATCATCCATCAGACATGTTCCATAGCAGGATTCTAGAGTAAAAAATTGGATTCTCGAAATGCTTGAATTTGACAAAATTATGGATTCATAGAATCCTTGTTTAGACATCCTGATGTAGAAATTAAACCCCAATATCTCCAGAAACCTTTATTTGGTTATACCATAGGATTCTAAGAATCCAAATAGTAGCTTAGAAACAAGAACACGCACATGTACATATATGATGCTTTTCAAGGAATCCCCTATGTGTATACGAGCCTACTACTTATGAAGAAGCTCTAGGCCAACGTGTGGCTCATCTGCACCTTGAGTTTAAAGAATTCTATTAATAAGTGGATGTAAAACTCCTAATATCACAGTTGATATGCAGCATACACCATGAAAAACTACAAGAAGTATCAGGTTTGTCATGGGCACTTAATCAGCTTGCACTTTGTGGGACAGGCCAAATGAGAGGAAAAGAAAATTAACAAAAGAATAAATGCATCTGGTTTCAGTCTGCTATCATTCATCTAGTCTGCAATTTCCTGCAGGAGAAATTCAGATGTTGGGTTTGGCTTCCTTGTGGCGTTTTACTTTTCTAAAGCATATGCAAAATGGATAATATATAGCAGAAGAAATTTTCCATCTAAAGTGAGTTCGGACTAGCCTATCTCAAAAGACAGGTAAAAGATTCTCCATTTCTTTATTTTATTATTTTTTCTGATTACATGCAAGAAACCATGCTGAGAAAGAAACACAATCTTAGTCTCCAATAATAGAACAGTTGTCAACTTATCATCATGGGCCCTATAAAGTGGAGAAGATTTTCCATCTAGACCGAGTACAGCCTGGTTTATCTCAAAAGACTCGGGTAGAATATGCTCACATTGCTGTACTTTATGATTGTGTCTGATCACATGCAAGCAACCGTTCTGAGAAGCACATTATTAACCTTAAATAATAGTATGCTTATCATTAAGCAAATAAATTCAATTTCATCAAAAACATTAGTAGATGTTTTAAGATTAACCAAGAGAGTTGTTTATGCTCATCCATGTTCATGGACATCACTAAAATGACATACTGCAACTCTAAACAGTCGCTACCTATTTGGCATCAATTTTAAATAAAAGAGCAACATGACTTCCTCTAAGATTATCTATTGATGATTATGTCATCTATTAATAGCTCCGCCATGATCCCCTCCAAAATGACTGACAAAATGGCCCATTATTGCCACCAAAATAGTTCTACAAATGGGACATATTTAACTCCCAAATACATAGAAAAAAAATCTGTACCCAAATGCCCTTTAAAAATCACACTTGCATAAGACTTTGTTAATATCACATTAAGTCCTTCCTTGGTTCCTAATTTATACTTTTGTTCAGGCCGAGCTACCTGTTTGCTAGAGCACAGTTTGATACATATCCTACAGAAACCATAGTATATTTTCGATGAAAAAATGTGATTTTTGAATGCTTGAATATTTATGAAGATTATGAGCTGTTGATTTTAAAGCCTTAAAAAATCTCGTTAAACCAAGCATGTAGATCACATCCGTACAGTTAGATTTAAGAGAAAAGAACAAAAAGTCCATGAAAATCATGATTCACACAGTAGTTCTCATAATCTAGTGTGAAATAAATAATATATATTTATTTCAATGTCCAATGTAAGGCTAATGCTAGCCCTGTAACAATGTAAAAGCTGAAACCATACTAATAATGAAGTTTATTGGCAAAAGTAGCCAATAATTATCCCCAAACAATGACAAAAAGATCTTAGTAAGAGAAGCATTTTATTATCACCTATATAATATAAATCATTGGCTTCTTAACTCTAATTCTGAGTATATCAAGAGCCAAAGACAAAAACAGAAAAACAAGATTAAAAAAAGACCTGGATCTGCAGCAACAGATGTTCTTGTGCATCAATATTTTGAGTTATTTCTTGGCAGATACTGTCATACTTTGCCAACTCCTTCTTGAAAAGGTCATCATATGAACCAGTTCTGGCCATCAACTTCGGCAATACATCATCCTGAAACCAAATGCACCAGAAACCAATGTAAAAAGGCATTCAATGTGCTCACTGCCATATTACAGGAATGAACCCAATGTGTGTCATGTACGTGACTTCATAACCAGCATCAAAAGCACACCTGATTTGCTAAATATTATCCAATTGAAATAACAAACCAAGCAGAAACCAACTGTATAAGGTACTTTACAGCAAAGAGTTTCACAATAAATACATTTCTGATACATACTGAATGTTCTTGGTGCACACATGACACAACAAAACTACTACAGGATGAAATTCAAGATTTATCTAGCACAAGATCTTCCACACTGAGCACACAAGAGGTAAGTTAATTAAACTAAAAGGACAATAATAGATGCATATAAAAAAAATTACTTAAAGAATCCAAAGAAATTGTGCAACTCCAAAACACAAATGGAGTCAAGAAAATAATATGCCTTCACAATTGGCTTGTTTTGTGTACTAGCAATGTTATTAAAAACATGCCTCAAGGCGCAAAAAGCGTGCCTCGCCTCAAGGCAAGGGCCTTTGTGCCTTGAGGCACAGCATAAAAGCGCAAATGACCTGAGGCGTATGCCTCGGAGCGAGGCGCGCCTCAAGGTGAGGCATACACACCTCAGTTTTTTAGTCAAATGGGGGTCAAAGCCCCCATTTGACCAAAAATTAGGGTTAAATATTAGGGCCCCCGACCCTAATTTAGGGTCGGGGGCCCTCATTCTGTCAGCCTCATCTCTCACTCACTCTCTCCCACCTCTTGCTCGTCTTGGTCTCTCACTCACTCTCTCCCACCTCTCGCTTGTCTCCCACATCTCTGCTCATCTCTCACTCACTCGCTCGTCTCGATCTCTCCCACCTCTCTCCTCTGTCAGCCTAAGAAGAAGAAGAAGAAGAAGAAGAAGAAGAAGAAGAAGAAGAAGAAGAAGAAGAAGAAGAAGAAGAAGAAGAAGAAGAAGAAGAAGAAGAAGAAGAAAGAAAGGTAAATTTTTTACTCGGCTTGGTTTGGCTTGTCATGAGCTATGTAATATGGGTACTTCATGAACATGCCGACCTGTGTCAACACAAGTATACCTGGTACTGGTACTTCAATGGGTATGGGTCAGACCAATTTTGGATTTGACTAATCAAACCCAATCCATTACCTATTTTGATCCATTTTAAGGTGCATAAAGGGTTGTTTTTAACTTTCTATTCATTATTGTATGGTGCTTGATACACACAAACACACATGCATGCATACCTATTTTTTCTCAAACAAAAAAATACACACACGCGCACATACACACACATAGCTGTGCCGTACTCCTATACCCCATACTTTTGTAAATCCTGATGTTGTACCCTATGTGCCCACACCTGCATCCATACCCATAGCAGTACCTATGTGACAGTTTATAGATTCAACAAGATTTCAATAGAAAAAAGTGAACAAGAAGCTCTTTGCAGCTTGAATCAACCTTTATCTATTATTTTATATTAATAGATGGATTCTGGCCCTTATGTTGAAAAGCTACTTTTAGTGAATGCTAGTGGCAAAAAGTTAACACACTACATTTAAATAATAAAGTTACCTAGTTTTTTAATTGTTTGATATTAAGTTTTTTTATTGAATATTCTTATATGTTAGTGTATATCTGTGCTTTACTCTCATTTTGAAGAGTTTTGGACAAATATATTAACATTTGGTTGTTAATGCTAACAAGCATTTTCTAATTATGACATGATGCTGTTAATCTTAATATGCATTTCATTGCTAATTTTTTATTGAATGAATGCTCATATTTTATTCCTTAGATACTTACGTAGATCAAATTGTTACATTAATGTTACTTTTACATGTTAATCTCATATTTTTTCAGTATTTATTTGAGATTTTTTATTTCTTGTTGGTTGTTGCTTCATCAATAAAGCATTTTTTATTTATTTATAATTTTAGATATTTTTTATAGTTTTTTCTGAGGCTTACGGTTTATGCCTCGAGGCTTATGCCTCACCTCAGATTTTGGTGGAGCGCCTAGCTACACCTCAACGCTTTTCACAACACTGTGTACTAGTGAAATGGAAAAGAGATGAAAAAGAGATACATGAAGCAAAATAATCTTCGCCTGTTAGGAAAGCAAGTTCCAATTGTAGTTGAAAAAAAAGGAAAAAAAACACATACTAATCCAAATCCTACAAATGCAGAGAAAAAACATACAGCATTCTAAATATATGTAACATGAGCACTTGTAAAGAGGTAATGTACCCATGTCCACAAAGTACGACACAAAGAAAACTTCCACTTAGACCCAGCTTGAATTTGATACCCAGAACATGTTTTTTTGAAAAGTCAAAGGATGGCCAAAGACAGGGCCATTTTTGCCCTGCCTTGACCCATAAAAGCAGAACTGTGTTCCATGGTGTTA
This sequence comes from Nuphar pumila, assembly GCF_984573655.1. Classification (NCBI taxonomy): domain Eukaryota; kingdom Viridiplantae; phylum Streptophyta; class Magnoliopsida; order Nymphaeales; family Nymphaeaceae; genus Nuphar; species Nuphar pumila. The sequence continues at coordinate 75,555,246 of NC_143261.1, forward strand.
TACATATAACAATACTCCCATACCGTTACTCCCACCCTACCCATGTGATATAGATGGAAATCCTAGTCTAATATAGCAACTGCAACAAAGAAAATAAAATAAAGGGCAGAAATTTTGAAACAAACAGCTATGGGCTGCAACAAAGAAATTTTAAAACATGTTTGTACCTTTGTTAATTATGTTTGTACACTGTATTTGTTTCAGGAAAAAATAAACTTTCAAGTTAGATTGGCCTCATGTACACTATGTGAAAAATATTGGCGATATTTTGAAAATATCGCGAAAAAAACAACATTTTAGGTCGTGGAATTTTAAACAGAAAAATATCATGATATTCTCAAAATATCACAATATTTTGGTTAAAATGGAAATAGCATGGCATTTACATTTTTATCGACTAGTTTTTGTGGAAAAAGTGTTTTTTATTTTTATTTCTTCTTGCAGATATATTTTCTATTTTTAATTTATCCTTTTTTATGATATATTACCAACAAAATGCAAGAAAAATGAAAATTTTCAATTTCTCATGAGAATTTGGCAGCTGTTATTTTTGCTGTTTTAAATGTTTGCCACTATGGATGCACGACTTAAATATAAAGGTATTTAAGTCATCATAACATTCATTAGGGTTTCAAACGGTTGTATCCATGTCGAAACTAAGTAAAATTGGAACTATATACGATTTTAAAGAAGTGGCTCCGGTTCCGAACCCCAATATGACTCGGAATGCACATAAAATACTGAATTCAGTACCAGAACCCATGTTTTAATACTGAATCTGGTATCCAGAAGTTGCATCCTTTTAAAAACAAGATGGGTGGTGGCAATATGGTAATATCCAAACAAAAAACTCGCTTCCTTTGTAAAACGTTTGAGCAGTGGCATGTATCTGTAATATTTAAAGATTGTTTGGCCTTCTATGTATTTTTACTCTATACATATCCTCAATGTCCTCATTTTTCACTCTACCAACCAAAATCTATAGGCCGATCAGTTTGGATCGGGTCAGACTTAGTTTCGACTTTATTATTTGTCCAATAGGACCGTATTATCTTTGGTCAGGTCAGAATCAGGTCAAGGTCTGATGCATTTGCAACTCTAACATGCATATATATATATGGGAAAATATTGGCTACACTCTAGAGTACCATACTATCAAGCTAAAACCCATAGGTACGAGTTTTATTTCATCAATTTGAATCCACAGACATGTTCAGTATCGTCAATTTACTCTTTTTATCAAGTAGTTTCGACCTAAAAACATACGCCTAGATGTAGAAATGAGTTGTGGGCAGGGAGGAATGAACATTTTCAAAATTGTGATTTTTTTACAGGTTATGAACCATTGAATTTTGAAGCCTTCAAAAACTCTGCTCATACAATGCAATTGGACGATCTAAAGCATGTTTTTGACCAAACAAACCACATACATCATATCTGTCCGGCTTGATCACACACATAAAAAATCAGGAAAATGTGATGGAACCAGCTATTTCTAGTAGAGGATATGTACAGTCAAGGGTAGCCTATATTTTCTAATATATGGGGTGCATTTATGATAGTACTGAACCACCATAACTTATGATGGTACATTGGTGCTATACATAGATTTAATCTCCAAAAGGAAAAAGTACCTTTGGTTCATGTTTAGCATGATCTATTTACTATTTTCATGTGACAAAGATAACTTCATGTTTTGGGACACTATCAATTTGTCCTCATATTCATGAATTGTGAGCTTCATCATCATGAAAATTGAGGATATAAGTAAATTTATTAATACGATAAATAGACCATGCTGAACACGTTTGTACAGTTAGAACCAACATTTAATGTCAAGATCTACACAACTAGGAGTGTTTATGGTATCATGTTTCAGAACCACAGTAGACTGTTTTCTTTGTTTCATTCTTATTCCTCCTTTTTGAGTCCTTTTCCGTTCGTTGTCCACTAAGGACCCAAATTTTTTATAAAAACATAAAAAATATATTGAAGTGATAAAATTACTAGAAAACGCATAAACAAGACAAACTAAAATATTTTTTTGAGACCCGAGATAAACTAAAATATTAAAACCACAAAAAGGTTTTGAAATACATTTGAATTAAAGTATTGCAGCTCTGTAACAGAAAGTAATTATCTTGTTGAATAATTATCCTGTGTAACAAGACCTGTTTACACTTGTTCTGTTGAGAGTTAGCGATCAAATAAGATGCATATGGTCAGAAAAGGGGGGAAAGCAAGGGAAAGAATGAGGACAAAATTTTGCAAAAAAGATAACATTTATCAACATAAACTTCTGAAAGATGCAAAAAATGAATTTGATTGAATTTCATGAGCAAACTTTACAAAAGCTCATCTTCATCAACTGCAGATAAATATTCTGTGTTTTATGGATTCATGTCAAATCATAAAACAACCAACAGATAATCAACGAATACGCCTAAGAGCATAAAATCCAGAGTTTACAAAAGCAAACAAGCCAAACTTCCACAGTGAAAACAGAGAAACAACAAAGAGGAGTAACTCAGAAAAAAAGAAAATCTAAACACACAACGAACAATACCATGATAGTGATAATAGATCAGTAACCAACTCCCTAAATGAAAAGAAAAAGAGTTGTTTTATGCAAGTCTGAAATTCAGATATGTATACCACAGGTGTACCAAAAAATTGGTATTTATTGCTGACATCAGCAATTATCTACCCCAAACTATCTTTAAGGTCTGTTGAACCTCTGTTACCCTCTTCCTTTCTATTTTTTAAAAAAAAAGTGAAAAATCAAAAAAATTGAAAAAATAAAAAGGAAGAAAGAGAGTACCCATCAAGAGTCCTCTTCAACTAGAAAGAATGGACTCTTCAAGTAATTCTCTTCAAGCTTCCTCTTCTTTCTTCCAGTCAAATAACTTCTTAGTTTGGAAAAAGAAATTGTCCTTTTATTCAAGGCCATAACCTGATGGGGCATATCAATGGACCTGATCTGCCCTGCTAGAATATGTTAAGTCTGAACAAGATGAGAAAGACATTATATGTACAGTGACAGTCCACAACCCTAAATTTATTGCGTAGAATACAAGCAACCAGCTACTTGTCACATATATCACCTCTACCTATCCACAAAAGGTGCTTTTGCGATCTCCCTTAAATTGTACCGCAGTTGAGATAGGGAATCATTTGCATAAGATATACTCAGGTTTGAAGCTCCCGCCTCATGCATCTTAAGTCATCCCTTCAAGGAACCAAGAGAGATGGAAAGAGTATTAAAGACTTCTTTTGTAGGATCAAGGTCCTCTTAGTCTTAGATCAATTGGCGGCCATTGACCACCCTATTCCCGATCGAGACTTGGTTCATATTGCTTTAATGGTCAAGAATATCAGAGTATATTCACCTCATTAATGGCTAGATAGCCTTAACCCACTTTTGATTAGGTGATACCTATTCTCCTGCAATATAAAGCCAGCCCCATATCGAAGAATGACGTAACTAAGGAGTCACATGATGTCCTTAATGTATCTACATTGCCTATGTGTGGACGTGGTAAAGGAAGAAATAGAGGCCATGGGCATGGACTTGAGAAATTTGGTTATGGTTGAGGGTTGGATGCACCACTCAAGGTAGAAGGTGGTAGTTTGCTCCCTACACCAAATGCTCCTACAGGCAAAACATACCTTATTGCAACTATTGCTGAATTCAAGACTACACTCTGACAAATTGTTGGTATTACTGAAGAACCTGAGCTAGGAAGAATCCACCAAATCAAGATCGATCAGCCACCACTACTCAGAATGTTAAGGCTATGAGTGGTATAGTGAACATCGGATCAAATCTAAATGTGGCAGCATCGGATCATTCTTTTTCAAATCTGAGGATTCAAAAGAGTGAAGATGGCCCCTGCTACATGGACTCGGGAGCAACAAATCACGTCTTAGGAGATGCAGTTAAATTTCTTTCAATGATTCCATATTTAAGAAAATACAAGGTTATCACTAGTGATAGAAATTTGTACGCGGTTTCCCATATAGGACAAGCATATATTCTTACTTGTGGTGTTTTGAGTCTCCCAAATACCTTTTATACTTGCCCAAATAAAGCAAAATATTTTTTTTGTTTCTCGTCTTGCTGATGACTCTGACTCTGACATACTATGTTCTCATTCTAGTGTTCTTGTGAAAGATACTAGGTCAAATTCAGTGTTCGCTGAAGGCAAAAAAATAGGGGGATAGACTTTCAAAGGGGCTCTAGTGAAGATCAAACAATCAGTGTTTAAGGTTTGTGTTTGTGATTTTAATAACTCTTGTAGAGGTTCAAACAAATTCTAGCACAGTAGGATTGATCATTGCCACAATGAGTCCCTAGTTAATCTTGATAAATCAGACCTCGTCACTTATTCATGATAATTTTAATTCTAGCCTTTGTGAAAGTTGTAGGGTTTGTTAGTCTCACTGGTTGCAGTTTAACAAAGTAAATGAAAAGCTTGATTTTTATTCTATATTGTTCACTCTGACATCTAGGGCCTGCACCTCATTCTTCCTTGTCTCATTCGAAGTATTATGTAACTTTTATGAATGATTATTCTCGATACACATGGATCTTTTTTCTTAAATATAAATCTGAAGTTCTTGATGTAATCAAATTTTAATAAATGTGGAGAAAGAATCTTGGAAGTGAATAACCACCCTTGTTCATTCCTTCTAAGTAATGGAATCAGCCAAGAAATTTGTTGCCATCATACACCATAACAGAATGGTGTATCAGAGAGGAAACATAGACATATTTTAGAAACAAGACTTACTCTTCTTTATGTCAACAGATTACAAAAAGGAGCTTTGGACCAAAGCATTTCACAGTGATGTTTTCTTGATTCAGGCCTATCCCCATGTTCTACACATAAGCATTTCACGTTTTGTTAGAAATGGAGTCTTTTCTTGTAAGCATGGCACTCTCAAGAACCATACTTTCATAATGAAGATAAAAATCATGATCGACAGATAGAAGTTATGAATGAGGAAATGGCTGGCATTACATGTCTAGAACATGGGAGATTGTTGATAGGCCTCCTAATAAAAATGAGGCTGGGCAAAATAGGTCTATAAAATCAAGTATCGGCCAGATGGTATAATTGAAAGGTATAAGGCCGATATAGATACAAAAGGTTCTATGCAAGAATATTATTTCAATTATGACGAGATATTTAGTCCTATTTGGGAACAAATAGACCTAAAAGGTAGGTCCCCGAATGGATCTAACATTCGCCCCAAGACATTGGCCGCTAACTAGAAAAGTAAATGCCTGAGTTTGAGAACTTCTGGCCCAATAGGCCCATAAAACTCACCAGGATAAGCGGCATTACTGAACCAGACAAAACAACAAGCAATGAAACCTATGTAGTCAAAGGCGCTGACTAGGCACCTAGTTGGGCTAGTTGAGGGGGAACCTAGGAATCGGTATGATTCATAGTTCATCCCCATCAGGAGTACCAATTTTCCCTCCGTATACCTTTTTTTCTTTTTTTTTAACGATAGGGGGGGGCGGGGGGGGGGGGGGGGGCGATGGTTTATAAACCCTCTCTCTCTCTCTGCCCTTGCTGACAACGAAGAAGAAGAACCCTAAACCCGGGAACCCAACCCCTAGGTACACCTCTCTCTTCTTCTTCCTCGTCTCCCTTTTCTTCTTCTTCTTTTCTTTTTCTTTTTCTTCTTCTTCCTCTTATCCTTTTCTTCTTCTTTTGTTCCTCTTCTTCTTTTCCTCCTGCATCTTTTCCTCCCTTTTCTTCCTCTTCTTCTTTTCCTCCCGCCTCCCCTCTTCTCCTTGTTTTCCTCCCGTCTTCTTCTCCTTTTTTTACTTCCTCTTCTATTTTTTTTGGCTGAATGGGAGTCTGTTTTTCTGTATTTTTCTTCGGATTTTATGGCGTGTGACAATTTTTTATGAAGCATGATTTTTTTTCTCCTGGCATATGATTTTTTTTTCTGATTTTATGAAGCAAGATTTTTCCAGATTTGTTTTTTTAAATAGGAAATAAGAGGAGAAGGAAGGAAGGAAAGGAAGAGAAAAAGAGAGAGAAAAGAAGAGCCAAAGAGGGAATGAAGGAAGGAAGGGAAGAGAAAAAGAAACAAAAAAGAAGAGTGATAGCCAAGGAGGGAAGGAAGGAAGGAGGGAAGAAAAAAAGAAAGAGGAAAGAAGAATAAGAAAGGAAGGAATTAATTTGTATTTTATTCTAATTTTTAAATTTTAAATTTTTAAAATTTTATTTAAATTTAAAAATTTTTATTCAAATTTTTTTAAATCATTGAGATTTTTTCCAAGAAAAATCACATTTTGGAAAAAAAAAACTGGAGAAACTGTCGAGAATGTTACCAGTGACTATGCTCATAGGACATCACATGTGGAAGCAATGAAAAGAATTCTACAATATATCAAAGCCATGATATTTAATAGTATTGTATATAAGGTTCCCCGTCAAAAGAATCTATTATGGATAAAGATAGTTGCTTACTCGGATGTGGATTGGGAGGAAATCCAAATACGAGAAGGTCTACATATGGACACTATATGTACTTAGGAGATCATTTAGAATCCTAAAGCAGTATACAGAGTAGAAAATTGTTGCACGCTCAAGTACAGAGGTTGAGTATCGAATGGCAGTTGTGGGTTCAAATGTTACTTGGGTTTGGGTGAGAAACTTCTTGGTTACCTTGAAAATTCCATTGTCAAAGTTTGTTTTGTGTTCATATAACAAAATTGCAGTGGCGACTTCCATAAATCTGGTGCAGCACAACAAAATCAAACATATGAAGCTAGATAACTACTTTTTGCAGGAGAAGATCAAATTGCAAGAGTTAGAGACTCGGTTTACTTATGGCAAATATCAGGTGGCTGACATATTTGAAAAGGCCCTCTCTAAAGCAAGACATTAATATCTCAAGAGCAAGCTATTCATGGCTGTGGCCCATGTATAGCTTGAGAGGGGCTGTTAGAATATAAATTGTTCATCAGGTCAGAACCCATATCTGAATCTGGATCTAGACCCAGATCCAAATCCACATTAGGCAAATCGTGGAGCTTCGTGGAACATGCAGATTTCTTAATGATAAGTTTGTGGTCATCTCATCTCTTATCTGTAACATTGTATTTTATTTAGTTAACTTCCAAGGGTAGTTTCCAAGGGCATTTCTTGTAATTTACCACATGTAACCTAATCTATTTAGACCACATAATGGAATGTCCAGTCTCACATTTGTTGTAACTTCTCTCACCTCTCTGTTTCTTATCTTATTTAATGTTTATCGAGCCCAGTTGGTCAATTGCTCCTGGTTGACTAGGAGGCCTATGACTAGGTCAACCAGACACCCTGTTGACTACACAGGTTTTGCCTTGTTTTTTGAAAATTGTGCCCATAATATTTTTGCTTATGAATTTGAATATAATAGTTTCTTTAAAAACATCACTTGCAATTGAAATCTAAAACAGAGGAATCAACAAGAGGACGGCCAGTAAAAGAATGAGACATATGAAAGCTAAAACTTAAACAACCAAAAGATGCAGTTATCATCTGCCAAGTAGTGCACTGCTGAAAACTCTTGACCAATATACAAGCCCTAATAAAGAAACAATCTTCTTTGGACAATCTAAAAGTAGCATATATATAATACTGTCTCTGAACATGTGCATTAAGCACACTGGAGAACTCATCCATGAAGATTTAGGCATGCATTTCCAACACAATACGGCTTATATGGAGATAACCATTTTCTTTTAGATTTTCAGCCTTTACTTCATAACAAATAAGCAATCAGACAGGAGAGAATATCACCGTAAAGCAGTCAAAGACTTTCCTTATGAGGATCTCTGAAAAAGTACAACTTTGAAAGATAGTCCCACCATATGACCATCATATTGATGTAGAATGAACTTACCCAGTTATATTCCACAGTTTGTGTATTAATGAAAAAGCCTAAACCCTTTAGGAGGGTTTGAAGCAATAGTTCATCTTGTAGTAGTAGCATTCTGCAGAAGCACCACACGAAGCCCAAGGTCCACAACCTTAGATTCTTAGAAACACCTAGAAATGCACTGGGGGAGGGAGTAGTTTGCAACGGGTTCCTAAATATCCCCAAGGTTGAAAGAAAGAAATGAAAAAAATGCAGCTATACACTTCAGTAGATATGGACCAAGCAATCAGATTATGCATATTTCTTGGACATATGAGTATGCAATCAGTTATTTGTGCTATGAATGTACACATGCATGTTATAAACGAGCAAAAACTCCCAAAAGATTTTCATGAAGGTACAGGAAATGAAACAGGAATTTATATCATGTCAGATATACCTTTCTTTTCATGTCTTTTAGCATGTCCTCAAGACCTGCTCTTTGAGCCCCAAGATTCTCTAACTGCCTCTGAAGAATGACAAAACCCAGATAAGAACAAAATTTCTTCAGAATATTTTTTTAAAATAAGCAAAATGGAAGACAACAAAACCTGAGAATGGAACTAAATAAATGAAGAAGAAATTTTAAACAAGCTCTCCAAAATTTGCTTTTCTGCATATGTCAAAATTTTCAACCAACATGACATCTAAAACCAGCTTCTCTCTCTCTCTCTCTCTCTCTCTCACTATATATATATATATATATATATATATATATATAGAGAGAGAGAGAGAGAGGTCCCAATGTGTGGGAAATTGCACAAGTGACCGAAGCCCACTTTCCATCCAATAAAAAAGAATTTTTCATTTGTACAAATTAAGTTTCTTAATTCCTAATTGACCCATTCATTATCATTTGTACTCTCTCTCTCTCTAACATGCGGCCTCTGGTGCGTCAGGAGCTCACACGTGCAACCTTTTGCTTCTGCTTGGTGAAGAGGGAGTTCAACATATGCAAGTAGTTGGTGGTCGCCATGGAGGAGAATACAGAGGTGGTGCCCAAGATCGAAGGGATGAGAGTTTTGTAGGAAGGTGATACATGTGTGTGAGTACAAGATTGGGGAGGAGTACAGAGGGAAGAAGGTGTTGGTAGGCTGCGATAACTCTGTGATAGAAGTTAGTTTGGATTTGTGTGATTTTGAGGCAAAGCCAGCTATGATTGTTAAGAAGTCGGTAAGTTTCTGTTTTTTTTTTCACTTCTTTTTGATATTTATTTTGTTTTGTTTCCTGTTTTTTATAGCCTCCTTAATCAAATCATCAACCAAAAATACATGCAGATACCAATAGTATAAGGTTTTTAATTAAGAAAACCTACTCATCAAGCATTTGGAAGTAATCGTCACACAGATTCTGTCTATGTTAATATGTTCCAATTCTCTGGTTTAGTTCTATTGTGATTATTGATGACCATCATCTGAATATTAAAAGACTTTCTTTCCTAGATGATTGTGTTATAAGGGAGTTCACATACAAATTTTCAAGCTCTATAGTGATTGGTTTTGTTATTCCAAGGTTATATATCGGATGCAGTAAGTTTTATGACAGCATGTCATGTTAAAAAGATGGGCTTCTACTGAGTCTTTCAGGCAGCTAAATGTGTGTGAACCCTATTCTTCTTTGAGTTGAGTGAGCTTCAAACAGAGAGCAATCAATTGTTACTTGGTTGCTGCTAGCTTACAACATATTTACCCAGGACATAACTTTTCTATAGATTGCATTTTAAAGGCTTGGAAATTGTAGGGCACAACAACCTCTCTTCCCGTGCATTTGCACAGGCTTTGTACTAGTATATATATAGTGCACAAGCACAATCAGGGAGATTATGAAAGAAACTTAATTTAGTAAAAAATTAGAAGTTAAACAATCGATGTTTCTAGGGATAATTATAAGAAATCACACAAATAAAATTGGGTTTAGATTTTCCCTGCAACGCTGGTACTTCATAAAAACTTAGATGATTACAGCCAAATGAATGCTTTAAGAAATTAGATTAGGAAACAACTACGCAACACAGACACAGATACGGTAAAGTATTTTTCTAGAAATTAGGACATGAGAAGATAGTTGTGTGCATGTACATAAATAGTATTTACGTATATATGTATGAAAGTACATATGTGTGTATCAATGCATATAAGATTTTCCGTGAAACAATCAGCATTAAGGATGGTTGACACCCACGGTTGTCCGTGGACAACATGGAAAACCGAATTTGACTATGCTAGGCACGAGAATTACAGTGCCCTTGACAAGACGGGGTGTATCCAGTGTTTGTGTTGTGTGTGGTGAGACACATGGAAACAAGCAAAAGTTCAAATAGTTATGCAGAAAATACAACCAGATGACCAAAAGGAAATAAAGGAACAAGGAGATTGTGAAGAATAAGTATAAAAAACGGTAATATTACCAAGCTCTGTTTAAGTGCTCCTACAACAGCATCCTCGTTTCCATCCAATGACATGATTGGCCTTCCAAGGTTGGGGAGTGCAGATTCTATCTGTAGTCAGAAGCACAATCCAGTATCAGAATGTCAGTGTGCATGCTCGTGTGTTCATTGATACGTTGCCTGTTAGGATCAGGCATACCCTGGTGTTCAATAACATACAAGTATACTGATGCATAACTAACAAGGGTGAGCTCATAAAGATTCAGCATGGAATTATGATCTTGGGAGTTTGTTGAGGCATAAAAACAAAGGCACGAATAGATAAGCAGTTGTGACTCATAAGCACCAAGCTATACCTAGAAAAGGAAATCAAGGACAACAAAACAGACAAACAAAGAAGAAGAGAAAAGAAGAAATAGGGAAGGTATGTACTGGTCTACATTCAAGGATTGCCATTAGCGACGAATGATCTCTCACTGCACGTTCAATCCGTGCATCACTTTCCGCAGCTTGTTTCAGGTTTACCGCAAACCTGTTCAATCTATCCGACAAGTTCTTTGTCAGAGTACTGGATTGAGGTCGAGTCCACCGTGTTCCAAATTGGCTTCGGAACTGAGCATCCTCTCTCGCTTCTTTCTGCAACATCTCCTCTGTCTGAACCAACATCTCCTGGTTCACCCTTCTCAGGTCCCTCAACTGCTGGAGCTCCGCCTCTAGGCCAGATGGCCCCCCAGAAATTTGCACTGCCTCAACCTGTTCCTTGAGATCAAGAGGTAGTGTGAAATTTCCTTCCAAAGCAAGAATGGAATCAGGAAGATCCATTTCCTTCAGCTTCACCCTGGTTATCTCACTCCCTTGTTGCAGTTTCTCAGCTTGCGTCCGAATTATGTCGTCGACCATCTCGGTGTACCGCGAGAGAGCCTTCGCGCTACTATCAGGAACAAGGCTTGCAAACATTCTTTCCTTGCTGGCATCAAAGATTTCATCCATAGGGGTAGATTTAACCAGCGTAGCGGATTGAAGAGGCGGCAAAGAACTGGATGAAGGAATCCTCATGAGATAAACCCTATCATTTTCCTTCTTAGCCCTCTCCAAGTTGCGATTTAAGTTCGCTTCCAATCGATTAACGGCATCAAGAAGCGATCCGACAACGCCTTTTGCAGATTTCTTGGCATCCCCCAGTGCAGCAATTCCACATTGCAGCCTCGCAATCTCCTCGGCAATCTCTTCCTTCTCGTGCAATTCCACACCAAACCTGTAGCAAGCTTCAGCATAGAACTGAGCTGCTTTCAACTGTACGTGCGAAACCCACGTCCTATCAAAGTGCTGGCTGAGGGACTGAACGCCCAACGCAGCATAAGCCTCCTCATAGTAAAGACCGACCTGCCTGGACAGTTTTCCGCATAAACCCGGAGGTTTCCCGTCGGCGATCACCTTCTCGAAGAAGCATTCCTGCGCCTGCGCGAGCATGAGTCTCTCCAGCATCCCGGTGCATTCCACGGATACGTCCACGGTCGACGGCCCGAGCGAGGCTTTCATGGAGGCGTTGTCCCTGAGGAACGCGAACACCCCGGCGGCGGCTTGGAACGAATTGCATGCCTGTTTGAGGCCATTGGGCGTCGTCCGATCGGCCGACAACGCGATCTGGCTGTGAATCGCCGCGAGGTTGAAGAGCACCCCGGCCTTCTCGAAATGGATGTTCTGCTGAGAAGCCTTCTTGTTCTGCTTGAAGGCGTCATGCCAGGTGAAAAGGATGGTATTGATGTGGTCCTTCTCGGGAGAGATGGGGAACCTCGATTCCATGACGCAGAGCGTGCGGAAGTACCGCTGGAGGACGTCGCGACGGGCCTCAAGCGAATCGACGGCCTTCTCCAGATCGTTCCTCATCTGCTTCAGCGTCTGGAGATCCTCCTCCAGGTCCTGCGCCTGCCTATCGGAATAATGGTAGGAGATGTATTGCCTGAGTGGCCTGTACAGGTCAACCCCCGCAGTTTTCTTCTCGTGGATCGCAAGCATGACGTTCACCAACGCCGTCGTCGGAGCGGCCATTCCGCAATTCGACTTTGAAATTACAATTATCTGAATGAGATTTCGATGATCAATTTCACTTTCACACCCAACAACCCACCTGAGTTTAGGGATTTCGGCAAAGTCGGTCGATCGGAATCGAAACAGATGACTTTGCCTGGTGGTGGAGAAAAGTTCTACATCTACAAAAGGAATTCCTCAATAAGGAAGATAAGATGTAAATTCACCCACCTCTGTTCTCTATGTGTATGTATATCGATATCTACAAAGAGTCGCTTCTTCTTCGATCTTCTCTCCCCTTCCCGTCTGTTTATCTACCAGTACTCGCCTTTTGTCGATGGTCGCCTTCTGCCATCTGACTCTTGGAGTGCGTGTAAATCTTCCTGGGGTGCACGCGGTTTCTTTTCGGGTCTGGGTTTCATAATGAAACCGGATCCGCTATCATCAGATCGGACTTGGACTCCAATTTTTGGGTATAGTATCGGGTATGAGCTCGGGTCTAATCAGACTCATTATAAGATAAACCATACCCAGATCCGGTAAAAACTACATGAACCAGATCCAGGCTATTATATCCGGTAAAATAGTATTTTTTATCGTTTTTACATTGAAAATTTGTAGGCCTTAATCGAATCTCCTGTCGGGCCAGAGTCTGATATAAATTTTTACAAATTATACCTGTCTCCATGTATTATTCGAAATTTCAGGTCTTAATCGGGTCTTCTTATTTATCACCATACCTGGACCCTATAGGGTTTGGTCAGGTCCAGGTAAACCCGACACGTTGACACCCTTAGGTACGACCCGACATGAGACTCCAGTTCCATGAACGAGTTTGAAGATTTTGCGAATGCTAGGATTCGAAGACACAAATATTATTTTTATTTTAACCAATCAAATACTTGTTTTTATTTTAATATATATATAAAGTGTAATTTTATTGAAATATTATTAAAAGTATTAAAATAAAATTCAATCTATTAAA